>NW_020925863.1:1941410-2136925 GCF_003984885.1 Neopelma chrysocephalum
CCGGCGCTCGGCGGGGCGGCGGGCGGGCGATGCCCGCCGGGGCTCCCCGCCCGCCACCGCCGCTCAGGGCGGGGGCGGCCCCGCTCGGGGCGCCGGCGGCCGCGGCATGAGGCGCGGGGCGAGCGGAGCGCACCCTTGGCCGGGGCTGCGGCGCGGAGGTCTCGGGCGACGCGGCCAAACTTCGGGGGGCGGCGGCAGCGCCTCCTCACTTCGGAGCGACCTCCCCGCGACTGCCGGCGAGCGGGGCGGCGGCAGCTACCCCACCTCCGGGCCCGCGCTACGCGCGGCCCTAGCGCCGCTGCCGCGCCCGCCCCCCCGCCGCCGCGCTCCCCGCCCCACCGCCCCCGCGGGCGGACCGCCGGCGCCGCCTGCCCCACCGGGGGGGCACCGGGACTGGACCAACCGCCCCGGCCCGAGCCGGAGCCGCCCAGGAGCCGGCGGGGCTGCGGTCGCTCCCTTCGCCTTAATTTTCCCGTTTTATTTCGGCTTCAGCCTGGTAGCGCACGGGCGGAGATGCTGTCAGTGCTGCTGCCGTCCGAGCCCCGAGCCCGGCGCGCTGACCCCAGCGCACCGGCGCTTGGCCGCGGAGGGTCCCTCCGCAGTGCTGGACGCGCCGGGGAAGCGCCGGTTCGTCCTGCACCCGCAGCACCTAAGTGCCACGGAAGCAGGGAGGGAAAGCGACTTGGGTTGTGCTGGTGTTGCCGTGACCGCCCGCCCCGTACCAGCCCTTCCGCGCTCCTGAAAGACGTGAAAACTCCGGCCCCGCGTTCTGCTGTGCTGCCCGGTTCCCTCCTGCACGTCCTCTACTTCTATCGCTTAAACGAGAGACACACACTTCTCCCTTTAATATTTCTCCAAGTTACGAAACAGTATCTAAAACTAATAATGACTAGTGAGTCCCGTGTAGGAATTGTGCTTACTCCTGGCCACTACCTGGTTACCGAATTTGACCGACTGCAGGTGCCCAGGAGCGCTGGGCAGTTGGATACTGGCTGCATTGTGAACGCTCAGGAGCCAAGTTTATCGTTTGTTTGCGTGGTTTGCATGTTAAGAGGTGTTAAATATGTTTATGTAGGCAACAGTGCCATTGTATTTTGTTGACAAAATTTGACGTCTACAGTGCCAGTAGATAACTAGCTGAAATGAGGCAGGGGATTTCTGGTAGAGTAAGAGATTTGTTCTCCATTTGAGCCGTGGAATTTGGTAGGTTGTGTAAATAACTGGCAGAAGCCATTAGGAAGGACGTTTTAATTCTTTCTCCTATGCCAGCTAAATCGGCAAAGTAAAAAAGATACCTTCTGGTTCCTCCCATCATTTGTTTCTCTGTGTGGGCAGTGGTGTTTTGCCCTTTTCGTTCATTCTCTGGAATCTTTATGGCTCTCTTAGTGCAGGTACCGCATATATGGAAAAGTTTTTTGTGTGGGAAAGCCAGGAATGATCAAAGAGGTGGGAAAATTCAGCTTCAGGGATTTTCAGCCCCCATAGTAGTTCTTGCTTTGTTTGCAGCCTTCTGGTCCCTGAAGTGGTTCAAAAGGATAGAAGATGGAAATCAGTAATTTTTTCATTCCACTTGAACTGGAATGTGTCAGGCATCGAGGGTCCATAGGGCCTTTTGTAAAGAAGAGGGGCAGAGTTTCACTGCAGTTGGAAGAAAAGGGTTGTTTTCCTAATTACAAGACAGATGGAGGGCTGTACAGCAGAGTGCAAGAGACCATACGCACTGAGCCAAGTCCCTGCAGTGGCACGTGTGGATGGACCAGTTCCACTGCCCGCGACAGCTGTGGGGTTTCTCTGCCTTGGAGGTGCTCCATGTGTGGTGGCTTTGTGTGGCTGTGGGCCAGGCTGGATGGGCTGTTTGCAGGTGCTGCAAGGTGAATAGTGTGGGAGCACTTAAGGAGTACTCTCTTGCTTTAGACCTAAACTGGGAGAGGATACCTCCTTTCCACGTGTGGAGAGCATAGGTCTTCATGTCCCAATAATGCCAGTGGCAGTGGTGTCGTGGTGGAGGGCAGAGCTGAGTGTGCCATTCGCACCTATCCTGCACCTTGTGCTGTTCCGGGCACATGCCCTAAATCTCACCTACCGGGCTGTGTTGGAAGTTTTCTCTCCTCCACACAGACTCTTTGACCTCTCTGCTGAGACCATTACCTGGCTGGTGGGACTGGCGACCACAAAGATTAAAGGCAGGACCACGTCATCTGATATGTCAAACATCATTAAGTTCTTCATGCTAATGAGCCTCTTCTGTATCAAAGCTAGAGCAGCTGGCTTGAGTGCAGTGTCACCAAGTCTGAGATTAGATGTGCCTTGCTGGTAAAATGATGGCCAAAAATCAGATCCACTCTGAGAATGTGGCCAAATTCACAGCCAAATTTTAAACTCATCAGAAAAAAGGGATCTGATTTAAATTCTTTGTCAAATGCTGCTGAAAGGATGGAAAAGCAGATGGAATTCAGCAGCCAGAGAAGACTTGTCTGTGTTGTTTTTGTTCTTGTTAGAGTCATAAGATGGAGTTAAATGGGGAAAGGACGATGCTTTTATAACCAAACTGAAAATATTGCACCAATGCCTGTATTGAATTTCTGACAGCTCCTTTAGTAGTGAGTAATGATTGTTCACATGTAAATGGACTGGGTAACTCGCTGTCACAGCACCTTGAGGCTGGACTTTAGCAGGATTCCTAAAGCAGATTTGATATGTAGACAGAAGATAAGATTAACTAAAGTTTGAAAGGAATATTTGAAAACATACAGATGACTGCAGGTCCCACTGCTGCCTTACAGGATTGGAAATTGACTAACAGGAAGATTTAGAGAGTTGCTAAATACCGAAGGATGGAAAGTCACAACATGGGCAAAGTGTTATCTTCAAAGTGCTTCCAGCAGTATTTCTTATGTCTTCTCAGTAATAGCTGGCATGGGCTCCTAACGGAATCAGGGAAAAGGATTAATTTTTGATTACTGGCCTGAACATGGGAGCACCTATGCCTATTAGGACACTCCTTGCTACAAGGCATAATTTATACTGGAAGCAGCATAAATTGCTGGTACAGAAGTGATATCGCTGATTGCAAACTTTTCTGTGAAACACCATCTGAACTGCAAGTTTTTAACCAAGTCCTAAATCTAAACAAGCTTTGCATGATTTCAAGCTGTGGTTTGGCTATTTAGTGCATCCCCTCATGTGCTATTATGAATCTTTTATTACCTGCTCTAGTCCGAGTTGACCTCTAATGATACAGCAGAATTATTTTATTAATGCATTTCCCCACAGCAGAGGACTGCTGCACTGGGCAGTAGCAGAGTACCTGGCTTTGCCTAAAGTAGTAAGTGTCCCTGGAAATGTATCCAAAGACAATGGGAAGCTTTCCTGCCTGAAGTCCAGTGTTTCAGCATAGTGGTATCTGGGGCCCAAAGTGAAATGTGCAGATGTGATGTGATGCAGCAGCTGAGGCCTGATCTCTAAAGGCTGATCTCTGAGGCCTGATCAGAGAGGCTGATCGTGGTAGGGCCGCTGCCCTGGGAGGGCAGAGGAGAGGAAGCAGTGAATGCAGGTGGTGGGGGCTGAGTGGCATGAGGGAAGGTCTTCCTGTGCAGAGAGTGGATTGGTGCTCCTGTGGAGCACTACCTGGTTCATGTGCTGCTCTGCATACGTATTTCTGACCTCTTTTGCTCCCAGCTGAAGGAGGTTTTGTGAAGCAGCAGGCAAAAGGTGTGGGAGACAAGAACAAAAGTAGTGCTAATTTGCCCCTACCACCCCCGCTGAGCTGAGTCAGGGGTAGAAATGCCAAGAAACAGCAAATTCTCCCAGAGGCAGAGCTTGTCTGTCCACTTTATTGCTGCGTTGCCCGTGGTAGTTTAACCTTCTGTAAAGTCAATTGGTTGGCTAGAATTTGAATTTTGGTCCGGGCTTCCACCTTTAGTGCCTGCAGCGTGTCATTTACAGGAGCATGACTGGAAAACTGTATTGAGATAAATGACAAAACCAAAAGGTTTCTGCATTAGAGTTGGAGTTGTTCAACCTGGAAAAGAGAAGACTCTGGAGATACCTTATAGCCCCTTCCAGTACCTAAAGGAGGCTAGTAAGAGACCTGGAGAGGGACTTTTTGCAAGGGTATTTAGTGATAGGACAAGGGGGAATGACTTTAAACTGAAAGGGTGTAGGTTTAGATTAGATATTAGGAAGAAATCCTTTACTGTGTAAGGATGGTGAGGCACTGGAACAGGTTGCCCAGAGAAATTGTGGATGCCCCATTCCTGGAAGCGTTCAAGGCAGGGTTGGATGGGGCTTTAAGCAACCCGGTTTAGTGGAATGTGTCCCTGCCCATGGCAGGGGGATTGGAATTAGATGATATCTAAGGTCCCTTCCAACCCAGGCTGTTCTATGGTTTGTGCAAGCAGGGAGACAAATCCTGACTGTTTAGCGAAGCAGTGAAAACACAGATATCCCTAAGCAGTGTTTTGACACTGCTTGAGCTTCAACACAGCTCAAGGGCACAGGATAGGGAGGCTACTGAAAAAATGTCACCCCTCACTCTGAAACCTCCATCACAGTACAGTTTGCAAGAGGTTTTCTCTGAGCAGGATGGATGACAGAAGAACCATGCTGGCAGCTACAGGTGCCTCGTCCAGACCAGGATTTCTATCATAATGCTCTGCACAGAGTGGACCCAGCTAGCAGCACTGGGAAGTTTTAATGGAAAAGACCAGTGGAAGCACGCCTCTGAGTAAGGTAATCTGGGCGGCCAGCTGGGAGTATGATGTTACACTGATGCACACTACATGAAGAGATATGCCAGTCTGACTCCTGCCTCCATTTCCATATAGCTTGATAATGACTTTTTCTCCTTAGAGGGTAAGGAGATCTTTCCCAATCATATTTCAGGGCTGAGAGCTTCTTTGACCAGGACATTGTGGTCTCAAATCTTGAAATAGGGTATGTATGAAATCTGGGAGGGTTATTAATGTGGCTGGGACTGTTTTGTGCTAGCAGAGCATGGGACCCCATTACTCCTTCCTCAGGTCTAGGATAGAAAATGAACCATTTCAGGTCTCCTGGGAGCAGTGTTTTTGTAATTCCCATGCAGTTCCCCAGGGAATGCAGCAAAGGAGTTCCACGGAGTGTGCCCTCGGTGAGAAAGCAAAGTCAGTTCTTTTTATACAAAGTCTTGTTCTTAAGTATTGGACTTGTTGATTCAGAGATGTGCGTAAATTATAGCCTGGGTTTCCACTTGCAGAATGAAAAATGTTTTGTTCTAATAATAAATACTGAATCTCTACTGTTCCCATTTACATAACACACATGACATAATGTGTAAATCCTCAACAATATTTTTTCAGAATTTAGCAGCTTGTTTTTCTGCAAATATAAACATTTATTTTTGGTGTTAATAATTAATAATATGCCACATGCCCATAATAAATGCAAAGTCTAATCTTGTATAGACATAAATGTGTCTGCCAAAGTGGTCTTTCTGTGCTGTAAATGACTTTCACAAAGTGGTAGCATACATTCTATTTTCAGTCTCTGGTGTTTTGTTTTGTGAACAGATATGTCATTAAATTAAATGTTTTCTTTTGCAAATAACAAATACTTCACACATCTATTTTTTAGAAAAGAAAAGTAGTTGATAATTATTAAAAAAAGCGAAGTGGCTAATATAAAAGTCTTTGCTGTGGTATCCTAAGCAAAATATGGACAGAAATGTGGAAAATCCCAGCAATGCAGAGAAGGAAACATCAGTTATGAGAGCATCAGTCCTCAGCTCTGCAGTGAAAAGAAGGAAATTACCCACTTGGGGTCAAAGTTACTCCAGCAGTTGGACAGAGAATGGCTCTACACGGTGCAGAACAATATACTAGAGCAGTGCAGGGTAGCAGATACAGGTGCATCCTTCTCTCACCTATTGGTTCCTCCCTTCATAGCCCAGTTTTTTCAGATTTCATCCTTTCCTAGAAACCAGCAGCTGAGAAGCCTCCTGACAAAGCCTTGGGGTCGTATTGCTGTTAATGGCTGTCCCGCCCGGGGGCCGGCGGTGCGGCTGCTCCCGGTTACGGTGTGACTGCTCTTCCTTATGGTGTGGGCACAGCCGGCAACAGCTGCTGGGCTGAAAGCTGTAGCTGTGCTCATGACCCCTGCTTAACAAAGTGGATTAGATTTTAACACTGATTTCTGGTACTGGATGGAATGTAGTTCGTGACTTCATTTTCAGTGAAGTCACATATAACTGTGGTTTGCTAAACTGCACAGGAAATAGCCATCTTTCCAGAGTAGGCTGAGCTGACTTTTTGGGAAAGGTAGTGATACGCTAACACCAAAGGTTTACAAAGCATGAAATGGTCTATTAGTTAGTTTTCTACATACTCCTTATTTATATATTTGTTCTGCTTTTATTTATACTATTCCAACCAACTGTTAACTCTTGTCTTTGTTGACACTTTTAACTAGTCAGTTCATTAGTTGTTGTTAGTGGGGATGACATGAGGGTCCTCAGAAACTGGTCAAACCTTCCAGAAAAAGTAAACCTTAATATTCCACCATGAAATAAGAGAGGAGATGGAAGAGATTTATCTGGAGCATTTTCGTGCTATCATTATGCATTCTGTAGGAGACAAAGATCATGAAAGTCCAGGTGCTATTCATGAGCCAATACTTATTAATCAAATGCAAGCAGGGTGCTCTAATAAGGATGGGTTCAAAGTAACTGGGCTGGGATGACTCAGCCATCTTTACAGTGACAAACTCCCTGAGTGGAATTGTCCAAGGTGCTTTGGAAGAAAGTTTTCAAAAATTTCCTATATTCTGAATTTTTGTCTGCTCAGTTCATCTTCTGCTTGGACACTCTTTCTGCTGGAAGCACACAGGCACACAGAGCTTCACTGAGGCTTGTGCTGCTCTAACAGAACTGAGTTCTGGGTGAGCCTGCTTACCTGCATGGGTGACCATAGGGTACAGCTGTCAATACAATTGATCCACAATGTGCTCAGCAAGGTTTTTTTGTACTTCCAAAAAGGCTTTTAGGAATGAAATATTCTATAGAAATAGCCAGCACCAATGCAAGCTTCAGCCATTTTTCAAATATAATAGTAAACACAATATATTATAAATAGGAATAGATTGTTTGTCAAAAAATATTGACCCTGTTTTTGAAATGGAGGCTCTCTTTTTTGATTCTATATTTTGAAAATATTTCATGTACTTGGGCTTTTTTTTAGCAGATAGATTTATCAGGACTTGGAGTCAGGGTCTACTGCTTGCATTTGTGTACAGAAGCTAACACTGCTCTCACTTGAGTTATGCATCTAAGGTTGGACTTGCTGCATATAGTAATACAGTAATTAACAGTAATTCATCATCTGTCATCAGAGACCTTCTAGCTGTTGATACTATCCTAAATGTATTTCCTTTTAAAAACAGCTTTTTTAAAGACATGGAGGTCTCATAGTATGTATGTGCTAACTAGCTGAAACAACCAGCTAAGCTAAATTCAGTTCCCAGATGGAACCTAATGTTTGGACACAATGACTATTACATTTGCTGTGTTAAAGAACCGGGTATATTCTGTTCCCTCAGCAGGGCAAAATGCACAAGTTGAGAATTACTGGTTATTTACCCAATCCTGCATGTGTTCCTACACAAATATGGACATTACTTAGTACCACTTTTAATCGGTCCAATATTTTTATATTGAATAGAAACACTCCAGGGATAGTTTTCATTGTTCTGTTGTTGATGGATTCCTTTCATGAAGGAAAAACATAATTTAACATTGAGGAGGGAGTTACAGTAGTGCTCTGACACGGGATAAAAACACAAGAACAATGGGCAAGGATAGTACTTGCAACTACCTTATTCCTCCCAATGAAAGGGACAAATAAGTATATAAAAGCATTTACTACCTATTATGAAGAGCAGTTCTGGGTGTTCATTTGATAGAAGTGTGGAAGTCCTGGAGGGAGAAGTAGGGAAAACTCAGTTTTCATGTGACTGAGCCACCCTTTTGTCAGGTAGCCATTAGTTTTGATTTGTGGTATACCATTACAAACCAGTGAAGGGCAGCACTATCCAACTGTTTCAGGTAACTACATATATCACTAATTATGTTTTCAAATTTACAATGATGAAAACATCGTGTTTGACTGGATTGCTATGAAAATGGTTGTGTTGCTGTATTACTACAAAACAGTTCAAGAGCATTTTGTAATCATCAGCAGAATTCTGCAGCTACAAATTAACAGCTTACTTGTAATGGGTTTTAGGAAAGGGCATTGCGTTTATTGAAAAGCTGAATCTCTTGCTACAAGTATGGTCAGTTCAATTGCTTTATTAGGTTACAGCATAGGGTCTACACATCAAAACAGATTTTAGCAGATTGAATTGCGGTTTGTATCAAAACCACATAAACAATAGATAAACAATTTGTATAAAAATACATAAACAGTAATACAGATGTTTTTGTAGTTCAGAACAAAAAGAAGGTACAGCACAAATTGGTAGATGAGATTAGTTCTTTTATTTCTGAAGTTTCCTCCAGCTTTTTTTAAATAGGAAATAATGATTTGTGTGTCTGATACTCATACTCAATATAACAGGATATTGGAAAGAACTTTCATTGAAAATTTTATTTTTTTTCATGTCTGAAATCTAATTGTAAACTTATACAAACTCTTTCAAACTTTTATCTTATTTACTATGGTGTTTGGGAGGGAATAAAATTAAAAGGTGCTCTACTATTTAAATATTAATTTAAATATTATAAACCCATGTGCACATTTAAAAATTACTTTACAGCTTTTTGTTTTTTACCCTCAAAATAATATCTTGACTTTCCAGAGGAAGCTATGCTATACTGCAAGTTCATGCTAACAATAGTTCATCTATAACAATAGTTCATCTATAAAAAAAAAGCTATACATTGTTCTGAATTTGAAGCATTCTTCATGGCTGTGGAAAAACAGGTGAATTGGTCCTGTTAGATGATTAACTGAATACCCAGTAAGTGAAGATCTTCACCGTGATTTTATAGTAGCGAAAGGTCTCTCCATGTATATTCAAATAGCGGTCAACAGTATTAATTTGCAGCCTTATTCCTTTTTACAGAGAAAATAATTATTTTAATACTAGGAGTATTTTACTGCTAAAAAGAACACGAGTTCTTGACTCAGGTCATAAATGCAAGTGTGTGCGAAATTCAGCCTTAATGTGTCCTTCCCATCCACGCTGGCCAGCCATTCTGCAGAGGGGTTGTGCAGACCCAGGGAGGTACCAAGGCCTGAAGAGAGATGGAAAAATGTGTCTGGGGTCTCCAGGAGCAGTTCTAGGTGGAGTGCCTCCCACTGACCCTGTGGACAGTACACTGCTGATTAGCTTTTTAGAAGTGATAAAGATTAGCGTAAAGCCCAGCCATAGGACAAGCTGCTGCCGATTAATCCAGAAGCCTCTGTGTTAGCCTCGAGTTTTCGGGTGTGATGTATGTACAAATAATCGTTGAGTATGCATCTGCTGTAAGCAAAATGCAAGCTTGTGAGAAAAGTTTTACATAGTTGCTAGAGTTAGCAGAACTCCTTTTGCTTTATCTGGAATTATTTTTGTTGTTTTATCCACTCTGAATATTTGAAGTGGTAAAGTGAATTCAAATGGTGACACTGCGTCCTTGCAATGTTTTGCATGATGTGAATGCTTTAGGTTTTTATGAAAATGTCTTTCTGGCATACTGCAGGCCTTTCTGCCAAAAAAAGTCCAACTGTTGTGTAACAGAGTAGGAATTTCACCACAGTGCTTCAGAGATAGAAAAGTAGACGCTTGGTCTGAGCAAGTTACCTGGGCTCACTAGTCTGAGGGGATTAGATAGACAAGGATTCATTGTGTGTACGAGATCTTAGTGATCCAGCTGGGAGCCTTATGGCTTAGAGGTTGGCTCCGGGTGAGTGATACCCTGGGCACTGTCTCTGCAGCCCCAGCATGGCTCTGCTAAACCACATTTGGGAGAGGTCCTGGCTTTATTTCCTTATCCTCTTTTTCATACAAACATACAACTCCTTCAGCCTTGCAGTAGTGGAGAGAGGATGTCAGGGCCAAGATGATGCTAGTTGTTTTCTTTCTCTAGCAGACTCGTGTACCAACTAAACATAAATATCAGGAAATTCACATTCCTATAGCCAATATAATTTATTTCTATTTTAAATTTCACCTACATTGCACAACATTTATTACTATATTTATTGTGCAAGACTGTCCAATTAATTAATGAAAAATTCTCCTTCTCTTTTTAAGGAATTAAAATAATATTTTATGGGATGAGTCTGGGGCACCGGTTACAAATTAAAATGGCGACATTTGCTGCAATAATGGTTTTTATGTTGGAGAACCAGACCAATAGATCAGATTATAGAAAGACGAATGAATCAACAAATGAATTAAATGATTAAAAGCTTAAGATGGCACTGAAGTTTATATGTTTACTCTGGTATATAAAACATCTATTGGTCTGAAGTTTGATCAGTAATATTTACAAATTTATTCTCATATACATCGTTATGATTGTATCCTCTGGCATTAAAAGTGTGCTAGATTACCTGAGTAGGGCTCTGGCACTTCACCTTGAACAATGATTACCCAGGCTGCTGCAGCTTCTCAGAAATCTTGGGGAGCTCTGCTTTCCATGCATTGGTAGGGCTTCCACCTGAAGGGAAAAAAAAGAACAGGAGGGAAAATGCTCCTCCCAGGTGAAATTATATCACATGGATGCATTGGTTCTCTAGTGTGGTGTGTGCTGTGTCTGAAAGTAGGATGAGGAGAATTGGGGGGGCTGCCCCTGGGCTCAAGGCATCTGTGGCTGGAGAGGGAGGGGAGAATAGTCTGGGGCTCTCAGCAGTGCCTCCTCCTTCGGGGCAGGATTGTCTTTCTGAGCAGGAGCAGTGGAGTGGGGAAGGCCACAGGGCAACGACTGCGTGAGTTTGGCAATTGGCACGAATAAGAGAAAGAAGGCAGAAGGAGATCAGACCCATCTAAAAGGTGGACCCACGTCAGGCTTGTGAGCTCAGACTGCAGGGCAGTGCGTCTCTGGAGATTTCTTTTGTTTGTTTTCAGAGGTGTGTTTCTTCAGGGCTTTTAAGAGTAAGGTTCTTGAGGGTAAGCATTTCTTTTCCTAATCCCTTGTTCCTCATTTCCTTTATATATGTTCTGAAAAGGCATTATATTAAACATCACACATATGCTTCCCTGAGTTTGGACATTTTGAGGGGTCCAAGGACTGATTTCAGGACCTAAGAGGATGGGAACTCACTGTACTATGCTCCAAAAAGGCAGGTACACAGAGAAAAAGATGTGAACCTGGAGGTTTCTCTTATAACATAGATCTTAAAAAGAACTGTGAACAATAGGCAAGTAATTCCAGAAAAGCAAAACTGGATCAAGCTGATCCAGGGGTTTGTTGAGAGTGAAAAGCTGGACAATGGATATGGTCTGCTGATAAAAGAGAAAGTACAAGGAATCTCTGAAATCGGATATTTTAACAGAATTAATTTTTTAAGACTTTTATGCACAAACACATAAAAGAAAAGTTTCTGAAATCAGAATTTAAATGCCAAGAGGATGCATCTAGCATCCATATTGTAGTTGATGCTAAAGCTATAGCTGCTTTCAATGGGTGCAGGGTTCAGATTTGGCTCTTTCAGAGATGCCTGTCATGTGTCCTTTGGACCATCTACCCTTTTTGGCTCTTTGATTTCAGCAGCTTTGTTTGCAGATCTGGGACTGGGTTCTCAGGGACTGAGAGCTGGGAGAGCATGTTCTGACACTAGCATCTGCCCCACTGGGGAAACTGGCCACCAGTTTCCAGTCCTGCCCAGCATTTCATGCAGATCAGAATCAACATCAGCTAAAGCTGTAACGGGAAGTACTGGCCATGTATATCTTTCTGACTTTCCAGTTTGCAGTGCCCCTCTGTATTTTTTCCTAAACAGAAAAATGGTAATTAAAATTATATGGGGAACATACAATTGGAGGTTGAAGTGGTAGGGTACAAAGAACATAGTCAAGTCACTTATGCAAGACTATAAACAAAAATACTTGTTCTCCTTTTTCATATTTCTCACCTGATGGCTGAAATCACAGATAATATCCAGAATGAGAAACATTGTGCACTTGACTAGTACATATTGCAACTTTTAAAAAATATATTTTTATACAGTAGTATTACTTTTTATTTGTAGATATTTATTGGCATGGATCTAAATGATATTTTTATAGGAAATATAAATGTGCTGCTCTGATTGGAGTCTCTAGTGATCCTACTGGGCCATTCCATAATGGGCACCACCAGCAGGCAAATCGGGTCACAGGAACCAGCAGGAAGGGTGTGATAAATACCCTTAGGAGAGTCAAGGCAGTACAACTTATAACTGCAGATGTTAAAGCCTGTAAGTAACTTTACTTAGGGGAATAATTTCATATTAGTTCTTAAGGATTCTTTTGTCTTTCTAATTGCATTCTCGTGTAAATAAATATGTAGGTTATCTTACCAAACAGATAACACAAAGTCTTTTACAATCTGAAATTTAAATATTTAGAGCTGTGTCATGTCATAAGTTGTTGCCTGAGCACTCATTTACTTCTGAGAAACTTGGTCCAGCTACCCTAAAACAGCTGCTTACTCCATTCAGATTCTTATTTAAAAACTCTATTTAAAATAGGGATCTGAACTAGTTTTTGTTGTGTTTTTTTTTTTTTAATTTTGTTTTAAGGCCCTGTTTTGCTCAGCCCAGCAGTCTGAGAGTCAAAAGATATGCACTTCTTAACATGAACAACATGAAATTTATTTTAAAAGAAAACAATTAGAAACATTGTTTTCTAATCCATTTCACAGCTTATTGATGCTGACTAGTGAAAAAAAATACATCCAGAGTAATTTTGTCACTGGACCATCAAAGAAAGTGTGATTAGTTTCATAATGAATAATAAACAATGTGCAGCTGGAACTGCAGGACGAAGTGTGTACATGACTGCAGTAGAGGTCTCATGGGCTAATTGTGGGTGTTAAGGTCTTCTTCCCTCCCCCAAATGAAGAAATGAGCATCTAGCAGCACGAACAATTGCTGTTCTGTTGTCTTTCGTACCCAGGCTGCTAAAAGAGTATGGGAAATTAATTGAGATGTGTGTCAAAAATGACACTAACATGGAAAGTCTATTTCCTTGCCATAGGACTCTCTAGGATAACTTGTGTGTGGTTGTCTCACTGCAGCTGTGGTCTTATTATCACCATCAGATGCATCTGCTTGCTCATTTCTGCAGCCTTTTATTCGCCGCAGATCAAAAACAGAAGGTCCATTTCAGCTGTGTGCATGTTCTCCAGTCAATCCAATAACTTCCCCAGTTTTCTCCTGCAGATAGGCTTCTTTGCTCCCATCTGCCATGTAGATCTTTAAAGTGTTGTGGGAATTGCTTAAGCAACCTTGGTGTATCAGATGAGAGATGCATTCACCGTCGAACAGATAGAGAACTTCTCTCTGCTTTTAACAGTTTTGAATCATTTAGTTAATAGCTGGTTAGTGGTTCATGTAGCTTTTATGGCTTCTTGGCAGCTTCCTGAGAAGGTGGGAATCCTTGGATGGTGTTATTGCACCATGGTTACATAATATATGTGACGTCATCCTCTACCACAATGGTTGTTAGCAGGAGTATGGAATTAATCCAGCAGCCTGGGGATTTCTGGAGAAGCTATTCTAGTTTTGTCCTGGTGGATACTGAAAATATTAAGGGATTAATAGAATGAAGTTTGTGTTAATGTCATCTTTGCTCCACCCTGCATGGTATGTTAACATACCTCAGTCATCTGTCTATATCTGCATTTCTCAATCCTATTGCAAATTACTGGAACCAGCCACTCTCCGTATGTATTTTAGAAATTAGTCTCTGATTATTAAATCATGACTGCATGTTAACACACATTATTTTTATAAATCCACTGCAGACTCCCATGCATTATAAATAAATTGTATTAACTTCAGTTCATATGAAATATTTATAAATATTATGGAAAGGGCTCACTTTCTGTGCATAGTTATTAGACATTTTAGATTATAAAAGATTGCAAATGGTCAATTATGTAAAATTATGAGAATACAAACTTAAAACTAGGCTCATAATCCTACAACGAGACACAAAAAACCAAGATTCCAACTGGGTTCAAGAAGAGTGGCATGCTTTATGTTTCTTAATTATCTTTATTTCCCAGTAGTATTGCTATTGCCAGAACTCAATTTACTATGTGCCGATGAAAGAGTAATAAGTTGCAGAAACACTTCTGTATCAGATGAGAGAGTTTTACTCTCCTCTGTTTTCAGAATATAAACTCATAGAGGACAGATGATTTTAGCTATACCATGTTTGACTCAGAGCAATTTTGGAATTTGGGCAAAAATCAGTTGTGAAGTAAATGGTTCTTACCAAAAACCCTTCTGGAGATGGACAATAAGACTGTTGATGTCACTGAACGTTAAGCAGCTAATAGGAATTACGAATCTAAATATTTTTGTAAACCTAGATCACTACTACTGAGACTTTGAAAAGATAACCTAGCATGGTAATAAAACCCATAAGCCACAGCAGGACTACTGAGGCTGCTGGTTCACAGTGCTCTAGTTTATGGACTAGGGAAGGACATGGCTGAGTGACAGGAAGAAGTTTTTAAAAATATTTGAGGTTCCACTGAATTCAATAGAAAGCATCTTTTCTTCTCTCTGAGAATCTGGGGAGACCAGTGACAAATACCTTCGAAACCCTCAGCCTGGTGGTCCAAGCTGGCCTTCATAGAGCTGCCCATTAGTTTCCCCAAGAGGGATTAGAAGCTTTTGAGATGTTTTACCTTTTTATTTTGGTGAGGAAGGACCTCTAAGAGGACTCCGTATGGTCTTTTACATAAATATGATAAACTTGTTTACCCAACCTCCTCTCATCCACAGCTTTCTTCTAACTAAATCTAGGTTATGTCCCTTGTTAGAAAATTTAATTAATAAATAAGTTAAATGTTTGTGCAGCACCTTGAAGCTGTAAAGTGCTGTCTAAATCCCAAGCACTAGCAAGTCTCTCAATTACAATACAACATGTTTATACAAATATGTTTGACGTCCTCAGAACATTTGGACTAAGTGGAGCATATTTCCTGTTGAGAATAGATTTTGCTAGTTGGAAGCCATGCCTTATGAAATGCAGACTGCTGCCACAGCATCCAGTTCAGGAAAAAACCAACATAAAGAATCATAATTTGCTGCATTAAACCCACATTCTCTAAATATTTGGAAGCAGGAGTAAAACATTTCAAAGAATCCATTCTTCTTGGTTTAATCTGAATCATGTTGATTTGCTGATTACAGAAGCACCTGCAAGTTTTATTATAGTGGCATTGCATTTGACTGTAGTTAATGGTCTGACTATTTTCATTATGTATTTTTATGAGTTTATCGTTTGGACATTTTAAAATGAAAACATAATGGAAATATAATAGAATTAGGAAGCTATTCTCTAAAAGAACAGTTTTCTCCACAGCCAGTGGAGAAAACTACCAATACTAGTTTTCCAACCGGAAGCAAAGGAGAGTGCTGGCTTTGGGAACACCGGGATTTGCTGTGAGGTCCAGGACTGCAGACAGGGAGAAACCTTTCTCTAAAGTAGTCTTCTGTCACTGTAGTTGCAGGAGAGATGTAATAAGATGCATGAAAAGACTTAGAGAAAATGTAGTCTAAATCACAGTTCTTGTCTCTTTTTACACTTAAGACAATGACTTCTCTCTGTATATACCAGGCTATACATTATAACCATAAACTTTCTTTGACTTAGATTATGTTTAGCATTTTGATTCTTGAATGTTGAAGCTGTCAGGCAATGCCTCAGCAAACAGAATCTATTTTTTCAGGGAAGTATTTCTCATCATTACAATGCCTTTCAGCCCTAACTAAGGATAGTTTATGAATTACAATGTCACTGCTAATGCCAGTAAAGAGGTCACATTTTGCTGTGATGGAGAAGAAAAATTATGCCTAAGGACTCCAGAGAATGCACCTACGTTTTGGGTAAAGAGCTGTTAGACTTCTAACAGCCATGTCAGAATCCATATGCTTGTAGTTGAAAACTGATACTGGATAATTAAGCCCTGCCAACAGATAGCCTCAAAGATATGCTACCAAGGATACAGCATGCTATTCATGGCATTAAAAAAGCCTTAAGGTAGAAAACTCTGAATTGCTCACCATTAGGCTGGCTCTGCTGCCAATGAAGTCAAAAGTAGAACTCCTGTCATCCTCCACAGGAACCGTGCTGCACTACTGACACAGGCGTCAGGTAATTTCATCATTAATTGCATGACCAAGTATCTTAATTGTAAATCTGACTCAACCTTACCCATCAGTTAAAAGTATAGATGGGCAAAAAGCAATTGTTTTTGCAATGACTATCAAGCCTTCAGCATTATGGAGTTTTTTTGCCAGATTAAATTGAAATTGAGAGATAGAGAAAACCCCTTTCAGAATAGTGGTCTGATAAGACACAGCTGCTTACGCAGTGATTAGGAAGTCACCTAAGTGATAGTTAAGAGAATGATTTCACATACTTGAGCAGTAGCCTGCTTATGTGTTGCTTTCCCTCCACTCCCTGGGAACAACAGTGCCCCAGCAGAAGTTATAAATCACATCAGGCAGGGCTGCAAGAAGCCCTCCTGGCCCCCATCCTTTGCTCCTCCTCCCTGCGTGCCCCATTCCATCTCACCTCCCTTACCTCTGGGCTACAGGCAGCACCCATGTGGCACAACTGTTTTCATTGGCAAAAACCACCCACCCTAAAACTCTTCCTTTGCAGCTTCATGATCTTTTGTCATGCTACTTTCTGAGTCCGTGATTAATACTCATCTTTCATGTGAACTGTTACCCTGAAAAGCACTTCTGAATGATTCTCAGGTCCCTGGGAGCTTCCCCATCCTAAGGTACTGCTATTCACTTCCTGCATTTGTTCTTCATCAGCCAAAGGCAGTTTATTCTGCCTTTTTTTTTGCTTTTAGGTCTATTTTCTCTGATATTTTCTATTCTATGGAAATCAGATGACAGGCAGAACTACAGATGGAATTGAACTGAGTAATTCTGGAATTCATTATGCCAGACTTCTACCTATGTTTTGCATATCTGAAAGCTGGTAATGATTTTTTTTGTGGATAATTTATCATTGACGCAACCTTTACTTGTCTCACCCTTTCGCCTTTCTTATCAACCGAGACCAAGCCTGTAGAATAGAAAAATCCTCCACTTCCCCGCCCAACTCTGTACTGAGACCTGCTGATTTCTCTGCCTGTGATCCTACACCTGCTGCATTGCTGGACTTCCCTTAACTATCTCATGATTTTTCTGTTAAATGCATAAGATGGTATTGCAGACAAGTTGAGCTCCCGTAACACAGCGGCAATGGGAATGGGTTGCTCTATTTTAGCCTACTCTGTGTGTTCATCCCATACCTGCTTAATTGCCTAAATGCCTGATTTTATTTTTACTTTAAATCTGGCTTTGCAGATGAATTTTTTGATGTGTTACAGAGTGGGCGTAGAAGTTTCTCTTCTTCTGTGAGTGTCTTTCAGTTGAGGTAGACCATCAGTGCAGGCTCCCTGGTCCTGTGTGACCTCAAAGGAACTTTTGTCCATAGGAATTTCAAATAATTGTTTAAGCTGATTGGTAAACAGCATTTACTATAGATACTAAAAGCTCAAACACTTAAGAGATCTTCACACTGCATAGGCTATTATGTAGAACCTACACTGTTTGTGTTTTTTTCTCTAAGATGATCATATGTCTTATAATTTGGTTCTCACCAGGAGCAATTTCCAGTGTTGATCAAATGTTATCCGCTGATTCGTGAAGCTTTCTGGCTGTCACCTGCAGTAGTGACCCAATATGTATTTTTGGTGTATGGTATGCAATTTCCTTCTTGAGAATGATCAGGAATCCTAATACGGAGTTGGGAGATTGCAGTATTTTGTTCCCAAGAACCAGGCTTCTTCACCCACCAGGTTGTCCAACTGGGCAAGGTTGCAGCTGTTTTATTTGATGGGGAAGTGATGGATGATCACAGTGTAGATCCTTTCCTTGTTTCTTTAGTAAATATTAGGACTTTTTCATACTTTACTGGGTGAAATCCTATAATCCTTTACATGAATGTAATAGTACTAATATCCATTGGATTTTGTTGTTAAAACTAGCTGAATTTAATTTATTACATTTTATTCAATTAAATACAATTTCTAATTAAAAAGTAGTAGTTCCTGTGATACTCTTTGCATTCTTTGTAGCATGTACATGTTTTAAAGAAATGTACAGTGTTTATTGAGATCATACTTGCTGGCATGAAGGTTACCAGAGCAATAGCTTTAACTGAAATCTACAGTAAATAGAAGAATAAACCCCAGGGTAAATATTGGTAGCTTTATAGCTCCCCATAGCACAACAGGGATTGCTATAGGAAAGCAGTCAATTTCTGTACAGGCTTTCAGTGTTGGTTTTCCAGCAGTTATAGCAATTTGAAACAGAAAATGCACAAAAATATTGCTTTCACATAAGCAAAATGTTTTCTCCAGCACTCTTATCCAATTGCCTGATGAAGAAATGGCCAGTGAAACAAGTAAGAGATCCCCAAGCTACAGCTCTATTGACCCGGCTGAGATCAAGCTCCCTTGGCATGTTTGTGTGGCACTGTGCAGTGTAAGACTCCCTGCCCACGCCAGCCAAGGTGTCGTGTCCACAATGTGAGGTGGGATGGATCCCTGTGGGATGTGGGGGTGCATCTCAGACTTTTCCAGAGGCAAACGCTGCCTCTCTGCTTGCCCCTTTGAGCTGTCATGTCTAAAGACTTTTCAAAACCTTCCTTTGTCTGGTTCCAGTTCTAGTTCTCCAGCTTTATTCTTCTGGTACTATGAAATACTTTTATATATATATATATAATATTCCCTAACCAAGTATATGAAGAGAATTGTTCTCCCCGGTACTTATTAACATGTTATCTGAATATGACTTCTGGATGTGAGTTACAATACAAATATGCATTGAAATACATGAAAGATTTAGCTGTAGAAATATTCTTAATTAACAAAATTTACAATACCCCCTTCACTGACCAGTGGAAGAAAGGAATCAAGCATGGGCAAGTGAAGCTGTCTGATTTTGACAAGAAGTATAAATTGTATTTTCTTAAACTGGAATGCTTCCCAGTTTCCTACCCCACTCTGAAATTCAGAGTGCAGGGCCAGAAGGATCTTGAGATTGTCCAGTCAAACCTTTTCTTTCTGTTACACTGTTCAGATACTCTCTGTTTGCTGTTGTGCTCAATAGCTCCCTGAATTAGTAATTAAAAATATGTTCTTAATTTTTAGTTTGAATTAATCTACCTTCAGCTTTCAGCCTTTGCTTCCTGTTACACTTTTTTCTGCTAGATTAAATGTCCCTTTAGTGCCTGGTATTTTCTCCCCACAAGGTGCGTATCTGTTGTAATCAACTCACCACTCAATCTTCTTCTTGATAAGATAAACAGATTGAGCAGTCCAGGTTTCTCACTGTAAAGTATTTCCTCCAGCCTAAAATAGTGTATGTGAGCCTCTTCTGCACATTCTTCAATTTTTCTTTTTTTTTTAACATCCTGGGCCTTACAAGGCTTCTTATATCTAAAAGGAGCAATCTACCACAAAAATTGCTTCTCCCCCTACCTCCCCAAGAACAATCGTCATACAATGACCCTATGCAAGCCTCAAAATAATAAGAACTGGATTTCTTTTGACGGCATTCATTTATTAGGCAGTGAGGGCAGTGAGGGCAGCTGAATGTATCTGAATCTTAGTGCTTCATTTTTGGGTGAACCAGATTGCAGTAAAATCCTCTGATTCACTGGAGGGGAAGGTGAACAGTGGCTCCTGTCTCCAGGAGAGGCCACCTTGTCACGTCACAGCTGCTGCTGTGTTGGACTTCAACCTGGAAGCTTTGTGGAGGGAATAGGAATTGTGTTCAGCACCAGAACTAGGGATCGTGTCATGGCCAGCCTCGATATGCCAAACCTGGGAGCGGGTTCCTTCCAACTCAGCATATTCTGTGATTCTGTGATTTGGTGATTTTAAGCTTATCTGCTATCAAGCAGTAGCAAACATATTGTGGGTGCAGAGGGCTCGGGGGAGGAAGGCATGTCAGATGAGTAGTGCTGATACTGCTGCCTTTGGGGGTGGGGAAAAGGGAAGGTTTATCCTGGCTGTGCAGGGAAGGGCTGAGAGCAGAAGGAAACTGCTTCACCACTTGCAAATGCTCAAACTCCTTGTTTGCTACTCCTGTGGTATTGTTGGTAGTGACATGGTCCAAGGTAGTGGTATTGTTGGTAGTGATGTGGTCCAAGAACCAAATGCTATCAGCATTTGCATTTGCTATCAGTATGCTTCAGTAAGTTTTAAAAAAAACGTGATTTGGCTTAATTTGGTAACTACCTCACTTTAAAATACAGAATAATTATATAGATCATTAAAAAGGCAGTTTTAGGGCTAGTAAAAAGAATAGCAGAATAAAGGACGTACCACTCAAGTTTCTCTTTATTTACCTGGTGGAATCAAACTACATTTTAGAAGACAAAGTAAATTACAGATGAGTTCCTCCTGATGCTGTTTTACGGAACTTTACTTTTCTGCTGTTTGTACCTGCAAACCTCCACATGAGTGCAGGAAACTGCCCACAGAGGCTTTACTGCGTGGTCTAAATAACAAAAAATTCCTGCACTCTTATATAGGAATGCTATATATGGTGAAACACATGGCATTCCTGCCTTCAGCTGCTGAAGGATGGAGGAGATGATGTGTTGGGATTTCAATAGTTGTCTATGACTGAACAGTCATGGTTCAATAGTTTTTCCCTGCTGTTAAAAAAAGCTGTTTAAGAAATTGCTAATACTTCATTTAAAACCTTGATCCTTTTGATGTGATGACAGGGGGTCAACCTTGGAGGCGGTGTCACAAACGGAAAGATATGAATGTTCGGCATATAGAAGTATTCATTAATGACTCATAAGCAAGTATGCCTGGCTACTAATTGGAGAATTTGTGCAGAAAGATTATGTTTAAGGGCTCCATACAATCTAACTTATTTTCGTTCTGCTGCTTGTAAGGCTATCTTTTTGGCAGGAAGAACTCATTAATCAGAATCCTTCCTTTTGTAAATGACAGGGTATTGAGAGGGTGGGGAGAGAGGAGGGCAGGTAGAATGTGCATCTGAAATGCCAGAGAGATTTTGCACTGATACAGCTCATACTACCAAATAGCAGAAAGGATGTCAGAAAAGAGGAAAACCTCTATGCTAGTGCTCCTTATGTCAGTGCATCATTGGTGAAAACCAGCTCTACTTCTGCACGTGAAATCTGAAATTGCACTTTTATGATCCCTTTCTATTTGTTTATTTTTTTAAAGCAATGCAGCTAAAATCCAGTGTGCTTACCATCAAATTATTTGAATTAACATCTTACATTTTACATTCTCAGCTGACTTCTCATTGCCTAAGGGTTCTTGTTGGAGTAAAGGTTTGTGGGGAGTTGTGGGGTTTGCGCGGGGAGCCTGATCCTTCTCCCACTGGGTATGGGGTATCCCCTTTCTGCCCATGTGCAGGGGTTACTCTCCAGCTAGCAGAGGCAGTGCAGCCTGGAGAGCCCACTGCCCAGAGCAGCAGTGGAGTTCGCAGGGTACCTAGAAATAGAGAACAGTGACGTATGTGCCTGACAAACCTTTCATTGGCAAGCTTCCCCTTGAGCTAAGGCCAGTGTTGTTTTCACATTTTATTGTTCTTGAGCAAGAAGCAGATATAACTTAAACAGCTTGAAATGTGTCTCTGCCCTTTCAAAGGACTCAAATATGCATTCTGTGAAACAGTTTTCTTGGAACAGAAAACTTGGTGTTTAAGTCTTTTTGCCTACTCTATATCATAGGCTAAGAGGTAGAGATTTCACGTTTCTACTGGCAGAACCACCTTTTATCCTGTTCTAGCAAGGCCAGATTAATCTATTTTTTAAGATAATAAATATGTCATTGATCCTGTCTGCTACCATACTTTACAAATTCATTAACATTTTTCTATGTTGTATTATTGACTGTGCTATACAGCTATGCAAAGAGAGCTCCAGCCATTGTACTGTAAATCACTAATACACAGGCTGAAAGCAGTTGCTGTTAATGAGATAGCTCACCTACCACTCACATGTCAGAGACATTATTAAAAGCAGTGTGATGTGTACAGCTTTGGTGGAGGCTGAATTTGTGTCTGTAATAAATGGAGGAAAAATGGACAGGATGGTTGGCCACACACCTGAGCAGACTGTCTGCGATGCCAGCACTTTGCAAAGAACATTAGAGAAATTAACGGAGATGTCCCTCTGATTAACCAGCTTTTCCAAGTCTAGCATAAGCTCTTTACTCTTTGGAAGGAAATGCTTCCAAGGAGGATAGAGAATTGTTTTTAATGGAGGTAATCTTCTAATAAATTACTTCTGGCCAAGGGAAGACTTGGAGGGGCAAGGTAATCCCAGAGTAAAGTTGATTTAACTTCTCCATTATCCTCAGGAAGGTTCTGGGATTGGAGCTTTGAAGAGCTGTATGTGACATTTTTAAAAGGTTTCAGCAGAGGCTTAAACTCCTATAATGTTAAATATATTTTCTGAAGCGATGAGATTCTCATGCCAGGGGCAAGACATGAAGAATATTTTTGTGTGTGCACTAAAGCAGATGACATTGGCTTTTTGACAAGGTCACAAGATGCAAAAATACATGTTTTTTTTTCTTCAGAGTACAATCTTATTACTTTCCCAATTAGTAACAAGCAGGTTTTTTTCATTTTTCTCTGGAATTCACAAAAGGAACTTATGCTATTTGTGCAGTTCCTAGCGGACACAACTGCACATCACAACTACTGTGTCTGATGCAGCCTCTGCCTGTGTACTCTTGGTCTGGCATGGAGTATGTTTGCAAGGCTCACAGTGTAGCTAGCTGCCCTCCCTGGCCTGTGCATAAAGAGAATATGACTTTGGAAGTCTTAAGAACCGGCACCTTTTTCATTCAGGTACAAGAAGGAAACCTGAAATTGTCATTTTTCGACAGGATGTACTGATTTGCATTACAAGGCTGGGAAGAAAACATACACTTCATCTGCTTTGACAGTTGGCCTTCTGAATTACACTTATCAGCTGTATTAGCCCCGTGGCCTTTGGCAGAAGAGGAGCAGGGGTTGGTAGTGTTGTTCTTGCCGACCAGGGACAATGCATGGCTCCGGATTTCTGCATTCCCTTTGGCACTTTGGTGGCATTTATAAATATGACAGCTGTGAATTAGCTCAGCTGTTTACAGGCTGGATTGCACATGGCTCACGGACAGGGAAGGTGCAATAGGTTTTTTCTTCTCTTTAACTTACTGTGTGATTTCCACCAGGAAATCTGTGGCAGACAAATATAATAGGGGTCACAAGCCTCAGTAAGACTGTTATCTATTTGCTTTGCTAATTTCTGTACACAGTTATGCTTGCATCTGTGGTTGGTCTCGGCGGGAGGATCTTCCTTTACAGCTCCATGTGGTTTTGTTATGGCATAATGAGGATGAAGGAGGCTGCACACCTGAATTCCTGCCCTTACAGAGGACCCTGTCTCTCCCTTGTAGCTGTTCAGGTGCTAGTCGTGTTTCTACCTTTCCCATGACCTGTTTGATGGGTGTTCCCTGCTGGACAGGCTCTGTAATGAACTGCAATGCATGGTGAGCAGTTCATGTAGCCCCTGCACCATTATTTTTTCTTTCTTAGTAAGAAACCACTTTGCTTTTATTTTCAGAAGTTTCTTTCTATATTCCACCTAGCTTGAAAGTTTAAACTTTTGCTGAATTTTTCTGCTGTCATAGACAGAAATGAGTTTTTCCTTAGACTGTGCTGGCATGTCTGTATATGAGGGTATGCAGAAAGCACTCAGTGTCGTGGTAGAAGAGGGGAGGGGAGCTCAGCTGGAAAGACAGTGGGGTAGAGAGCAGCCAGAGGCTCAAATCTGCCTGGGATTTGAGGGGAAGAGCAGAGGCTTCTAAAGCCCTGCTTTACCTTGCAGCAGGCTGTGTCCTGGTGGGGTTGAGGCTGGGCATTCATCCAGACTGGGACACTCTATGAGGCTGTCATGTTCTTGTCTACTTTCCTTTCTCATGGAGAGAGTTCCTGTAAGCCAACAAGAGATTAAACAGGGAAGACACATTCCTTCCTCCAGACACTAAAAGGTCTCACTGCTGCCTTCTGTATCAGCCATGAAATTATCCTTGTCCTTATTAACACTGGTGAGGTTCCCCATGCATCACAGTGTCTTAAGGGTCTTAAAACAGGGAGATGATTTCCCCCCTCAGCTCTGTGGGAAACCTGGACTTCTGTTGTCAGACTGAGACTCAGCAGCACCTCTGCAATGCCTTGCTGTGTAGATGTAATCATATGCCTCTCATGTTATTTACTGTGGGTTTGTGGTACAGAGTAGCGGATTGGTGTGGAAAACTATTTTATGTCTTATGATTAAGAGTTATTTCTGTGATAGATGCATGTTTCCACACACACCCCCTCTTCAGATTGTTACAGTGGTCTCTTTTAATCTCTTCAATACCTCCCCTACAATTCTGCACAGTCACCACCAAAATCAGTTATCATGGAAAATCCTTCCCCTTCTGCCCCCTCACATTGCTCAAATCTAATTTCAGCCTGGGAAAAAATGATTTAACGGATTCATATGGGCAGGGTGAATTTTGTGACAAACTGGCCCAGAGCTTCATCCTGGAAGCAGTCCTGTCTGTCAGCTGAGCCACTGCAGTATCTGTAATTTTTATGTATTAGTGATCTGGCACCATTGTCTGGCATTTTATGCTATGCAAAATAAGCCCAGCATATGGTTAGTGTAAATCGGAGGGCATAGGTTTGAGTAATGAACAAACAGTGACTATGTTAATTGGCTTCATGGGTATGGAGTTTGGTGTCTGTCTGTGGAGTAGAATCACCTCAGCTGTCTTACAATAAATAAATAATGAAAATGAGAATCCCTGATTTGGCAATTTATTTTTTTTTCTTTTTGTCTTGGCAATGGTAAATATTTCTAGCCTCCTAATTATTGTGATTAGAGTTTGTGTGCAGCCCTGTTCGCTACGTATTGTAGTGAATGGCTCTTACAAACAGGTGAGCCAACATCTTTTTCCTCTAAGTTTTTAATGTAGCTGCAGTTGATAATAAAGATCAGCACATCCGAAGGTTTTGTCAAGTTATAGCACCAAAACAGTAAGGAAAGCAGGAATCGCTGTGCTCATAAGAGCTGTAAATACCTCATAAAACTGAATATCAATTTTCAAAAAATAAAGCTTGCTATAAAAGGAAAACCCCAGAAAGATATATTTTACAATAAGGTATATTTTATGATTTTCTACTTACTACAGCGGTTTCCAAACTTGCCAGGCTGAATATTTTTTTTTTTCCTGCAAACGTTTTAATGACCCTCATTCTTCCTCTGCCTGATCCTAACTCTGCCGCCCGTGGCCGGCTTCTGCGCTGGAGCGACCTATGGCACCGGGAAGCGCCGAGTCAGCAGCAACACTGCCTCCCTCGCCAGCCCTGCTCCTAAATCCTGGCTGTCAGAAGCACCCCATTGCTGCAAGGCTGAGTGTATTCTTTGTCCTTTTAAAAATCGTGGGCCCTGTTGGTTGGGGAAGGTGGATCTGGCATGGAATGGGAAGCTGGAACACCTTTGGGAAAGTGTTTGCTGCCATTTAGGTGCCTGTTCTCGGTGCAGGAAGGTCTTGCCAAACACTAGTGTTGGGATTTAGTGCAGAATGAAGTTGTGCAAAGTGAGTGCAAGCACTTTCAGCTCTCCTTTCACTATAAAAAAAAAAAGATATGGGAGAGGGAAAAGGAAAGAAAAAAGGTGGTTTTGCCATGTGAAAGCTAGTTCCTTGTGAGAAGGTGTGCTTTCTCAGTGCTGTACAAGCACACTTCAGTTCTCACATCAAATTTTACAATCTGTGTTTTTGGGAACATAGAAAGTGATCCTGCAAATGAAGCACTTTGGCTTTTGGCTGTGGCTTTTTGGGGTTATGGGAATATTCAGAAATTGAGAAATGTGATCTGAATACAGTCTACAGAGGACTTAAGCTGCCTTCGTTCCTTGGGTTGGTTTTGAACACCAAGTACCTTTATTTAGATGCTGTTCCTGTAGTTTTAACTGTGAGTAAATGGAGGAATTTGATAGTTATATCTATCCTCGATGAAAGGTAGCTCTAACTTAAACAGGTTCCTTGACTGGTTGTAAATTATAATTCATATGGATTCATGGTAAGCAAGCTAGAAAAATTCTCCTTTATGTCATACCCCTCCTCGATAATGTGATGATCATTACTATGCTAAAAACCGTAAGAAATACCCTAAAAAATCTGCTTAATAATACAAGCCTTTATAATGGAGATATATGTATATTTATATATGCATATGTATATATAGGTATTAACCTTTAAGCAAAAGGTTAATAGTACTGTTGTTGTAGTGCTGATGTTCTAGGGATTTAAATGGGCAGGATTTTTAGAAGGATACTGTCTTAGATCATTAGATCAGCAGTTTTAGTCGGGAAACACTGGTAAATGCTGGTCTCAGTTCTCTGTCAGCCTTGTAGCAATACTTCCTCTTTACTGCAATGGTCACACTGTTGCTGTCATTACTTCTGCTGCAGCTTGGATTCCTTCTCTAATCATGATCAATTAAAAGCATATTTTTGTTACTTTACATTGCACCTTCTGTAATTATGTGTGGGAATAAATTCCCGACAGTGGCCCCTCTAGCCAGGGGCATGCTCACAGTACATGTTACTTAGAGATTTCCTATTTATGCTTGTCCACAAACTTCTTGATTATTTTTCAGGCATACTGCTCTTTTCTTAAAATTGAATTGCAGAGTTCTTCTCATCTCACAACTCATGCAATAGGATCAGGGTAGCAGCAAATGCTTTAAATCCTAGCCAGTGTTCTATATCACTGGCTTATCTGCTCTCTGTTAGAGAAGTGCCTGTTTGTTAGTGTCCATGTACCTCCATTGGTGAGCAATGACTTCATCTACTGGGAGTGCAAGTAACCTAATTTTGAGTAATTTTTAGAACAGACATGGCTAAAATCTCCTGTTGGCTTTGATATCTCCAAGATTTTATGAAATAAAGGAGCTAGGACTGTTCCACCTCCCATAGACTGACTTCTGTCGTAATAACTCTCTGAAGACTAAGGGAAGAATTGGATGGCTGATGTCATGATAATGAAAAATTTATCTAAACATGAGCAGAGACTTTAAAAGCAAAAAAATCATGATCTACACTTCTTGTTTTGTCTCTCACGCAGTTTTCATGACTTCTTATACACAGCACATGCAACAATAATGTGTTCTTTATACTCTGATAGATGACTGAGAACAGCCACTTACTCTGAAACCAGAGCATCAAACACTTTCACCCTTTCTAGTAGATAATTTTTAATTCTTTCCAAATAAAGTTGTGCAATTCAGGCAGTACAAAGCTTGGCAGGTAGCATGACGATGAAGATTGAACAACTTAATTGTGTTCTAGATAGAAAGTGCCAAAAGGAATCAATGATATAGGAGCCAGCAAGAAGCACAACTCGGGCAGTTACTCTCTTGCTTTCCATCAGAGAACAGAGTACTCTGTAATTTAGTATTCTTGCATCAAATGTTTTTTCTTTTTCTTCCATGGAGGTGTTCATAGGAGAAATTCAAAAACTTTACAAATGTTTAATTACAGTTTCAGGTTTTCTTTATTATTATTCTGTTTGTCTGGGTATGTCTAATGAAACACTGTCTTTTTTTTTGTAGACTTTGGTCCAATGTGTAAACTGTATCTGAAAAGGCTTATTCAATTTAACAACTGTCCACATATCCTAAAAGAAAATCACAAGATAAAGCAAATTAACTGCTTTTTGCAGGTCACAATTAGAAGCTTGGTGCGCAGCACTTTGCTATTCTAATATTTTTACCTGATTTTGTTTTTTATAAAGAAATTAAGCACACACTTTTAAAATTTTTTTAATAACATAATATCTAGCAATTTCATAGTATCCTTCCAGTAAGGACATAGCTTACTGTTTTCAAAAATAAATAGAATCATACCCTTTATGTTACACGCTCAATGTGTTCCATCGAAGGCCAAGGGTTACAGTGGCAAATCTACAAGAAAAGAAACAATAATGAAGAGAAAAATCCTTGAAGAGAAGAAACACAGGTTTGCATCTGGAGATAACCTCTCTGGTGTTTCTTTTAGAATATAATAGATTTATAATAGATCTACTCATCCCAGACTGAGCTATGGTTATCCCCTTATAAGTACTGTTAGAAATAACCAAGGATACCATAACAGCACTTCAGTCTTACACATTATTGCTTTAATTGTATACAAAATAGAGTTAATAGGTATTATATCACTACTTCTACATTTCAATTTTAGCTGCTCTGTGAATTAAAAAAAAAAAAAGAGAGAAAAGATGGAGAATGAAAAAAACTTTCCCTACCAAGGCAGAAATCATTTCATCCACTTCTGGTCTGGGCCACAGCAGCTCAGAAATATCACAGAACAATTTGGCAGAGAAAGAAAAGATAATTCTGTATCTGACTCTAAATCCAGCAATAATTTAGTTTATCCAGATTGAAATTTCTCCTGGATACTGTTGTGTTTAACAGTCCTGCTACTCGCAGACAATGCTGTGGCCTCTTTAGCAGTCACTGTCCCTGGGACCTTTGCTCTATGTTTCCCCCAGAAGCTGGGCTGTGCCCAGCAGCACAGCCACTACCCTCCAACACAGGGCACTGGGATTGCTCCTGAAAAATTGTGTTGGGTCTCTGAGTCTTCTCACAGACTCCTTTACTGGGGGAGAGTAGCAGGACTGTCCCTGCCAAACTGACACATCTTAGCATGGCTTTTGTTTGTGGTGTTACCATTCTCAGGCGTGCCAGGCAGGGTCCCTGCCTGGCAGTGGGGCAGGAGCTGGGGGAGAAGGGCTCTGGCAGTCCCCCTTCCTGGCCTGGGTGCCCCTCGAGGCTCTTGCACATTGCCTACCCTGTTGGCAGCTTTGCTTTTATAAATGCTGTGCTGCTCTCTTGGCAGGCGAATACTTGGGAATCAGCCCTTGGAGGGCCCTGTTTGACCAGGACCACCTTCTCTCTTCCTATGCCTTCCTGAAGCTTAGCGAGCCGGAAGTTGGAATGATGCCATGTGCCAGCTGCCCGCCCCTTCTCTCTTCCCCGGCCTCTAGCCATGTTCCTGATGAAACAGTACTGCTGTGGCAGATCCTGTTCTTGGAAGAAGCTGTCTTTCCTGGTGGCTCAGTGGCACAGTTTTCAGGAGCTGTTTATATGGTCTCCCCTCTGCCTTGTGAATCAGCGAACTGCAGCGAGCTTTGAGTGTGGTTTGCCAGCCCTTGTTTTGCTGGTAACACTTGCAACAGTCTTGGCAGGATGTGCCTTGAATGTGACAGGGTTTGTAGCCAGGCTGGGCAAGTGTCCCCTCGCAGGCATTGTAGGGCATTTCTGACTTCTGCTTTATTTCCCTAAGCTAATTAGATGCAAAATGGAAACCTGTGCCTTTCAACACTGAGTGTAAACTCTGCATTAGTCTGGCACTGGAATAAACTCTGCACATAATCCTCATTAAAAAAGGGGGTCTGCTCAGGTGAGACATGGAGATGAGTATATATGGCAGTAAGAGGCAAAAAATCAGAAAACACAAGCAGTTCCTGTGCTCATTCATTGCAGCAATTTACTGTTCCCTCCCTGCTCCTACCCTATGCCTGAAACTGAAACATCCTTCCATAGAAAAACAATTATAACTTGGTAGTAAGTCAGGTTCAAATTAGAATGAAAGTTGGTAGTTTCAAAAGTTCTGCAAGACAAAAAAGTCTAAAAAGTTTTAGAGCAGAAATGCCAAAGCAGGAGGCGCTTACTGCTCCATCAGTCAGGGGCAATTTCACGTGTTAAAATCAAATCTCAACAGTGTTCCTCCAAGTGACAGTGGCGAATAGCTCCCACGTCTCTGCTGGTGGTACCCATCCTGGAGTCCCCCTGAACCTGAGACAGCTGCCCAACTCCAGCCTCTCTTCCAGGCAGTGCTGGAGGGACAGGTTTACACGGCTCTGCCCTCAGATGTGAGCCCACTGCCCAGTGTGCCCTGCCCACTTTGAGTTTTCCATGGGGAAGAATGGATATGACCTGGTTAACCTTGGTTTTCTTTAGCTGCCAAAATGTGTTGGTTGATAAATTTTTTTTGTGCTTCCTACTTACTGACCAACAAATTGTGGTGGGGAAAACCTCTTGCAAAGCTGCAGAGTGCACTGATTGACACTGCTGTGTCTTGGTTTACTAGAAGCAACATCAACTTGCTCACTTATTACAAAAAATCTAAATTACGCTTTAGCAAATGGTAAGGTTCCCTTGGATGAAAACCTCACTTGAGGAATGGAAAGGGACAGGAAGATGGCAGCTCCCCTGGGTAATCATACAATGAGCTAAATTAAAAACACTTGTAATTTAACAAAAGAAAAATAGATTCACTGTTTGAAGTTTATATAATGGGTAGAGGAGGAGGCCAAGAGAACAGCTAAGAGAAGGACAAGAGCAGTTTTTACAGTACTTAACTATAGATTACTTCCACCAGTGTACATATGTGTTGTGACTGTGATTTTATCTTTGAATTTTGGTAACAGAAACCAAAGTCTTGAGCATCAATGCCAGTGTTGCTGCTTGCACCAGAACCTTGAGCAGGAACCAGAAACTTGTGCAGGGATGAGCACATATTCCTCCTAGTGTCCTCTCAACTCATTTAAAGGATTCTGGATTAAATACATGCTTAACATTTTTAAATATTAATAGAATGTATAAAAAAGATAATTTATGTTGCTGCCTATGTTGTTTGTACTGTACTGCTGCAATAAAGGTGCCAATATCAGGAATATACACAACAGGAGCCACTGTCCTGATGTCTTGGTTATTAGAATAGCTATAGGCCCACACAGGATGGAATGGGAAGTGCTTCTTCAAAACATAGTGATTGATCTTACATTTTAATGCTTCCTACTATATATGCACTTGTTTTTATTACAGCATAAAGTACTTTTCCATGGCACAATCAAGAGAAATACAGCACATGCATGTGTATTTATCATATTTTTGGCTGATATACTTCTGGTGAAAATTAGGAATAGAAATAGGACTATGAATACTAGGGTAATGTGACAGGTAAATTTAAAACAAGAAAGTAAGCTGCTATCTGGGACTAAACTTTGTACAAGGGTTTTCTTTGTAAGGATATAAGAATAACTCTGAAACAATTCCACAGAATTTATTAGGGTGAAAAACAAATATAAAATTGAGGCAAATAAATCCCTGAGTCCTCACTAGTTTGGGGGAGAATTTTGGAGAGTGCAATTTAGGCCTAATTCTCATCGGAATGTATGTTCAGATATAATTGTTTATAGCTGAAGTCCAAACCCAGGAATAAAACCAGTGTGTGGCCTGAATTTATATGAATTATTTAATTACATTTGTAGTTATAAAAAAATTGGAAATAGTCTAAATTTTGAGGAAAACAGCCATTATTCATATCCCACTTTAATGTAGCCCTTGCCAATTTACCTTCCATAACAGATGCTACTTCTCTTGACAGTTTATTGTGGCCAAACCATTTATTTCTAACCAGAAAATTGAATAAATTATAAAAGCCATAATGGAAAAAGATATATGTTTTTATCAATATAAAGGCTCTCTTTCCCCCCAAGATGATGCTGGTTGCACAGGAGATTGGGTGCATACCCATGTGTGTGTGCAGACACCCCCATTTGCCTTGTTCTTCACGCGTTCATTACCTTAGGACTTGTTTGTTTACATTTTTGCTCTTCTAACTTTTTTTTTTTTTTTGTTTCCTCGAAAGTCTGGACATACAGGCACAGCCAAGCACTGGGACAGAGCACTGCCTTGCGAGTTTGAATACAGGATCCTGGCAATGGTTTGCAAGAGTGAACAGAACCCTTCTGGCCAAAATGATCTGCGTAAAAGTAAGATATTATTCTTATTCGTGAGACTTCTGCAGATTCCCTTTGTTACAATTACTTTCACAACATGACTGAAGAGATATTCTGCTAAGAATAAACTTGGTGCTTGCGCTGTATTATAATAAAATTGAAGATAATTTTCCACAGAAAGAGAGAGTAAAAAGAAACATTCGTGTCTTTACTGATGGCATAGCAAACTGCCAGCTGTTCAACCTGCCACCAGTTCTATACTGCTGTGTTACAAGGGAAGGAGGCAAAGGTTTCATGCACTTCGAAACCTTTAATTTCTCTGACTAAAAAGCTCATTTTGCATTATTTGTAATTTTACACATTTCATGGCTTGTCACAATCTTACTTGCATTTGAATGCAGTTTCTGCGTGTGTTAAATGTAGCCTTCTTAAATAAGTGACATTTCCTGTATTTTACACAGTGACAAATTGCAATTGTCAAAGTAAGGATCTTAAAAATATAAATGACGTGCATAACAAGCCAGTGAAAATAGGTATCTTGGTATTTCACCTCTTCTAAGGGGTTCAAGCAATATGTAGTCCATATTCCAGGTATAAGCAAAGACACCACTGGGTATCACGTAATAGACATGGTTGTCTTATTCCTCTTTGTGCCTAAACATTGGAGCTACAACTTGAGTTCAGTGTGTTCTTGGGTACTCTGTGAAAAGGCAGTCTTTGCCCCAAAGGGTTTGTGATCAAAGCCAAGCTTACTCTGATTTTTAATTCTATATTTTCTGGAATATTATAGATAAGAATAAATTCTACTGCCAGTGGTGCAAATAGTTTCTCTTGATTTTGCTGGATAAGCACTGAGCATATAAAGTGAGCTATTTTTTATCAGGTTTTGGAAACATTTAACCCTAAATTTTCTGATTCTATCCCACAGCTATGCATACAAGGAACCACCAAGAACTGCAGTATATTTGCAGTATTATAATTTAGTAACTGCTGAACCAAGTTTTCCCCTCTGTAGGCCAAGACAACGGATTTTACTTTCTTTGGCATGGGAAAAAACAAGGGAAAACTTTGTTCGAAATCTGTGAGTAAAAAATCATGGACCATCCCTAACATCATGGATAGGTGCAGGCCCACATTAAATTAAAAAAAACCAAAACTAGACTTGCACACATTTAAGCTCAAAGATGATTCTAAGTAGTATAGCATGTCTTTACTGCATATTGCCTTATCTTGTTAATGTCAGCCTGAAAGAGTTCCAGGCAAATCTGTTCAGAAAAAGAGCACAGTATGTACGAATCTCTAATCTGAACAACATGGGATGCTGCTTACAGGTATGCGGTTTACAAGGCATGGAACATATGCTGAGTGAGGAAAACAAAAGAAATCGTGATCATGTAGTAATCAACCATCTGAATAAACAAGAATGCTGTAGACAAATGTGTTTCATCACTTAAATGATCACAAAGAGCGCAAATTGAACTTGCATTTTTAAAAGGCTTTATTGACATACTTGGGGACTTTTTTGCCTCTAATGCCATTGTTTTATATTCCATAGCAGTACTATTCAGGGGGACATGAAACAATCAGTATAATTCATGCAAACAACAAGCAAAAGTCTTATTAAACTAATAAAAAAGTCTTAATAGACTCTAATTATAACAAAATATCTTGATCAAAATACCCCAACACCCCTAACCTGCCAAATCCAACCTGATTGTAATGGTAGGTTTGCCAGCTGTTCACATGGGAATGAGCCAGAATTCATCATTTAAAGTAATACCCAATTAATGCTATTTTGCAACAGATGTCAAGCATTTTTTCCTAGACCTGAGTCTGCCTGTAACTTCTATGTTGTGTTAAACACGTCCTCAGAATCCCATTTTTGACCTCTGTTTTAGTACAACCCAAGCAGAACTTGCCATGAAGGAATAGCTGTGGATCACCCTGATGTTCAGATGTGCAGAAGTCAGAGCAGGGAGCAGTGCTGAGCGCCGGGGCTGCTGTGGGGTGTGTGATACACGATCTGGGTCACAGCCGGTCACTTGCCTCAGCTGCACTAATTCAGCTCTGTGGCCTCCTGGGGTCTTAGGACAGCAGGAGGCCAACAGCATAAGACTGTGGTGATTGTTTCACCTCGGTTTTGTCCATTTATGGGCCAGTTAGTTCAGCCTGTACGCTCCTATGACTTTTATACCACTCGCGTTCCCGATCAGCGCCTGCAGAGAGGCTGTCTGGGGCAAGCCCGCGTTTTAGCCAGGCAAAGCAAAGTGAGTCAGCTGCAGCCTGCATGGCAGTGCTGAGCTGTATCTCAGCAGAACTAGTGACGTGTCTCAGGCCTCCCACTGCAGGTAATTTTTGTTCTGCAGTCAAGAGAATTTGCTACAATTCACCCGCCCCCAGTGATTTCCCTCTGCTGCCCCAGCTCCCTGCGCTGAGCTGCCGTGTGGGCACTCCAAGGCTGGCACTGGCTGTGCTGCTCCTGAGCAGTTCAGGGGGCCTGTATGGGCTGTGCTTGCCAGGGATTGGCACAGTGCTGGCACACTTTTGTGTGCCATCATGCACCTTTCTACCAAAACCACAGCTATCCACTGTGCACGGGGAATTATTCACATGGATGTCTGTGAAATTATATAAAAAAGTCCCGTTTTACAGACTCAGATAGAAAAAAACCATGCCCAACCATATGAAAAATGACAAGGAACATGAAATGGGTGAAAACTGGAGAGACAGCGGAGAGTGCAATGATAGGGGAGGCAAGTCTGAAATGCTGCATGGTTATGTTTTCTCTCTCATCTCGTCTGCTGTCTAACCTGCAGCTCTTCCAGAGAGAAATAAAATACAACTTAGCTTGTGGAAGTAAGGAGAGCAAGTTTTGAGTTGGATATGGCCCTATACACCTTGCTTTGCATAGGGCCCAAAATTCTAGAAATAACATTGTAAGCCACAGGCTGACACACGGGAGTGAAGCACAGAGATGGGCATGGGGGAATGCTCAGTAGGGCAGGCTTGATATTTTTAAAACAAAGTACAGTAACAAAAGGCATGTGTACATGTGTCTGTATGCACATACCTGACCTTACCCCCCAAGAAAAACCTCCAAACAGAATTTTGCAAGTGTGACCTGAAATTTAAAGCTCAAGGAAAGACTCCTACTTTCCTCCTCTAGACCTTATTCTGCCTCTGTTGAAATGTGAAAGGGAGGTGAAACGAAAGTGGAGTCAACCTATTTTGTAGTGGGAGCAAGATTATGCTTCTACAGCATGACAGCACCTATTAAGGCTGATGTTCATGAGTTCCTTCTTTTTTTTACTGATGCTTTTAATTATTCAATGGGCAGAGACGAAACTATTTGAAACTGACAGATGCCATGGAGACAGCAAACTTTGGGGTGTACAAATTGTGGGGGTGTTTTAAAGGACTGATTTTTGGAGTCTGAAGTCTCTCGAATTGAGACATTAAAAAAAGTACTTTGACCAGGAAAGAGTATTTTTCTTTATTTTTAGCTTTCCAGCTTTTGCTAGCTTAAAATGTGCAGAAGTATAATAAAAATCTGTTTGGCATATACCAAGATGCTTTAAAATTGGGTGTAAAAATACAAAATATTTACCTTCTTTAAAGAAATTATCTACTTTTAGGAGCTCTCCCTTTCCTCCTTGCCCAGTTTAAATGAATGCATGGGGAGAATTTAAAAAATGAAAACTTTGTGATGAGAGGATAGCTTGCTTGACATTTCTCAACAAAAACTGAGTTCTTGGTTTCAGGCTATTTTTCTAGCGTGAATGAATTTTTATAGTTACTTCATAAACCCTCGAAAATCATAGTTTATAGGGAAAAGGGTGATACAGCCTTGGTTATGATATATAATGAGTTGCCATTCTAAAAAAAAAATTGTTAACTCCTTCTGGGAACCTGTGACTATATTGTGATGTTCATGCACCATCTGTTTGATTATATTCCAAAAAAACGTGATGGTGAAACATGTATAGTCTAAGTGTCAGTTTAGATTAACTTATCAGCTCCATGAACTACAAACACAGACACACACCTACGCAGCTAATCAATCTAGACTTCATTTGTCAGTACAGCACATTGCATTTGGAGAGGAGAGAACAATTGCATATGTTTAGCATAGTTAACTTTGCAGTGAGAAGGCTTTTCCTGATCTATATGTTTTCCCTGGGCTATAAATCTGTTTTGGTAACAAAATTTGGTGAGTGCTGATGTTGGCTTAGAAATCATGACTCTTCAATTGTAAAGACTTGGAAAACTTTTTGATTAGTCTTTGACTTTGAGGATTTGTGTCTTAAAACCAAAATAAAACAAACAAACCTCTTAAAAATGTAGCTATGATTTTCATAAATTAGCAGACATCCAGGGGCTGGGACTTTGAACAAGTTCTAACAATTAGCAATTATTTTGACAAGCAAACACTTTGAGCAGTAAGATAATCAGAATCTGCCCTCTGACACCACTGGTGTGTATCAGCTTGAGCTGTGGTGTTGAACAGTTCCCCACCATTCACTGCTGCACTTCCACTGTGCACATGCTGAGCACTTGTGGGTCGCAAAGCCAGCAAGATAACCAATACAAGGAAATTTTATTGTTTTAGTATAGCTATCAAAAGTTATTGGCCAAAGAAATCTCAGCAGCTGAGGATGGGTCTGTTAGAATTACTGGTTAAAAATAGCAAAAAGGGTCTTCCTCCGCCCAGCTCTGCAGAGGAATGAGTGAAGCACAGGGATTTCAGTTAAAGTTAATGCCATGTTAGCTGACGCACAGGCAGCTTCAGTTCTCTTTAATTAGTGCAGCATTAAGTGACAAAGTATTTAATCAGCAAGCTAACAAGTGCAGCAGCTGATTGCTCTGTGCACTTGTGTGGGGGCGTGACTGAAAAAAGTAAATAAAATTACTTTCCTTGCTTTAAATGAAATGGGATCCCTAATTTTATTACAGCTGCAATTGGTTTAGACCCATGATAGAGCAATAAAAATTGATTCTATCCTGTTTTATTCCTTTAACAAAGTATTTCATTTAAGAAGCTAATACTGTAGTTTAACTGTTTACTTCTTGAGGTATGAATTTAAGCCTTATTTCCACAATGTCTCTCTCAAGGGAATGATCCAGCAGTCTTATCTTGATGTTGTACTGTTGTATTTAAAGCACACGTATTTCTATTTGCCACTGATCAGATTGAAGATTGAGCCCCCTTTTCTTAGAAAGGTCTAGAAATCATGATCCAAGTACATAAGCTTATTAACTTTCAGTATTGCAACTCATTACATCGAGGTCTTAAGATAAATACTGTGAAAACCCTCCAACTGCTGCAAGCCATTTACTGGCTTAGTAATGCAGATTACCATCAGCATGTCACCCTGGGCTACACTGCCTGCTGGGTTCCCCTTGAGGAAAGTCCAGTTCACAATTTCTGGGTTAGATCCAAAGCCCTCTGCATGGACCCTGAAGAGAACCCGTGAGTTCACCACTCTAATGCACTGAACCAAGAACATATTAACTGGCAGAGGATGGCTTATATGGCCCTTTATTGCCACCGAGCTCATGGATCTCACAGACATGAGCTGGAAATGGCCCATGGGCCTGTTCACTTTCAGACTTATTAGTTCCAAGTGGAATTATTGCTGTACCTGGAGCTCCAGACACAGATGGGACCCCATGGGACCCCAGCTACCCATGGGGCAGAAAGGCAAACCTTGTCCTAAGAGATTTCTGAAACTAAATCAGACAGGAGGCAATGAAGATAGGTGGAGGAGCTCAGAGAATTAGTAAGTCTGTATTAATTTGTATGGCCATTAGTATGAGAACAGTAGGAAATCAAACGGGCTTTGAAGTAAATGAACCAACTACTTTAATATTAGCTACTTTACCTATTCAAGAACTTCCTTTGTAAGTCTTTACAGAAGGAATGAAGAGGCTTTTCAATTAATGAGTAAAAGACAGGACTCACAAACACGAAGTGACCCTTCCTAGCTGAGTGTTGAAAATCCTAAAAATTCACTGAGATTTTTGTCATTGGTTTCAAAGAACTCATAATTTCAGCTATAATTGATAATTTATACTGGGAGCCACCCCAGAAATGCAGTTTGAGGCCAGCAGTGGGGGCTGAAATAACTCAGGTGTCAGGACTGAAATAGCTCTGATGTGACTTGGTGGTTTATGGAGGAGCGTGGTGCAGAGCACACCACCACTCAGCCCTGGGAACCACGGAGAGTGGCTCGTATCCACAGCTCTTCCTAAGTCCATGCCTGAGGTGGTGGAAGTCACCAAAAATCTGTAGCATTTTCGTCACTCTTTAGCAACAGCAGCACTCCTGTGAGCTTTGGTTTTCAATTTACAGTAGAGTGCTGAGTGAGGTCAGCTTGGGAAGACAGACATGGAAAACAGACCCTTGAATATGAAGTTGGCAGGTTTTATTTAGAAAGCCGGCATATGCACTGGCTGCATTCATATCTGCAGTGTTCCCCAAACTGACAGGCAATCTAGAGTATGGTGTATATTAAAGAGAAGTAGTTTTGAACTCAGATTTTGGTTTCCGTTGTACAGTTCCTATAACACTGAACATTTTTAGACAACTACTGGTTTTGTTTTTCAGTAAAGACTATGGATTCAGTTTCTCTCATGGGTTTTTATTTAACAGCTCACTGAAAAAAAAATGTGTTTTAGCATAAGTCTGGCTGCCTAGTTAGGCAAGTTTACTTGCATTTTTTTCTATGAAAGTAAAATACCATCAGAGTTGATCATAAAGCCCTGCCTGAGGAGATTATACGAATTCATGACAAAGTTTTTTATGGTTTTAATATAATCTCAGAAATAATATCCAGCAAGCAGAATACTCTACATAACTACATAAACAATATTCCCATATTCAGAATTCCTTTGAATTTCTCAGTGACCTTAGGAGGATGGGTTGATGCTGCAGCTTTTCTCAGGCTAATGCCTTCCCTTTGAGATGACAAACAGCCTGTTAATGGGACCTAATGTAGAGTTATTTCTTCTCAGTCACAAAGAAATATATGTATAAGAAATATATGATTGAAAACCATGTGCTATGGACCTCGATCAAGTCCTGACTCAAGGAAATATCTTTGATAGAGGACTTAAAAACAATGCATGTGTTTACATGCTTTCCAGAGGGAAGATGGGCTGCAGAATGTGTGCAAGTTCTTTCTTGAACTAAGATAGAAGAAAATGCATGTAGTAATGTTTTTAAATCTTCCTAGAATGAGAAAAATTAGGAAACCTAATTGCTAGACATAATTGTTGTAGTAGAAACCTAAACTGCTAGACATAATTGTTGTGGTGTAGTGGTCCAGAACCAAGGTGTTGCTAGATCTGTGTAATGAAGTGTACCAGGTTGCACTTTAAATGTTGCACTTTAAAAAAATTTCTTTCAGTTATTAAAGAAGTGGTTCCCACACAAGTCTTCCCCTTGTGTGTAGAGTGTTAATGGAGACCTCTATCACATAATTTCTTAATCTTCACATGCAAAATCTGATTGCACATAGAGCACACCATCACCACTGTGATGCTCCTTCATGATCCTAGAACCAGAGGACCAGCTTCTGGGAAAGATGTAGATCCTGGGAAAGTTACTGAACAATTCTGAAGATTACTTTAAATTGGTTCCAATAGTTAAAAATTATTAACTATCTTAGAGCTATTATAAAGTAGCAAATAGAGAAGCCTTCTGCAGCTTTAAACTTAAACCAAACTCAGAGATGACTAAAAATAAAACAAAAATAAATGGAAATTAAAATTTTATTGTACAAATTAATACAATTTGTATTCCCCATTGGTCTCTGTAATATGTGTTTTCTTAGACTTATATAGACTTATCAATATATCCCATGATATACCTCTTACAGAACTTCATTATATTGATTCAGTGAATGCAAGTGTGAAAAGAACAGAAAATAAGCATAGGGCAAAAAATGAATTATTAGGATTTCTCCTAAAGTAGGGGCTTAATGTATGTAAGTACTCGCACATGGAAATAACCCCAGGTGTTAAAGACATTTAGCTCAGGAGACCCAAAGTCTGGCAGCTGATTGACTCACTCAGTGTGCAGGTGGGGGTGATTTTGCTGTGGCCAATCAGGCCATTTCCCAGGTAATATCAGGGAACCCTTAAGGCTAAGGCAGAGATTTTAAGAATAGGCTTTAGAAAGCAAGGAGATTTTTAAGGGGTGCAGTTATGTAGTTCTTTGAAGTATAAACTATTTTAACTTCTGGATGTACCTATGAAGCCTGAATAGCTGGAGGAGTTACAGAAGGCTGATTATTTGTTGACTGGTAAGAGAAATGAACTTGTTGTTTTAATCCAAATCCTACAAGTGTGTGTTCAGATAATAAATCCTGCAGCTATTCCTACTTCTGTTTTGGTAATCTTAAGAGAAAGTTCCCTGGAACTGTAGTTTGGGACTGAGGCTGAAATAGAGAAAATGAGGGTCAAGAAGGTTTTCACTTTCATTTGTCCACTAGGTGCTGTTTCTGATTATAGCAAAAGATTGCTCATAGTAAAGCAAAAGAAAGGGCTTTCTGTGGAGGAGCATGCTACTGTATGGTCTGAAAGGTCTTAAATGAGCTTCTGGGAACATGAAGAGTTATTCCCTGGCAGGAGAAAAGAACTTCTGGAGAACCCTGGACTAGGATAGAAGGTGTTAACAGTGTTAACAGTATAAGTATCTATCTGCTTTCTGTGGACTGAGTTCTGGCTGGACTGGCCATGCAGATATATGGCATCTTGATGACTTCACTGCCTGCTGTGCAAACCTTGGAGCTTGTTTTTGTTGAAAACTGAGTACAGCGACACAGTGAACAGAGATGCAAATAGAAGTGAGAAGTACAAGTGGAAATGATAATTTTGGAGTGATTCTTCCCTAGATTTTTAAGGCTCTTGCTGTACTGCATTGAAATACCACTGGTATGTAGGAAATATTTTTAATATATACTTGTTTTTCTTTGGTTAAAATGAAATATTTAGCATAGCATGTTAATCTGTCTATGTGGACAAAAGGGAGTAAACAGAAGGGGGACAAGGACAGGGAAAGGGGAGAAAAGAATCTCTGAAGAAGCTGAGGAGCTTTCCAAAGAACAAATAGTATGATCTACTTTGTGGCTAAACTGATTAGCTCTCTTATAATCACATCTCAGCTGATGAACTTTGTGATCTTCCTCTGTAGAGCCTGCTATGGCTGTTCTATTTCATTCTTTAAGAAGATTAAGTGGGTAATCCTGAAGCTCCACAAAACCACCTGTTGTTTGGACTGCTGTATAAGACGGCTTTTGAGGCAATCCTTTGACAGTTCAATAGTAGGATTGTGAATAGGCTCACTTATTTGTGTACCTACTGGTTCCAGTCTGTGGGGCACGGTGTGCAGGTTTCTAGCAGCATAAGTAGCTGACCCTCAGAAAAAGCGGACCCAATCAACCTATCCTCTCTCCCGCTTTTCCTTCCCAAGGGACAGTTTCTGTCTGCAGCAGCACTGCTTTTGTTGTTATAATGACATTTGCAGAGAGTCTGTCTCTTTACCATCTGAATGTTCCCGAGTTTAAAATGCACAAAGTGTTGGTGAAGTCATCCACTTCATCAGGAAGGGTCCCTTGCAGCATGTCTGGAACAGAATTGTTAATAAAAACGAAAAATAAGCTAAAAAAGATAAATGCATTGGAAAGAGAAAGAGGTAAAACCAGGAAAGCCAGTCAGCTGCAGGTTGAGCTATAAACAACAGTTATGCCAGAACTGGGTCAAAATCCTTGTTCTACATAATCTGCTGGGAGACAATGGTAGCTGTTCAGGCTAGGATGTTTTCCTGTAAGCCACACCGTCTGACCATCCCACTCAAATGTCACTCACTACAAGTGAAATTCCTTTTAAACCCACAGCCTTCACTCCAGAGAAATGTAGGAATTACCTTTTTTTTTTTCCTCTGAAGAGTTCAGAATCCTGTGATGATAGAATGTATTTGTAAGATATAAGTTAAATATTCTGGATTTCCTGTTTTTCTGCTCTGCCAATGTTAAGAACACAGTTTAACAATATGTTAAGCTGGTGCTCAGTTCTAAACATCTTAATGATCTGATGGTAGTAGCCAGTAGTGTGGCTGTTTGTCTGCTTTGATTTAAAGACTTCCTTAAATGCATTGCTGACTTTGGCCTTCTCCACCACAGGTTAATACATTATGATTAAAAATGAATAAGTTTAGTCATATCATCATCCACAAAACTGTCTTTGTCAATCCACTAAAATAAGATTCTTCTCATCAGTATGTTTATTCTTTTCCATCTCCCCCCAGTGAAGCCTGTGAGGGGAGGAAAAATAATTTTCAAGTTTCAAATCTTATTTTAAGTGATAGAAGTATTTCAGGCAAAAGTCTTATCTTAAGAATGTCTTAGTGGCTTCTCCTATGAAAATATAGGACAGTCATTAAAGTAGTTCTCTGATGTCCTGCTTTCTGCCCTACTTGGAGTCTAGCAACCCTAAGTCAGTGTGTCAGTCAGAGGGTTTTCCAGCATCTGGGGAATACATCCTGGGAGTAACAGTTGCTCACTGCTCGTGTCTTCCCTATCAGCCATGATGTCAGGTAGAGCTGCAGCTGTATGCTGTGGTTTGATTACAAACACAAGATTTTTTTGAGCCATGGGTGCTGAGAAAGTCATGCAACAACTTGTCAGTGCTTTTCTGACTGTGGCAGTCCGATTGCTTAAAAACCAGTAAACATGTGGCTATTGTGTTTGATTAATCTGTTCCTTCTCATTCCCTGGAAGAAGGGGTCACCAGACCTGAGCATAGATAAGTCACTTCTGGTTGCCCCTCAATTTGATCTCTAGTAATCACCATTAATGTTGATGCAGCTTAATTGAATGTTTTATATTGCAAAATGGATCTGTATGATTAGCACTTTTTGTGGTTGAAATAGCTCAGTAGAAAAAGAATCATCTGAAAAATGTTTTTGACAGGGTGTCTTAAGTGGCAGAGTGAGGGACTAAAACAAAAGATTACTGTTGTGAGAATCAATTTGATCAGTGGTGCTAGGGGTAGATGGAAAATGGATTAATCATCCCATTTCTGACAGTGCAGGGCAGAGAGGGTTAATAACAGGAGTATTCTTTCACAGTGCTCTTCTGGCTGAGGAAGCTCAAGGAACCCAAATATGGGAATAGGAAACCATAGGAATATGATTTGATTGACAGTTTATTCATCAAGGCATTGATTGTTTCCTGCTGTTCAGCTTGAAGACAGGTTGTTGAGTAAAGGACAACTGTCTAATTAAAATTCCTTTGTGGTGCAATTCCCCTAGAAAGGCATGAAACCAACAGTCGAGACAGCAGGAGAATTTAAAAATACTGTTTTTCAGGATTTCAAAGTACCTGTTTTGCATTATCAATTTAGAAACTTAATTCTGGGGTTTTGTCCTTCTATGTGGTTGCTTAGGTGTAGCTGCCCTGTGAAGTTTCAAGGCAGATAAATGCCTTTGCTTTCCTTTTTGCTTTTGGCTAATGGCTTTGTATTTTCTCATGGCAACTTGCCAGGGAAGAGCTATGATAAACTGGACCTTCTCTCAAGATAAAGAAAAGATAAACCAGGGAATTTACTCTGGTTTTGGTTGAAGAAGTGAATTCGAGTTGTTGATGGCTTCTTTTTTTCCCTAGAAATTCACACACAAACTCGAGTGGAAGGGAGCTTAACTATCTGAAGGGTATAGGCCATGATACAGGAAAACAGCTATTTTGCATGTAGCAATTGTGTAAACAGCAGCATTTCTGAAGTGTTAATAAACATTAACACTCCAACACTCAGCATGCTGTAGCTCAGCTTTGTGGTTGCTCCCATTGTACTGATAGTAATTTTCTATCCAATAATCTCTGTAAGTGCAATATTCTCAATATTGGAGACATTTCCTCCTGTGTTACTGGAAGAATTACACAGTTTCCCAGCCTTCCTATCTCCCAAAGGAAGTGTTAGACTAACTAGGCTGTCACAGGGATAGTAAAATCCCAAGTGTGTTGTACGAAGAGGGCTTTTAAAGTGTAAATTAATGCTGAGCAAGCATGACTTTTTATATATCTCTGTTGTTCATCTTGTGATCTGTAAGACAGTAGAGAACCATTTTTCTTAGAAAACTCTAAATTGTATCTTGCAGAATTGCAGAAGAGTTGTGTCATTACATTCCAAAGTACTGAGGTACAGGTACCACACCTTCACAGGAAACAGAAAGAGCTGTTGTATATGTAAAAAGTGCTAAAGGAAAACTAACTTTCCCCCCATGAATTACTAGTTTCTATTCTTTAGCTGGCAATAGCAATATTTTTTTATTGTAATGAAATATAAGGATAAAGACCCACAAGTGCTGAAGTGACTGTAACTGCATTAATACAGATATTTACATGTTCCAGATGATACAAGGATCAAATGAGACTTATTTTAGATCAGTATAAAAGGATCTTTCAATATTGTGGTCATTAATTGTAGTGGTTTGAACCAGGTTTTCCCCCTGAAGCTAAGAAAAGTGGTAACCCCCAGGGGGTGGTGACCCTTGGGGTTTGACCCAATCAGCGCTCCTTCAAAATATAAACATTATCACAAACCGACCGGAAAAGAAGTAGTTGTACTTGTGAGGAGAAGAGGTGGCCATGTTGTAAGCCACGAGGAAGGAGCTTGAAGCCCCTCTGGGGGGCCTCGGCCCCCCAGCCCCCAGCTGGGATCATAGAAACTCGGAAACAGTGTTAGACTGGACTGAGGTCTGTGACTTGAGAAGCTGAAGGAGTTTTCTCCACCCTGAGTGGGCAGACGGAGCAGCAGCAGAGACAGCAGCGTACAGAGAGCAGTGGCAAAGAGCCAACGGATAAGGACCGCAGAAGCAGCAGAAGCTTCTTAATGACATTTTGGATTTTACATAAAATACTTGTAAGTCAAGCAATTTTTCTCATTCCTAGGTATTTCTAGAAGCTGGCTACAGTGTCATTGAAGTGTTTATTGGAAATAGGGGGGAATAAGAGTTATATGGCTTGTGGCTGAGAAAAGTCTAAAAGTCACCTCTTACAGAAGCAAAGCCTGGGCAGATGAAGAAAATAAGTTATTGGATACTTTATTTCTTATTAATCTGTATTCTCTAACAGGACCATTTCTGATTATTTTGTTGTAATACTTTCATGAGGATGAAAGTTGACCACAAACTGCAATCCTCCTAACTCTACAGGGGCTCTGATATGAAGCAGCAGGTAGAGCACTGTCAGTGGCAGGAAGTGCTATGCACACGTCTGCTGTTAATCTTTACCTAAAGAAGTTGTAGCAAACCTCCCTTGCTGCATGAGCAAGGTAGAGAAGAACAAGCCACAGAATCACAGGATTTGCTCAGTTGGAAGGGACCCACAAGGACTGAGTCCAACTCCTGACCCTGCACAGGACTATCCCCAAGAGTCACACCCTGTGCCTGAGAGCATTGTCCAAACACTTCTTAACTCTGTCAGACTTGGTGCTGTGACTACTGTCCTGGGGGGCCTGTTCCAGTGCCCAACCACCCTCTGGGTAAAGAACCTTTTTCTAATATCCAACCTAAACCTCCCCTGACACAACTTCAGGCCATTCCCTCGGGTCCTGTCACTGGTCACCACAGAGAAAGACCAGTGCCTGTCCCTCCTTGTACCCTCACAAGGAAGTTGTAACTGTGATGAGGTCTCCCCACAGTCTCCTCCAGGCTGAACTGACAAAGTCACCTCAGCCACTCCTCACACAGCTTCCCCTCCAGACCCTTCACCATCTTAGTTTCCCTCCTTTGGACACTCTTATGGCTTAATAACTTTCTGATATTGTGGTGCCCAAAATGCCACAATATTCAAGGTGAGGCTGCCCCAGTGCAGAGCAGAGTGGAACAATCCCCTCCCTCGACTGGTTGGTGATGCTTTGCCTGATGCCCCCCCGGACACAGTTGGCCCTCCTGGCTGCCAGGGCACTGCTGACTCATGTTCAACTTGCCAGCGACCAGGACCCCCAGGTCCCTTTCCATGGCACTGCTTTCCAGCATCTCATTCCCCAGTCTGTACAAACAGCAAGGGTTGCCCCATCCCAGGAGCAGAATCTGGCACTTCCCTTTGTTGAACTTCATATGGCTGATTACCCAGTCTTCTGATTTGTCAAGGTCTCTCTGCAGGGCCTCCCTGCCTTCGAGGGAGTCAACAGCTCCCCCGAGTTTTGTGTCATCTGCAAACTTGCTTAGTGTTCCTTCCAGTCCCGTGACCAAGTCATAGAAAAGATCTGGATTTATCAGAGTATCTAGAAGTACTTACTTTTAATTTACTATTTTCTTAATGGAAGATGGACTTCAGTCCCAAATGTGGCAAACAAAGTATTTGACTATATTTGGGAAAAATGTGAATAATTCTGTGATTTATTATGTGCCATTGAAAGCAATTTTAATCAGAAGTCATAGTAAATATATAATTAAAAAGTTCTCAAAATGTATGGGTTAAAAATGTCACTTAGTATTGGTTTGTAACAGCTTCATTTGTCCATTCTGTACTTGGAGTTGTATGGCAGGGCACAATCACATGTATAGCGCAGTGATTTATAGAACTGAGAGCAGACACTAATGAGAAAAAGCTTTTAAAATAAAGACTTCTATTATATCATTTATGTAGCTATGCCCATAAAGGTCAAAAAAAAAAGACTGAACAGATAGGTTTCTAGGCTTAAATGTGAAAGTGTCCAAGCTTATACCCTTATGGATATAAGAATTATAGAAGGAAAGAGTTGGTGATAAATTTAGAGGAAAGCTATATCTTGCTAAGTGGCACTTCAGAACTGATATTAATTCTACAAGCTAAAGTCAAACTTGCCTTTTCCTTCCTTTTCTTAAGCAATGAGGAGTTTGGTCTTCAGCTAGTGTTTGGGGTTTTTTGTGTTGTAGATGAGCAAATACCGCTTGCATATACTATAGAGGAATTGTTCAGGGAGAAGCTTGTTATTTAATACAATACAGGCAACAAAGTTTTTCATAAAAAATTTCTCTAAAGTATTTTTGTGGTAGTGAAGGCAATGCCCAGCTCTGAACAGTACAAGTTAGTACAGTACTATTGATACTAAAAGAACAGGGTTGGCTTTCATCTACTGCAGAGGTGATACAGCCCATCCTCTGAGTTGTAGCATCAGCTCTTGTTCCTGTCTAGTAGCTGGGTAACATGGGAAGGCACTGGCAACCTGGAAACCAGTTCTGCACACAAGTAGGAACCAACTGTGGAGGGAATACTGCTGCCTGCTTGTCCCAAGTTATGAGGATCTGCTGCCATGCCTGTCTGCTGGGATTGATCTGGGTTTGAACCATACTGTCGCCTCCCATGAGCAGTTGTGTCTCTATCAAAAAGTCCTGCTTATGGTTTTGAGCTGAAAAAGGTTTTGCTAATGACAAAAGGAAAAGGGAAGAAGCAAATAAATTATAAATAACATTTCTAGTAAATAACTTGAGCAACAAGGAATATCTTACAGGAGAACCGGGTGATTTGTTGTCTAGCTCCTTTTGCTTACAAATAGATTCCCAGTTCTTGCATCTGTTTACCAAGGCACGGAACATTAGCTATGTTTTTTTCCTGACTGACATCTAGTAACTGACTCAGTAATACTATACTGTTACCAGAAAACTGCTTGTAAGAGTATTGCAGGGCACTCTATGCATTTGATATGGCTTCCATAAGTAATGCTGCAACCATTACAGTGCACTAGCTCAGAGCAGGGCCAACTTGGGATCCCTCTCCAAGAGTACAGAAACTAAATGAGCTTCTACCAGACTTTCTTCAAAAGTCTACAGAAAAAGAAACCAGAAAAGGAAGAGCTGTGTTCTAGGACTAGTGGACTCCTGAGCATGGATTTTCATTGGGAAGGAATAGGAGGGTTTGTTTTCTTTTTTATTTGCTTCTAGTGGCAGTATTGGGTATGAAGTTATGTGAGAAAGTGTAGTAAACCTCTTTGTAAACCAGGAATAGACTTATAAACCTAGTTCCTACCTGTGGCTTCATGGCAGGAGTCAGAGGAATTGCTGGAAAGCCAGTAGGGTGGATGGCCTTCCATTTGGGTCAACACTTCCTTTCACTAGAAACTCTGTACAAGGAAGAAGACTCATGGCCCAGTTACATATCCTGATGAGTGTTGCCTTACCACCTGGGAAAGACCTTGCCTGCCTCCCCAGGTAAACTCCCTGGGAATATCACGGCTGAGGAGAGGAACAGCCAAGTCTTTTGCCCAGTCTGGGAGCCTGAGCCAGGCTGGAGGCCAGTGCTGAGTGTAGCATGTTGAATGACTGCCCATCAGCTGATAAAACCATTGCCTTGTTCAGGTATTTGAAGATGTAGTTAGTCTTATTTTGGCACTGTATTTCTGAGGCAAGTAGTTAGGAAAGATAGTCAGAACCAACCTTTCTATGAAGAGGAGCTACTGCATTCTCAAGTACAACCTCTAAATTTTCTGAACCTCAGGAGTTACTTCAGCCATGGGGACTGTTTTGTGTGTCATAAAGCCTAGTGGGATTTCTTTGTATAATATACCATGGGTGGGCTTTTAGAAGGAATATTAGTAGAAACAGTAATATTAATATGCTCATTAGTTCACACACCTGATGAATTACAAGTTGTTCTAATTATAAAGCAATTTATCTTTCTTTTTTAGAACTCCTCATTCCTAAACAATAGTTGGTCTTAGAGAAAGCTACCAGGAGACTTATTTTCAGCTAATTAATAAAAAATACAGTATCTCCAGAATTTGTTTTTTGCTTGGCTTTTGTTACATAATAATTTACTAAATATAGTGGAGTGTATTTAATGCAGTTTTCTCCTCTTTAAAATCTTCTTGTATGTAAAAAGAAAACTCACTTTTATTTGTGCTTTTGTGAAAAGAATCTCATTTTTCCTTACTACAGGAAAATGGGGTGGGGGGGAAAGGCTTGAGCAGACAGGTTGTTCAAGAATTGCTGTCAGGTTTGAAGGGCCAATGCAAATTATTTGCTCTTCATAGTTTATAACTTTAACTTCTTTAACTGAAGAAAACTTGGCAACAGTGCTGTGGAAAAACAGGCACTAGATAGGTCTGGAAGTATCAGTGAGCATGAGGACACCTGGGAAGCAGTCTGCTCTTGCTTTGCCTGTCCCCACATGGACAGAGAAGAACTGCAGTGTTGGATGGGCTGGGATCTGTTCTTTTACTGCTCTTTGTACAGGGTGGGATCGGGGTGATTGCAGGTAGTAGCGCACTGACAGCTGGACGCATCTCTGGCTCTTACTGGATTCTCCTGGCCTGCTGCCCTTTCCTGCTTCCCAAACTGTGCTCCTTCACTGTGTGCTGATACCATGAGCTGCATAAAAGAGGGAATGTCCATAGTTGCTCCAGTCACTGCCACAGAGGCTACAAAGGATTGATAAGCACTGTTGTGGCTGTCAGCAGGTGACCCTCCCTTACGTGCCTCATGGGCTCCAGAGCAGATTGTGTCAGCGAGAAGATAAGGAAGGAAGGATATGGCTATCCACCCACCAGCAGCTAGGCTGAATCAAACATTATATTGGACAGGTCTACTGCTTTCTACTGGAAATATAAACAAGCAGTAGGCAGGAAAATAACATGGTAACTACTTTTATCATTAGCAGTGGTTAGCAGCAGAGGATACCATCTCCTTTTCCCTAGAGGCTGTCCAGCACATGATTTGCTGCTATAGGCTCTATGCTCAGCAGCTGAAAATTGTCACCTGGGGAACAGATATTAAGTATTTTTCCCTAATTCTCCAGAAGTCCTACTGGAAACCAGAATAGGAATTATACTGCCTGGTATGTAAATTATATGTTAATTAGCTCCAATGTTTAATCAAAAAATCCCAAACCTGTCATCTTTTCACAACTGGAATACAGAGCAGAATATTCAGGTAAAAATAATTTATGATAGTAATTATGGTATAAACCAACTTGTCAGCAACTAGTTGTTTAAATTCCTTCTTCCCCACTCCAGACTTATCAAACCTGTAGGGAAATCACTTTAAGAAATACTCCTTCTGCCTGCTATATTCATAAGAAATAGGATGCTGTATGTGAACACTTAACTGTAAAATGAAAAAAGGGCCTCATATGCAATGATCTGAAGTATCAAGAGGTCAACCAGTTTTTTGAAACTAAGTTTAATCTTTACTGGCAACATCTAATATTAATTACTAATGCTCACACCTTTCACTATTAAAATCTGAATATTTATGCAAGTAACTGTGAGACATCTAATGGCTCAGCAAGCTTTAATTTTTTTCACTGTGTGCGTTTCATTTTGTATAACCATGAGAAAACTGTACTTCTGTTTATTATGGGCAAAATTGATTCAGAATAAATCCTGACAGTTTGAGTTACTTCTGAGCTTTTGTATTTAATGGAAACACAGTATGAAATCCCTTTCTATGCTCCCTGTGTGGGAAGGGGGGATTTGACAGTAGGAGAGCAGATATCCCCACTAATGGAAGTGACCGCATGGCAGGGTGGGACAGACACATGTTGCTTAGCTCTTTTTGCATCAGGACCCTTCACCAGCAGGGAAACACCAGGACCCTCATGGCACATTGTTATTTAAGTGCAGTTCTGCTCTCGCTGCCTTACCACAGATACACTAAGAGTGGCTCCAGCAGGCAATATTAGCTGTTGTGCTAAGTGTGCAAGATTGCTGCCTTTACACCAGGGCTTTCTGCAGTCAAGATGTAGTCCCTAGATGATCAGATGTCCCTTCCCCAACCATCTCTTGATAACTCCAGGCAAACTGAAACCTGTATAGTAGTTGCAGATGCTGCATTCAGAAAACAAGCATTATTTGGTTAAGCTCTTCCTCATTGCCACAGTAACCTCATGGAGCAGCCCCTGAGGTCTGGTGCTTGCTGGAGTTTAGCTGAAATACTCAGTCTGGTGTGATAAGCATGGATGACAACTGGATAACATATTTTTTGCTGCAAAACTGGAAAGTGGTCACCAACGCATTTCACACTGGCTACTGGACAGACACCGCCTGAATAGAATGGCATAAACTTGGTTTGGGATTTAAGAAAGATCCATTTTGTAACCACTGAGAAACAAAGCATAAATGAAATGCTGAAGGAGGCTAGTGGAAGACAGTGCAAGGCCCCAAGGGAATTCCTTATAGGAGAACAGTTATTGCAGCAGAGTTCAGAAATGGTAGGGAGATGCTCAGCAGCAAGGAGAGAGTGGAAAGAGTAGATGAACAGTCCTTGATAGGACTGTGACTATTAAATAGCAATTTCTGCCATTACTTGCTTTTCTACTTTGTTTTTTCACTTTGACTCAGCATGAATAGTAGCTTAATAACTACTTTCATATTGGTATTCCCCTGACACAGAAGTACTATCAGGCTGGATGAGTTGTGAGAAATTGTGGACTCTCAATGCAGAGGTGGCTCTGAACTCAGGTGATGAAGCTTGGTCCCTACTCCTCTGTAACTAGTCACTCCTGCTCTCAGTGCCAAAGGGAAGATTTCTCCTCATCGCTCCTCTGACACTTTTCAGTCTTTAAGACTGTTTTGTAAATCATGGATGTTGTGAGTATATCTAAACTGTCTAGAGCTCGGGCTCTTGTGCAAGGAGATTGCTTGACAGGGGGAGAAATCCTTCATAGTCCTTACCATGCACTAACAGAAGACAGTGAGCAGGAAATGGTCTGATAGTTAAAACAGATGGTTTCTCAGCAAAAGCCTTCTGTGGCTTGTATTCTCTGCAATTTTTTTTTTAGTGAGACAAACCAGCTTTCCTGATATGACAGCTTCATTGCTGTGCCTTGTGGAAACATGCTGCCACTTATACTAATTTTATCTTGTAAGAATATAACTATGAGAGCACACTGGTAAAACAAAAAAAATCAATGTTGCTGTGATTTAAGAGATGCTTTTTTTTTCTGCATAAATGGTTGCCAATAGAGGGAAGCAATTTGTAAAACTATACAGAGAATAATGACATTAAAGATAGACATGTTCCTACTTCTCCTGATTTTTACATATGCATACCATGAGCCAATGCAGTTGCTGAACGAGTGCTCCCCAAAAGGGCCGTTCTATATCTACATGGTTTGTAAATGACAACAGTAACGGGAAAAATAATGAAGACAAACTTATTCCAGAAGACTTCAATAACAGGGTTTAGAGTCTGAAAATAGGGTGCATGTAAATGAATGCAGAGCACTGGTGTTAGTAAAGGCCGGAGACTGCTGCTAGCAGGGCTGTGGAGCTGGGAGGTGTAGGAGTGGGCTGGCCTTCTGGAGAGTCAGGGGGAACCAAGGAGGTGATGACGCATCTGACCTTGGTTTGTGCAGAGCAAGGGAAGGAGGGATGATTTTGCTGTTCCTCTGAGGGTGGTATAAAGCAGGAGTATACTGATTCACAGTGTCTTTTCCTCTAACTAGTGTATCATCACTTTGTGTAAATTGGAGATGAAAATAGATAATTGGTTTCTTTTAGACTATATTGACTTCCATTGAATATATCCAAAGGTTTCAGATTAGAGCCTGACTGTACATTGAGGTCTGTCTTCCTATAGTGCCATAAACAAGGTCTTCCTACAACGCCAAACAGTGTCTTTGTTTCTTGGGGAGGGGTCATAGTGGTACCTGATTCAGGCTTGTCCTTAGAGTTATTCTTTTTTGGAGTGATTTGAGGTTCCTGAAGGTCAAAGTACAGGAACTACAACTAATAACCATCCACAGCAATTCAGAAACAATCTCTGGGAAATGGATTTGGTAATTCTCTGGTTTCAGCATATTAATTTTTGGGAGAGAATAAGAATTCTGAAATGATTGTGTGTTCATCATTCACATTGAAGCACTATGAGACTGAACTCATTGATTTCAATTGCATATATTTGCCTGGTTTCTTATTTTGGGGAGGAGTTTAAGGTGAAATCTAATCTGCTCTGTTGGGAATATATAGAATCCAAAGATAAGGCAGTTAATGGGGTCAACAGTTGCTCACTCTTAAGGCTGCTTATTTGAAATCAGTTCAAGAATTTCAATGATGGCAAACAAAAATTCAATTAGTGCTGTGTGGTTCATTTCTCCAGAATGTCAGTGAACCCTTTTCATGAAAGGTATTCAGCATAACTATGCTTAGAAGCTGAGCACTGGTTTCTCTGTGCAGAGAAATGACTGAGAAGGGACTGAATTGCAGTCTGTACAGTTTCACAGCTGAAACTTTTTTTCAATGCCACAACACTGGCAAGGAAGACAACTAATTTGGTCCAGTGCCTTAATTGGTTTCTGTTGCAGATATGTAGTAGGAAAGGACGTGAAATGCTGTAGCTGATGTACAAGCAAAGAATGGTTTTATAGCCATATGTACTTAGAAAACAAGCCATGGGGTCTAATCATTAGAGGTCAGCATAAGAGCTCTGCACGCTCATATTCTAACAAGAGAGTTTGATTGGTATATTTTATGACCCTGTAAAAAGGAGAAATAATTGTGTCAAGCTGTTTGTATCTCAGAGCTGTTTTATATCTATATTGGATAACATCTGGAAGGCAAAAGACAACCTGCATATAGCAACAATCAATTAAGTATGATTTTTGAGAATTATAACTGAGAAGGAGAAAAAAATATTCTGACCTTATGGACCAATGCATGATTTTTATAGGATTGTGCTAATAGCTGTAGTGTCTCAATTACCTTAAGTAACTTTTCTATCTTTAAAAATACTCAAACACCAAACTCTGAGCACCTCTACTGAGGCAGTGAATGTTGCAATGGTTCTTCAACCTGATTTGTTTCATATTCTGTCAGTCTACTGTCTCATTATTGACCTTTCTATAGTTAGTTTCTCTTTTCTTATCAGTCTTTGTCAAATTATATTTGATTTCCGATAGCTTCCAAAACTTCAGGACCAGAAATATTCCTTGAAGGAATGTGGTTCTCCTGAGATTGAGACTCCTTAGGGTGAGTCCTTGCCAGCACTCATCTGCCTGTAGGACTCGATGAAAGTGGGTGTTCCTCTCCTACTGTAGGTCACCCATCTGCCTGAGTGTTCCTCAGGAACACAAGGAGCAATATTAACACATCCTTTTCCTGTGGTGGGTGGGCAAGAAGCACCTTATCTCCTGCTTTGCGATCAGATCAGTGTTTGTTGGTGCAGCAGTTGGGGCTGACAGCATGTCACCTGGTCTCCCATCTCACCTGGAGGAAGCCCTGACCCTTCTGAGGAAGATCAGTTCTCTCCCCCATACCCAGGGTCTGTCCTTTCACAGCAGCCAGGAGAAGGTCACATCCTCCCACTGCCTGCTCACATTGAGGTTTTTTAGGCAGAACAGTACTTGCACATGCTGTTGACATGACAGTAAACTAGGCAATACCACCACAAAGGGACAGAGCTCCTTAGAAGGAAAAAAACCCTAATATATAGTGAATGCCAAGGACCAAATATTTCCTCAAACTCTTTTTGAATTAAAACACTGTGAGTACTTTCATAACTGTGCTTGACATCTCTGAATAATGAGGTGGGAAAAAGAGAACTGGTCCTGGTTTAAAGTTACACGACATATTCACAAACAGTATTGCAGAGACTGAAAATGGGCATCTGAAACAAGTCTAAAGCATCCACATAAAAGCGTGTAAATCTGAGGAATTGCTTGTGCCTTTCCTCACATTGGTGTTTTTTTTTTTGTTCCCCATTTAAACAAAATAAACCTCGCCCAGAATTCTGAAAGCAATGATTTTTGTCAAGGCACATTGAAGTTCAGTTTCTTAAGATACTTCTTTCAGTTACTTAACCCTATAGTAGGATTCTAGATAACAAGTTGATGATGTCATGGTAACTTCTTATGTAATAACTGGTGAAGCCATTAACACAAGACCTAACTGACTAACCTATATGACTTCAGACCAAAGAGAAAAGTTCTTACTCAAAAACATATCTTCAATAGCAGCGAAAACACAGAAAATTACTGTCGATGTAAATTGCATTTTGTATGAATACCATCTCCTTCAAGTTTGCCCCAGCATGATAATCCTTCTTTATTTACTGGTGTTGCCCTTTTCTTATTAGAGACCTTTAGTGAAGACTTATTTTATATTTCATGTATCATTAAAGCGACTTAAATGATCAAGGATGTGGTAGGCCTGACATTTATTTTTAATTACTAGCATAAAAAAAAGAGGCATCTCTATTCCACACCTGCTGCAATTATAAGAATATATTTTCTTAATTTATAAAACAAATTATGTGCTTCAGGGAGTCAGCCAGAGAGACAAGGGGCTGTTCTTTTTGGTTGTCTCTGGATATTGTCAACATTTATTAGATCTGGCTGCAAAGGACCAACAGTGTGGTGATGCCACTCAATTCATGACTTCCATGCAGTTTCTGGGAAGGGTATCTGCATAGTAGTGAAAACAGAATTGTGGAAGAAAAATACTCCAGAAGTGCTTTATCATAGCCTCATGTCTACACTGCTGGGCAGCACAGCCTCAGACATCGTATCTTTTCTGAAAACAGAGGTTTGGTGAGAAATGCTTTATTGGTCACCAAAAACTTAAGCTAGAACAGAAAAGAAGCCCCTTCATCTTATAGGCATAATCTAAAAAACACTTCTGTTTAAATTTTGATCACTTTAAAGTTGAAAAATTTTGTGTGACTTAAAAAAGCTGAGCTATGTTTTGCTGAGCCTTGCTTTCCATTTTTCATTCCATTTGTATGTATAAGTCAGCATTAGTTATAAAATGTATACATAATCACATTTTTATAAAATACAATAACTTCACTCAATCTAATCTGACTCCCTTTGTCAAAGTACTCTGCTTTAATAGTTCATACTCCCTTCTCATGCAGGCTGTCATTTCTTTTTTTTTTTTAACTAAAAATCTATCTTGAAATAGTAATGGTATTTTAATGCTCTAGGCAAGACTGGCTACAGCACAACAGTGGAATCAACTGGTTACAACTAAATAATTCCTCTTTAAATTGTGGTGCTGTAGGTTAAATAGTCTCATCTAAAAAAGTTGAGAGAATCTTTCTGTACTTTTCTGTTTGGTGGAAGAAGGAAACCATCTAGTGTAATGTAGAAGAGGCTATTTCCAAATTTCTTCCTCCTGTTCAACAGTTAACTGACTTCAGTGAGCTGTGCTACTGTAAAGGAAGTGAAGATTGTCTTACATTTGGATGTTTTCTGTCTGGAGACTTCTTGTGATCCCCTTAGATGTAAGGGGATTACACTGTCTACTGAAGTCCATGTAGCTCTTAGTCTCTGCTGAGGCTTCCCCAGCTTATAACATGTCACAACCCTTCACATGTCTGAAGGTTTTTACAGTACTGGGTGTCTAATTTGACATATTTGCCTCTTGTGACACACAAAGTGGAAAATATTATCTGAATACTTTTTGATAAAATAAGATATGACAGCAATTGGGTAATTTAGTGCAAATTCATAAATTTGTTGTTTAAAAGTAATTAGTTAAAAGCCTTTTGATTAATGATAGCTAACAGCTTGTATGTATGAATATTATAGTGCTGAATGGCTGAATTCCAGGTGAAGTGATTGATTGTGTTCTAGGGGTGCACATATGTTCCTGGGTGCATATAAATTATTGTTAGTCATGCAGTTTCACTAAAAGGATTATTTCCAGTGATATCTCTTCTATTTTAATGTCTTTGCCTTTCAGTCTGATTCTAGATATCCAAGTCTCCCCTGTCTTGCATCACTCCCTTTGTTCCGTTGTTCTCTTTCATGTAATTGTCATACTTCAGGGACATTGGCAACAAGAAAAATGAAAAGAAAATATATTTTGATGTCTTAATGGAATAGCAATTTAGACCAAAAAAACCAAAACAAGACCACAACACTTTATATTTTAAGGAAGTAAAAGGTCTCCTCTGACTGTTGTCACAAGGCAGTTTGGCTTTTAGGGTAATGCTTTCACATATGCTCAACAGCCACAAAGGTAAAACTCTTTAGATGTTTGTCTTCCATTTGCTTCAATTTGAGGTAGGAATCCAGACTATATGGTGAAAGAAACTGTTCTCTAAAACATTCACACAGTTTGTTCCTCAGGATGTAGACCTCTATATCACTTGACATTTGATGAAACTAGTGTTCTTTTGCTACAAAAATATTTCTTGAAATTTTATTTGAAAGTAACAAACTGAACTGCATGGGCTTAGCTTACCAAGTGTGTTGCAGCTGCTCTGGTGGTTTTGCTATCTCAGATAGCCCACCTGGCGTCTCTGGCTCATACCAAGAGATCTGTGTGAACACTAAGCCTCTAGTACACAGAGCCAAAGAGTTTCAGTGGAACTTTGCTGCATGTTGTTAGATATCACCTTGACCCCACTGGAGCTTTTGACAGATAATATAAAACAAACTACAAGGGGGGGCAATTTAATACCAAACCAGCACAGGTGAGAGGGAATGCAGAGGTACCATCAGTTCAGTTTTGGCCCCAGCCTCTGACTTAGGCCAATAGCTCTGTGGCTGCAACCCACATATAAAGAGCCATATAACATATCGTCCTGAAAAACAAACCCAATGCACTAGACTGAGCAATTGCTGTAGAGTGCTCAATTGTCTCAATGATGCAACTAAAAAGGCAGCAACCAAGCATGTCTTCTGATGTTCCCCATGCCTGTGAAGCTCACCCAGGATTTGCTAAAGCCAATTTTAGACATAAAGGCGTCCTTGTATCCTTTCAGTATTTGACCTCTATGCTCAGACTGTCTGGAATTTTGTGGGGAGGATGCCTGTCTCCCACAGCCCAGATTGGGACCATCCACTAATTTCACACAGGGAGGAGAGCAGCTGTCAGACAGTAACTGCTTTCATTCACTGACCCTCTCCCTCTGTTATTTGCACATTACTGTCATTTCTGCCTCTCTTCTCATGCGCAGCATATCTCCTTCTAGATGTTCAGAACAGTTTCTGTATGCAGATCTGGAGCAGGTTTCGTATCAGAAATCAATATTTTAAATGATGTTTTCCCCAGAAGATTATTATCACTGTAAAATCAAAATATTTTGCAATTCCTGAAAGCTCCAAGAATATTCTGTGTATAAGCTGACAGGAAACCATAATCAAATTGTCAAGCAATTGCTTCTACTGTGGCAAAGTGAGAATGTTAGATTACATGTGTCAGCATGTGAAGATAAAGACTGTGTAGTGAACAGCACACTAAAGGCTTGATAGGAGATGGGAAGTTTATCGCTGTGTACTGTAACCCATTGTAGACAGTTCTGCTGCCTCAGCAGTCCTCAGTTTGCATTAAAAACTATGATCAATAAAATGCCTCAGTTTTGTCATTCTACCAACTTTATTTAGTCAATTAAACTGAAAGCTAATTGCTATTCCAAAGGGTTAAGTAATATAAGAAGTGGAATACTAATATATGTTCACTAGTTGTTTACTGAAACTAATATTATTATCGCTGCTCTAATCTCTTCAAACAGGCACCAAAATGCATGCTGCTGTGATTATTTGAGTAAGAAGAATGGCTCATTTATTCAACATATGCATTGGCTGCTGGTCTGGGTTTTCAGATGTTTAAAGATTTATGTTCAAATTATTTTTCTCCAGTTTTCCTGTCCTTTTACCTATTCTTCTGTAAACTCTTCAATCTTCCTGTTCTGTATGGTTGCTCTGTACAGTGGATATTCACTGAAAACTTATCACCCAAGTGTTTGGTTCTGAGCTTGGGGCTGTAACCCAAAACCTGCCAAAGACTTGAACTCTCATTAAATTCAGTGAGAGTTAATGACTCATCATCTTGCAAGATCAAGGCTTGGAGGAGCATGTTCTCAAATAGCCCAACCATTCCTGTAGTAAGATCAGAAAAGAGATTTGCAGGAGTGAAATTTGAAAGGTTTTTAACTCTGAAAATCAGATTGTCATTTGTGGTGGTTATTTAACTGCAGAACAGAACAGGTAGTTAATGTCAGTTAAATAAATTAATAACCTCAGAAAAGTACAGTATTTAGCCACTTAACTACCACAATCTTCTTTGTCTGACTCTGAAGAAGCTTGTAAATCCCTAACAAAATTTAAAATGAAACAAACAGTGATATGTGATGGGAGAAGGAAAATAAATAGTATACAATCAGAATTAGATCACCAATGGTAGGTGAAACCAGTACTGTATATTGGCAAGGTAACAAAGTTATTTTGGTTAGCAGGAAAATATTTGGAAGGATATTGTTTAAAAGAATATAGAGCGAAATATAATGGGGAATCACAAATACATGAGGATTGGAAACATCACGTTTATTTAATGCAGAGATAAAAAAAAAGAAAAAAAATTGATAAATTGTGACTGTTCAGACTGATTTAGAAATTTCTGGGGTAAGGCCCTGGAGCATCCTTCCAGCAAGACTAGTAAGTGGGAAATCTGCTTTCACTTGTAGCCATATGACTTGATTTCCTCTGACTTGCTCTAGAAAGGGCAAAACAGCCAGTCTTGGCTGTGCCTCTGCTTTTCTGTCACTGGGTGCAGCAGGTGGACTGTCATCTTAATACCAAAAAGGAAGGTAGATTTACTTTTAAACTGGAAATTAATGAGATACTGAGACAATAATGTAACGTGGGTTTGGGATTAGATGGGTATCCAGTGAGTCAACTCCATTTCACTAGTCTTGCACACCTTATCCTAAAGAGGACATTATTTCTCAGAACTATTCTGTGTCTGGTATGTGCATTTAGTCACAGATTAGAGGGCAAAGTCTGTACTTCTGTAACTAGTATATCTTTTCTGCTGCTTTGGGGTGTATAATTAGAAGAATATGTATTATGGAACAATTGGGTCTAGACTTGTACATTTATTTAGTACCTGCCAGGTGAAATGTCTAACTCTCTAAATTTGAATTCCTTTGCTCCCTCTGGGGGTCAGATTTATAGCTGAGTCCTATCCCCATTAAAGCAGTAGGAAGACTACAGATGAGTGATAGTAACCTTTTTCATTTTCATATATTTATATTCTATTTCAAGGTCTTGAAAGCTTATAAAATGCTAAAGACTTAGATAAACAAAGACTGAGGCTGTGACTGATCCAAGATACAAGTGCAGTGCAAGACAGGGGGAAAACTCTTCTACTCCAAGATACTAGTTTTTGTAAACGAGCACTTCAGTGTCTCCTCTCTCCTTGATCCCTCTCCAAGATAACACTTTTCCTACAGTGGGCAGCAAGGTATATCTCCCCAACATAAACAATTTGAGAATGTTGTTGAAAAAGGCATGATTTGAACGTGCATAAAAATGATCATATATGTATAGTATTCTAGAAGAAGATTGAAGCTTGAGGTACAAAAAGAAAGTTAAGAAAACCCTGTGGTCTGAAAAGTTGCTGTTGATGCAAGTTCAGTATGCACTGGTTTAGTGGTCTGAAACTTTTGTTTGCTAGCAATCTGTAGGTCTCTTCATTAGCAAATTACTATTCATGTTCAATCTCTGTTTCCTCATCCCAAAGGCTTATCAACTCTATACCACTAAGCAAATCTATCTCTTCAGTGAAATTTGTTGATCATCATGCACTTGCAGCCCAGAAAGGCAGCTGTATCCTGGGCTGCACCAAAAGCAGCGTGACCAGCAGGTCAAGGGATGTGATTCTGTCTCTCTGCTCTGCTCTGGTGAGACCCCACTTGTGCTGCATCCAGCTCTGGAGTTTGAAACAGAAGAAGGACATGGACCTGTTGAGGCGAGTCCAGAGGAGACATAAAGGTGATCAGAGGGCTGGGGCACCTTTCCTATGGAGAGAGGCTGAGGGAGCTGGGGCTGATCAGCCTGGAGAAGAGAAGGCTCAGGGGAGACCTTATAGCACCTTAGAGTACCTATAGGAGGCCAAAACCAGGGACTTTTTACAAGTATATGTGGTGGGTAGGACAAGGGGGAATGGCTTTAAACTGAAAGGGGGTAGGGTTATATTAGATATTAGGAAGAAATTCCTTACTGTGGGGGTGGTGAGGCATTGGAATACGTTGCCCAGAGAGGTTGTGCACTCCCCATTCCTGGAAGCATTTTAGGCTGGGTTGGATGGGGCTCTGAGCAATCTGATCTAGTGGGTGGCATCCCTGCCCATGGCAGAGGTTTTGGAACTAGATGATTTTTAAGGTCCCTTCCAACCCAAACCATTCTATGATCTTGGTTGACAACTAAGCAGCTAATCAGTTTTGTGTCACTGTACTTGAGCAGTGAATCCCCACCAGCTACTTTGTGCTGCCACAATAGGAGCTGCAAATAAATAGGAATTAAGTAATAGTTACTGTTGCTTTAATTCTTGGTTTGAAACTGCTTACTTATGGTTTATTTTTGCACTGCTCTCCAAACTGCTTATTTGAAAAGGCATTTAAACTGTTGGTTGTATTACTGGGAAGGATAGCCTGCCAAGGGCTATTATGATGACAAAGTAAATGACAGTGACTGTACTTTGCCAACAGAATATTGGGCTATAACTTTTTTCTTCAACAGTTTCCACAAACACTGTCTGAATGGAAGATGGCAAGAGTGTTGGGGTGAAACGCCATAGATTCAGAATTCCCCCTTGACTGGCTCTGCTCTTTCCTGGGAGGACCTTAAGTACACATCTTCCTGAAATGAATCTTATATGGGATCCTACTTCATCTTCCTGCCTCCTTCAATTGCTTTGATAATGAGAAGAATTTTAGCATTAGAGGAACGTCTTTGTAGTATCACTCAAGGAGGAGTCTTTGTCATACATCTCAATAATTTATCATGCTCTTGATAAGAATTCTAGATGAGTAGATAAGAGTAAACAGGCTCAGGGAGACAGCCCTTTGCTGGTGTTGTTAAGTTTGCAGCAACTGAATTGGTCTTCTGTCATTACAATTTAGGATGCAAACTTGGAAGATCATAATTTTGGGAAAGTTACTACTGCCAAATATTTTACAAAATGTTTATTAATTAAGCAAGTACACCTTTCCTTACTAACACGTAAGAGAGGAAAAAACTGTAGTGTTGAGACCTTAAAACATTTATAAATGAGGAGAAGAGTGAGCTGCAATCCCTATGCTAAAATTAGAAAGAGTTTTTTTGGAATATAACCAAGCCATTAGATATGGGCAGACTAGTTCAGATAAAAATAGAATGAAACTGAACCTATACTTAATATTCAAAAATACTGAATGCTTGAGAAATTGATAATAATTTTTGCATATCTCAGTAACTCCTGGGATTAGTAGGGACTAGAAAGCCAAGAAATATGTCATAAATCAGGTAATTCTGGAGAGAGAAGTGGTTTAGTGATCTAAGCTTAAGTATTTGGGAGTCTCTGTGCTTTTTTTTCCTGATCATGTCTGCTACAGTGTTTAAAAATACCTATAGTAGGGAACTGTATGGAAGAACAGCTCTGAGAGAAAGAAATGCTTGCAGTTGCTTGTGAATGTGGCTGCATTTGGGAATGGTGCACTTTGTAATGCCCTTAGTCAGAGATAAAAAGAACGTGGTGGTTCTTAACTCCCTCTGCTATGCCCCTTATGAGAAGTGACAGTGGAACTGAGTGATCTGTGAAAAAGGAGAGCACAAAATCTGTGACTTGTATCAAGTTTCTCCTCAATGGAATGAGAACAGCAAAAATGGCTGCTGGATGTTACTTAGTGTCTGCTTCTACCATATTGTCATACTCTTCTTTAGCTACTGCAGAATTCTTGCTACTAGCTAAAAATCCGTTTGGGGGAGAGCAGGCAATCTTACCTGAGGAGATAAAGCTACAGCATTATGGAATATTTCAGGGAATTTGAGGAAATGGAACCAAAATCCCCAGGATCAACCCTTTGAGACATTTAACAGTTTTGGAGCACAATGGAAGGAAGATAGTGCAGAGGGTTGATTTATTTGATATTATTATGCCTATTGAAGAAAACTAGAGCTTAGGTTCTGGTCTAAGATGCAGTGATGGAAGCCAGGAATTACTTTTTAAAAATAAAAGATGTTACAGAAGTTTAACAAAATCTAATCTTGTGGCTCTGGTGACTTGGGTTCTGCTAGTGGAGTTATGTTTGCTTTTAAAACATATTTTAAAATGTTGAAGCATTTACCTTATTACTCTGAACTGGCTCTGCTTTTACCTGTAGGCAGATATCTAGGAACAAGCAGATGTATCTGTTGATCCTTTTTGACTAGACCAGCTTACTGCCCGAAGGCAGGAGAAGCTTGGCCCATAAATTTGCTTCTTTGTTCCTTTGTCATCCAAGTCACTGTTCCAAGAGCACTGATTGCCTGCTAACATTTCTGGTATGAGGACAGCAGTAAAGACAGCTATTACAGAGGAAATGGAACTGAACACAGCTAAGTAAAAAGCTAATTAAAAATGAAGGGGATGAGGAGCCTGGAAGAGGTAATGGTCCTGCAAAACATATTGGTCCTAGAATAAAGGTTTACTTCTGATAGGTTTTCTTAAAAGCATTGTCAACATAAGTTCCTTCAGTTCTGTAGAGATCTTTCTGTTTTGGATATCTTTCACAAAAACACTTTCACTGTGTAATTGTTGCTGTCTTATCTTCTCCACCTGGTTGTTTTCTCTTCAAAGTGATTTTGTTTCAGTAACATAGCTATTCTATGGATCTTCTTTGTTGCATTCTCTAAGAACTCTTGCCCAGTGCTGAACCAGGGTTGAAGCTATCCATTATGAACCAAACACAATGCAGCTTCATAGACAGCATTATCGAAGAGGCACTTTGCATTATTTGAAGTACCCACTTTACTAACGTGTCTATTCTCAAGAGTAATAAGGGCTGCATTTGATTCTCTGCAAACAATTCAATGGTCAGGGTCTAGACTCAGTTGTGCTGGGACAAATGCAGAGGAGCATCATGGAAGTCAGTTGTTGTTATGGCTTTGTATGGCTGGAACTGAGATCGAAATGGATTTCTCAGTATCACAACTAGGGCTCTCCCAGGTCAAATACATAGATTATATTTGCTGAGCACTTACCATCAAATAGAAGAAATAAGTATTTAACAACCTTACAGAAATGAAAATAGGATTTAGTAGTTTAAGATATTAACATTTTTTGCCAGTCTTCAGTTGTTTGTTTTCCCTTTTTCTCTAACACTGTTATTGCTTGCAGCTTTCCATTCTATTTGGGCTAAAAAAAAAAAAGATGAAAAAGAGGAGTAATATCTTCCAGCATTTTTATAGTAACAGTTATGGTAATTTTAGAACATTGTCATGCCAGTTGGTGTGTTAAGGTAATTTGAAAACATTACAACAAGATGAAAAAAAAATCTCTTATGCTGATAATGGCTGATTTACTCACAGTGGAAGCCTGGGTTTTCATCACTGTTAGTGTACCAGGCCTGCTGTTACACCTGCCTCACTACTTCCCAAATAATATATGATGGGCTTTTTGGAAGAGGACTGGGAAACTTAAACAAGGAGCAAAGCCCAGTATAATTCTGGGTTTGGGACAATGCTGACTGAGCCCCCACTGCTGAGACCAGAATCTGACCTGTCTGATGCTGCACAGCGATGTGCTGCATTATTTTATTGAAGAGGACTAAAGGCAAAGTGATTAAAGGTGTTTTGCTGCAAAACATGTAGGAGTCCGTGCCAGAAAGCCTGGGCTCCGTTGAGGCTGCCAAGGTAGGCTTCTGGTATGTACCCTGGGCAAGACAGTGTCTACCCCATCTTGTGCCCTGTTGCCCCTCCTTCCCAGGGCCTGGCTCTCCTTTTCTCTCCTTTCTGTCTCAGTGTGGACAGGAAGATGTGGTTCCTTTGAGTTGAAAAGAAAAATGTCACTTTTTCACCTTCAGTTTTTTAATACTTTTAATGAGCATGGCAGGTATAGGAGGAAGGCTGGAGCTGGCTGAGGGGGAGAGGTTGCTGTGGGATTGCCCTAGGATGTTGAGGTGGCACCATGGGCTGTGCCCTCAGCCAGGGGCTCTGCTGAGGAAGAATTCCAGCCCAGAATACAGGAGACCTAATCACTGCAGAAGCTGCTGGACCACAGGGGCTGATCAGTTCAGATGTGCTTTTGGTCCAGGGTGGTTTGTGGAGCAACCTCTGCCTTGACACCATTTTCCCTGAGAGAGTGATGGGATGAGCCATGTGGCAGGGAGAGGAGAAAAGGGACCAAGAGTTTAAGGTAAGGGCTTTAGGGATTTGCAGGGAATGTCCTCAGAAATGAGCTGTTCCTGAGCCAATGCTTCCTTACTGAGGTGAAAACTAACTGCTCCTTCCTAGAGAATGCCTGCCTCTGGCTTAATGCCAGTGTCTTTGTGCTTGTGGGGTTTAACCCAGTCAGTGGGCTCCAGCTCTTGACCCCTGGCTGTCTTGGAGGACCAGAGGGTTGGCTTTGCCTGTCTTGTTTAGCAGGACAAATGCAGAAGCTTTTGAAGGAAGCTGCTGGCTGGGGTGCTGTTCCCCTGTAAGGGCGTGGATGTCCACAAGAGCCTTTCATACCTACTCAGGGAGCAAGGAGGAAGGAGAAACAGTCTGTTCAAAAATTAAAGCTTAAAACATCCTTAACAGGAGAGTGGGAGTGAATACTGCTTAATCTCTGAGTTTTACCACTCTCAGGAGACAAGTGGAGGAGTGAGGAAAGTACATCATAACATACTCTGTGACATGGCAGAGGAAGGTACTCCCCTTTTTCAACATTGCTGAGGAGCACAAGTTATTGACTTGCACTCTCTTGTAGCCAGATACTGTACAAACACAGCAAGCCCCCTGTAAACTCCTTGGATAGGGGCTGTCTTTCTAAGCCAGGGAGTACAGACCCCTTGTTTTAAACTCTGACAAGCTGGCTTTCCTGCAAGTCAAGCATTATTTCCATAAAAATCAGAAACAGGTGCCTGTTTCACATATTTTGCAAGTGGTACCTGGTTTTCCCTACCCTCTCTAAATGTGTGCATGTGTGTGCCCAGACAGCTCAGCATCTTTTTCCACAGTGAATTACCTATGGGACTCATCTGAAGTTCTTGTGGTTTCACAGCAAATAACTGAGTAAAGCATTCTCTGAGAATCAGTGATTTGTATTCTTTGTTACAGATCCCTAAATTTATACACAGTTATTCCAAAAAGGTGAATTTCTTGAGGAAGACTATTATAAATATTATTACACACTATTTATTCTCATAATACAAGTGATAGCCATTCAATGTTGCCTTTTCCATAGCTTCTGGTAGAAGAGATGAGCATCTGGGAAGAGATGAGCAAACGGTCCATTTTGCCTAATCTTTGCTCTGAATGACACTTCAGATGTGCCTACACAATACAGAATAACACAATGTACAATTCTCATGGGACGTGATCACTATGAGCAAGAGATTTGTCTCTTCCTGCCCACCCCTTTTCTCTGACGGTTGGTGATAGCTCTTGGTTTGCAACAGGTGACCCAATGGTACACATGTGTAAAGGTTACAAACTTGCTGCTGGGCAGCACCTGGCCCTGATTAATGTCTGCTCCTGTCAGTGCAGGCAGCATCATAAGCAGGAGCAACCTGTTGGGAGTTTGATCAGGTCCTAACAAAAATGAGATAGCTACTGTGGGAGACAACCTGCTGCATTGGCGAGGATGCCCAGGGTAGGATACTCATATCCCCCCAGCTGGCTACTGGACAGAGATGCAATTTCTCTTTTTCTCTTTGTCCTTTTTTTTTTTCCCACCGAAATGACTTTAACCATTAGGGACAGTGTATGCCATTAGCTGTAGACCTTAGTAATGAATCTTTGTGCAGGTGAGCCTGTCTCAATGTTATGTGTGCTACAATTAGTGTGTTAGGACCCAATATCAGTTGAAGAGATAGTAATGCGGTAATAAGATATCACAGAGCTTATTTGTAAAGGCTGTCAGGTATTACTGTAGTGCCACATAACCCCTTCTAGAAGGACAGGGAGAACTGAGAATTTTACAAATAAACTGAAGAGGAAAAACTACAACTTGTATTCATTTATAGTTGGAATTCCTGGCCAGTACACACTTCAGATAGAGCAATAAGCTTTCAGCTTCCATGTAACTATGCACAGCAGGTCACCCGCTCGGTCTGTCTGGATTTAGATGAGAAAGGAGGTTCTTGTCAGAAATCCAAAGAATGCTCTATGGACCAGATTTTAAAAAGAAAAGTCATTATACGCAATGTGAGCCAGACTTCCTTCAAAAGCTTATCCCCAGTTTAGGCACCAAAACAAAGTGACCATATTCAACTGAAGAGCTCAGTGTTGTGTGTGCAGAGTTCTGATCTCTGCGGCACTACCAGGGCAGCGGGGGGCAGCTGCTTCTTGTGGATCTAGCCATCATGAAAGTGTCTAAATATGACCTTGGCATATTGAAAATCTGTCTGTCCACAACTGGGGGTGCTGAGCCCTTGAATATAACTCCCTGAGCTCTCATACAAGTCTGGTCCTGCATCTGTTTGATCTGGAAGGGCTGGGAGGGAGCTCCTGCTATGCAGACTCACATTCCTTGTTGAATTAATTTAGAACTGGTTATCACGTTTTGTAATTATGCTGTTAGAAGCATAAATACATTTGGGGGAGTAAGAAAATTATTATTAATTTGTTAATACAATATTACAAATCTCTTTGGTGTATTTTGCATTATTCTCTGTTTTGTTGGAAGCATGTATCTTTCACAGCAAATTATAGTTCACTTGATTAAATGTTGGGAGAAACTTTGCTTCCTGTCAGTGGACCAGCCTTTTTTACTAAGACAATGGTTGTTCTACACTTTTCACTTTGTCTAGCTTCAGAGAAGTAAGTCTAACAAATAATTAGGAGTATATTCCATCTGAAAACATTTCTAATTTTTTTCTTTCTTTTCCCCAGATTTTGGCTTTTTTTTCCTGATGATGTTGATAAAACAACTCTGTTCAAAACTCTTTTGGCTTCAACATGTCAGGAGGTCACCACAGGGCCTAAGGGTTCTCTGTGGCAGACTGTGGTCTGCCTTTATCTGATTTATTATTTTTAAATTAATATTATTTTAACTTAGGTTATTACTTCCTTTGTAACAACTCAAAAATTCTGGGATGTTTTAAGGAGTTGCTAAGAGCACAAGCCTGCATGCAGGAGAATGCAGGCAAGCTAACAGCTTGGCTGATGTCATGCACAAAAGCAATTGGTACAATTGAGAACAAGCATGAGCCTTGCAATCAATTATTTCTTCAGTGTTTTTCAGAATGGAAGCCCACTTATGCAGGCACTGTGTTTGTATCATGAATACAGACAGTAAAACACTGTGATCCTCTGGCTGGAAGAGTTCAATCTAGATGTGGAACTGTGGTTATTATTAATGATACACTTTATCCATTGTTATAAATAATTTGTGATTTTGCTAAAACAGTGCTTTGACTGATTGCAACCCATAACACACTTTCAGTATGTACTTTCAAGACTTCAGTTGTAATCTTTGATAACTTTTTTGTTCTGTAGATTCTTATAATTATGTTTCCCAACATTTTGAGTATAAACTGTCACATACAGATTATGTGATGTGCATTACTTCTCAGTTTCTATTGCATTGTTGAATAATTTGCCACAATAGAGCCAGTACAGTAATTGAGCAGAACTTACTGCTCTGCTATCTCTGATTTGCAGTAAGATAAACACTGGGAGTCAGATTCCCTTCTGGCACAGCTTTAACCTCACTGGATTTATCCTAATGGAGAATATCATCCTTGCTACAGAGATGTACATTAAAATCATCACATTTTTTTGTCTGTGGATATTCATTAATATCCTAAACTTGTCCTATGGTGAACCTTTTAACACTTGGAGGAACAGGAGTATTGAGAGAACGACATAACGGAGAAATAAATATTCATTCCTCTTGATGCCTGGGGTTTGAAGATTAGGTTGTCCAGCTTAACCACTGATAATCTGCCATCCATCAAAGTCAAAGACCCCCTTCACTCATAACTTGTATCCCTGTATAACATATACCACTCTCAAAGTCTGTACATGCCATGAATAGCCTGTGTTGTATGAAAGTTACATTTAGTCTCTTCTGTTTCATCTGTTTCATGATTTTTTTTTTGTTGTACAGAAGAGAAATCATTGCTCCCCATTTCTGTAGTTCCTTATTGAAGGGGGGAGACTGTCAGTGGAATAAGTTTATGGTCCCATCTCTCTCTTTAAATAAGAATGTGCAGTAAATGGTGGGTGACTGTTACTCAGCAGCATATGTGGTTCTCTCAGCATCTCAGGCCCTTTGTAAACACTGAACAGTGCCATTAACTCTATTTTACGCACAGACACATGAAAGACAGATATTCTTTATGACCTTTTATTTAGAAAAGTAACTTGTGATGTTTGGATGCCTCACTTTTGTTGTGGTTGAAAAATGACCTCTGCCAAGAAATCCCACAGAATTTTATATTCTTGTGTACATCTGCATTTCTAGGTCTTAGACTGATCTTTCTAAGTAGATCACTATTTAAAAGGGTTGGTTTTGTTTTCCTTTTTTTTGATAGCTGTTATTACTGCATAATACTTGTAAAAATCTCATTCTTGTGGTTTTAGTAGAATGATAGGGAGAGACTTCATCTTAGTTTTCAGCAGTAAAATATGATGAACAAAAAGTAAAACCAACAGTTTGGATTTGGTATTTCACAGAGGTAAGAGATTCACATCCAGTTTAATGCTGGGTTTAATGCAGACATAACCCAGGGGCACTTATAGAAGGCAGTGAAAATCCTGGAGTGCAATGTGGATTCAGGCTTTTACTGACTGAGTACAGAATAGGTAATAAGTCCACATGGACTTTGTGGACAAAGAAAACACAAAGTGAAGGAAACCAAAATACCATTGAAAACAGAAACAAAAGTGTTTGACAGGCAAGAAAAAAGTCATGATTTCATTCATAGTCAGCCTTGAAATGAGAGGATCTAATCCCTAGGTCTTCTATTGTTGCAGTGTTGAATTTCAAATGCACAACATAAGATTTCCCTGCCACTGTTTTTACATGTGATTTTGACATCTGATATAAAAATGTTACTAAAATACTTCACCATATCTTTTCAAAGGATGCCATCATGGTGTCATCTTTTTCTTTTTTTTTTCCCTAAATGGTTACAATTAGCTTGGAAAAACATCCATGATAACATTTAAGAGAGTGTTTTGACTTACAGTATTATTATTTTAGTTGATTAATAATAAAATAGCCATTGTTGTTACTTCATAAAAGTCTTGAAACAAATTAAGTTTCGGCTTAAGAATATCAGATAGCTCTGACAAATGCTTGAGACAAGTGTGTCCTGATTTGCTTTTGCTGTTGGCAAGAAAAGAGAGGGGGTAAAAATTATACCTGCAGTTATTCCTTTCCTGGGGAGCAGACTTGAGGAATGAGTCCTGTGAACACCTGCAGCAACACTCTGTATTTCTCATATATTCAAAAGTAGCACTTTTTGTGGAGACATGTCCTCCAGTGAACTTAGACAAGAACTATAGATATCGTCCAATAATGAGAGCTAGGGTGTACCTCCATGGGTGATCTAATGTGCAACAGTCACTGTTTATAGACAGGAATCCTTGTCACATCTGCATGAGCAATGCTGCGCATGCTTAATGGGTACTGAGCAGCTTGTGGAATGGTCTGTCTCAAGCTGGTCCATAGAATGTTTAGGGTTGGAAGGGACCTTAAAGATCATCCAGTTCCAACCCCGTGTTCCTCAAGTACTTCAGGACCATACTCCTGTACTTCTGTCTTTGTTTTAAGCATTTCCATTTGGAGGCATGTGACTGGAGATATGGAATTAGTGGCTCATTTGTAGAAAACGTTTATAAATGTTTCCCTATACTTATTTCAGGAACCAGGGCTGACTAGTTCATCTGTAATCCATTGAGTAAAGAAAGCATTATTTTTGATTTCTTTAAAAATAGTCAAGATATTAATTGAGAAGCTTTATAACGCCACCTTAAAATAAGCAAAATAGATCCTATGGGTGCATTCGTAGTGTTAAACAGCATTTAACAAGGCATCTCCTGTTAACATCAAAGGTTGACGTCTGGGAAAAAAAAAAGAGCAGCAAGTAATGGGAAACAAAATAAATCAAACAAATGCACACTGAATCTTAGCTATGAATCTGGCCTTAGGCAATTTGGCACCAGTTTGCACCCTTGGAGAGCAGCTGCATTGCAGAGGAGCTGCTCTCTGATGTGAGGGTGGCTTTATAAGTCTGTTCAAGGCTCTGCTGCAGCACTCTGCCAAATGAGTTTCTTCTGCCCAGGGACAGGTGCTGAATCATGTCTCTGTTGGTCAAACAGAAGCCATCTGCTTCTGTACCAGCACTGTCCTTTCCTGGTGGAGATGCTGGCCTCTCCTCTGCAATGGAGAGGCTGCAGGGTAATTGTGATTCTTGATCTAAGAAAGGAGATCAATGACTGAGTAGTGAATCTAATCCTGTGTTCTAAGTAACTTAATCTTTTTTTTTTTTTTTGTCAACACTGAAGTAGTCACTCATTTCACTAACTAGCCACTGGCATGATATCTAAACCGTTGGTTGCAACACTTAGTTTTAACCAGCATCCCTGAGGTTATTTAAACTTATGCATTTGAGCAATAAGCACTAGCTGAGAGTACCAGTTAAACAGGATGATAAAGTCAGGCTTATAATAAAGGAAGAGAAATCCCACCTGCCTGTGCATCTCGGTTGTTCCTACAAATCCCAAAATAGGCTGAAGGAGCTCACATGCAATTTTCAGTGGTAGCGAAGTGCAGTAAGCCCAAAGCTGGCTCCTGTGTGGCTTCATGTTTAGTAGCATTGTTTTTTAAACCATCCTGCTTTGGTTCCTTCTTAGGGATGTAAAAATGACTTGTACTCAGGTACTTTTGTCACTGAAGTTTTTAAACCAAGGCTATAATTCTGCAGAAAGGGTGTTTTTTGAGAAGGTGGTTGAGTGTGGCCTAAAATAAATGGCTGGTCCCAGACTCCCCAAAGCAGCTTGCTTTCCTTGGACAGCACAGGACGGCAGCACACTAAGCTTCAAATACTGACAAATAGTTTTGAAATGCTACTAGCTGTATTAAAACTGCAAATGCTTACAGTAGCCCCATTTTAACCACTTACCTTTATATTTTTCCTGTAGTCATTATTTGTTCCCATTGGTTTCCCGTGGCTCAGCAGTTCTCTGCCATGAAAATGGTACACAGAAGCAATATTGGCAAAAAAGGGGAGAATAGATTGAAAATATATATAAATATAGATGTAAACATTTAAGCATCCCACATTAGCTGTTATCATAGAACATGCCAATTAAACTAGTCTGCATTGATAACTGCTATACAATTACTTGAAAATATTGCAAACCAGCAACTTGATCTGTAAAGGGCACTGAAAAACAAATACAAGAAAGCATTCTGGAATGGGAAAGTGTATGTTTTATTTTAAGGATGTTTAAACAGTTACACTGAATATCTTAGGACTCAGATACCCATTTAAATGCTGTACTAAATCACTACCTAAAGCTTTCCAACTATCTAAAGATGAGATTAAAAAGAAGTGTGCTTAACAAATGAAGTATTTTAAAACAATAAAATGTTGATGCTGGTTATGTTCCTGGGATTAGTGAAAGACCACTGGCCTTGGCCATCCATTGATTAATGCAGGAGGAATTACATGAACTTTGATTGTCACCTATCTCTTTGAGATGAAGAGTAAACCCATGCTGCTTACGGGAACTTTTTAAATATCTCCCTTTGCCTTTTATAAGTACAGAGGTGTTCTTCCACTCTAGGGAAAAGAGAGATTAGATCCTTAGCTGTTTAAGACCAGTCTAAATTTTATATTTTGCCAGCCTGAACAAGGACTGATATCTGTCTTGGGCTGTTAATAATAAATAAATATTTTATTTCTCAAAAGGATGCTATTTTTATTTATTATAAAACAGTTTAGTACATTTTATATGTAAATAAAACTTACATTTGGATAGGTGTTAATTCTTACTGACAGTGATAAAAGAAAAAGTAAGTTGTTCTTAACTCATTTCTCGATGCTATTAAAATGCTTTGGAACTGTTTTAAAAAATGAGCCTCATAGCAGAATACTAACCTTCCATAAATATTTTTACCTATAAAACATTCAATAGCTAGAAAATTCTAGCAAAAAAAAAAATCAGATGCTTGTCAACCAGAGCAGAGTGCCTGCCAGAAATATTTAAAGCAGATATTGATTGAGATAGCATCTCTCAGTCTTGGCAGCTAGATAACTGTTACACAGAACAGGGAAAGCCAAAAGGCTAAATTCTCTGAAGAGTAGGGTGTTCAAAAACCTGCCCAGGCTTATGACCTAAGAGCAGTCTCTTCAGAGTACTTCTGAATGAAACAGTCTATTATTGATTCAACAGGCTTTCTGACTTTTCTTGTCTTTAGTTTCCTCTGCTGTCCTTCAGTTCAGTCATTTGGGGCTTTTCAGGAAATCTCAGAGAGGAAGTATGTAATCTCTTGCTTTGCAATTTCTATTATTCCCAGCCAGAATACCATGTTAAAGTTCTAAGAAGTTTGAGAACATAGTATTAATTTAAGGATGTAGAGCATTGAAAGAATATTGTATCCATTTGTATATACAGTGTGTGATTTTTTTTGGTGTGTTTATAGATACACATATAAAAATATATCTAAAGCCCTGCAGTATTCTCACAAAGTTCAAAATGCATTCCAATGTACTATCAAGGCTGAATGTCAATGAAACTAGAGAATTCCGAATAAGGGAGGTGCGTGGTTAAGGTCACTCCAGCCAACTTTTCTGCTGTTCTTGTTACTGGGACTATAAACAGCCTTTTGCGTAGTTTAGGGGATTAACCTGAGAGGAGGAGAAGCTGTACTGCAACGTGCGAGAATACCGCTGTCTTATAAGGAGCTCATGACAAGTTTGCCTGAAGTATAAAGGCAGATTTTCAGCTAGGGCAAATTGGTCTCTTTTCTTTAGAAAGCTGTGTATGAGCCGCTTGTGTTGGCTGAGTAATTGAAGTCAGTTTTTATGAAGAAATACTGGGTTCATATGGCTGCTGCTGCCTCATGGCCAATGGAGTCTCAGTTGTGGTGTGCATTTTTGTTTGTTAGCTTGTTGGGGTTTTGGTGTTGTTTTGCTTTGTGGGAGTGTTGGGCTTTTTTCTGGATTGATTTGGTTTGGTATTTTTTGAAGAACAGTTCTATTCAGTGAGGATTGCGTTCACTGAGGTCAGTCAGAGCTGTAGCTCTTGCTAAGCTTCTTAGGAAGGTACGAACACCTTTTTGGGAATTGAGAAAAACAAGGCAAATCAAATGCCAAAAGACTTTTTTTTTTTTCCTTCCCTGTTTCTGAAGGACTGAGTTAAAAAATGGCAAACACAAAATGCATATATAAAAAGTGCAATGGATAGGAGTAGTGGAAAAGTTTGGAAGAGAGGGATGGGGAAGAAATGCAGTTGAGTTTTTTAATGGTCTTTCTGGTTATGATCAGATTTGTTATAATTTCAAGTGCTTAAAACTGTACAGTTTATATTTGCTTCTTAGTGTTGTCTGAGAAGATATTTTATTTGTTATTTTAGATTCACTTCATTCTCAGCTTTTTTCTGTTTCTATTGGAAGACTTTTATTTTACTACAGGTTTCTGGACCAGAAATATGTAAAATTTTAAATATATGTTTCAGTTTAAATTGACCCTGCAAAACAAAGAACTTGAAGACTTACACTGAATCTGGCTGGGTACATTTAAACCTCCATCTTTAACAGCACATCTGTGCCCAGTGTGGGTTATTCTCTGAGTGACCCAGGGCAAGGCACAAACAGTTTTATGAGGGCCTGGCTTGGAGCAACTCAGCCTGGGGCTTTTCCAAGTTGCCATTCCCATTCTTTCTAGATCTTAGTGCTTTTTAGTCCCACCTCTTTTTATAGGCCTATTCATCTTCACAAAAGGTATGAAACATGTAGCAGTATTTCTGACACTTCTGAGTATTTATTATTTACTAATGGCTGATGCTAAGTGGGCACACAGGACAGGAGCTGCTTTTTCCAGCTGCCATTTGACACAGTCCCTTACACTGTAAAATTTTCTAGACACTATGACTCCATGGGGATAGACTGGTTAATGAATTTTCCTTTTTCTTACCATTTTAGTATAAATCTGTATACTGGGGTATTATTTTATAGCGCTATAAATCCATTTAAGTTATAATAATCTTATCAATAGCTGTCTCTATCTGCTTGACTTTAACATGCTCTGCAATAGGGTCCATGGACTGAAGATCTTAAAATATAAATAATGCATTGTTTTCAATCCTCAGAGATAAAAGGTTCAGTAGATTTACTACAACTGATCTTCCTTAAATTCCTGTCATTTACTAAATTCCTTAGAATTGAGACTTTACATTCTATATAGGAAACTTTAGAATGATTTCCTGGATGTAATATGGCTAGTTAATTACATAAATTCATTCTTTTTTTGGTGATTTGCTACTGGCTGCTTATTGATCTTTGATGAAAAAGTGTTATGAAAGGAAATTTATGTGCCCATAAACTTGATGGCAACAGGATTTGCATGCAGGCATAACTACTGCTTGCATTACCAGCAGAAAGATTATGTTGCTTCACTCCACATGATTTGAAGGGAGAAATAGTGTTCTACCTTTTAGATTCATGAATTTGAGGATGAGAGGGTGTCTGTACACGTGTGCATGCATGGAATATACTCATCATATGGTATATTAGAGATGTTTACCTCTTTCATTTAAATTTAGTGACTGCAAAACATATCTTGGGTAGATCAGGCCTGGCAGTCCAGACTCTGTGCTATTGAAACATTTTCCATACAGGAAATGTCCCCCTGTTTTTCAGGCTTCTCACATCCTTTCCACTGGGGCATTATCTTCAGTGGGCTTCATAATTTCTCAGTTTTTCAAAAGGGGACAGTTGGTTATTACCTGTATAGTTTATTCTGGGGTTGGAGGTACCACGAATTTGAGTTTCCTTTGAGGCTCTTACAGCTAAGTACTTGGATTGATATTGCTGAAAAATAGGGATTAGTTGTTGGATATGAATGGATATGAACGTAGGAAGATGGTACTTTCAGGCTTCCCATCAGCATGGAGGACAAGAGACAGTCAGAAAACCTCTGCAGAAACCTCTGGTGCAAGGCTCAGCCAAATACAGTGTGGTATCAGCAGGGGCTACCATTCGTTGCCACGGTTTAAAGTAGAAGTCACATGAAAATTGGAGGCTTATAATAACCTTGTGATCCATCCTCAAGGTGTTAATCATCCTCACAGTACATTAAACAGTCAATTTTATCTGTGCATCAATCTCTCACCCACAAAATGATGGGAAAAACAACATCATAGTAAGACAGCCCAACATAATAATTAATATGCAGTATTAAATCTCTCATAAACGGATGGTAAGGAAAAGAAAGCTCGATCATTACACTGGATTTAATTTGCTGAGGGAAACAGCCTTCACACCTGAGCCACAGTCACAGCTTGGTTTTCTCTCAATTAAATCCATGCTTGTCTAAAGCAATGAGGGTTTGGAGGACAAGATCAGGGCACATGCTAATGAAATTCCCTGCAGAACAAGGGCATTATGCAGAAATTGTTACAGGGCAGAGACTACATAATCTGTTTTTAAAATTCTCTCTAAAGCAATGAGTGTGAACATTAGATATATACCATCCTATTAATAATGAGAATTATTTTTCAAATTCTTAAATTATAAAAGTATATTTGTGACATGCTTAAGGACTAAAAATTGGGAATGTTATATTTAAAAATATTTACTCATAAATTATGGGTATTTTTAAATTATAGCATTAAAATATGACTTTTTCTAGATGATATTGCCACTTGAGTACTAATCACAAGATTTATATTTCTACGCTTACCCTTTTGAAATCTAAACAAAAAGTTGTTGCTCACTGCTATCCAGATCCTTTTTGAATTCTTCCCTTCATACGCTAGGTTGTTGGCCAAATCAAGCTATAGCACTATGATCTACTGCAGTACTACTCTACTAATTAGGTTTTCTTGCCAGACTGTTAGAATTTCTGGCAGTATCACAATAGCTTCCAGAGAATCTCAAAGTTGGGGCTTCCAGAAAGTTACTGGTAGTTACTATTACTGATCATTTACTGAAAACTGTGCCTTGGAAGGATGATGAGCAATTGCATTCAAGAAGACTTTGAGGTGTCCCTATAAAACTGCAGAATGTTCTTCAATTTTTTTTTCTCAAATATGGTAAAAAGTTTTCAGGAAGTTTTTCAAAGTTCTTCATCTGTATACTTATAAGCAAGTGCCCCATTAAATAGTTCTCCACCATATACTTATACATTCACACATTCCTTCCCTGAGTGTTTCTTATATGAATAGAAATTGAACTGTTTGAAGTCATTCCTAAGTAATCCCTTTCTCCAGTGCTATATATTTGGCTTCTGTCTGTAGCTCTAAAGAGAATGTCGTAAAAGAAATTTCAAGTAACTTAAGTTTGTTAAAGCTAATGCTTTAACAATTAAGAATGCTTTCTTTTGCCTTCAAAATATTAATTCTGATGGTGGTTTTGTTTATTTGTTATTTGGTTTTGTTTTTTTCCTGAGCCCAAGTCATGAATCTCAAAATTTGGCATTAGAGAAATATAGCATTACAAGTTTGCAACTCTGAGAATCTTATTTTGACTGCCTTTACACCAGCTTCACTCCACATAGTTTATTTAAATAAAATATAGTATAATAAAATAATCATAACTGATTGGAAACAGGAAACCCATTTTCAGATTTTATTTCTGTGGAAAATACCAAGTTAAAAATATTAGACATGAAAAGAGAGGGTCTAAGAAGTCGACAAGTTTATCTTTTCCCTGCTATCCCTAGGTTTCTCTTGAATTTGCCTAGTTTTATGCAGGGGGTCTAGATGACCTATTTCCCCTCTATCTCAAGACATTTTGTAAGCTATTCAGCTATTTTTATCATATTCTTAATGGGATCCAACTTGTACTTCTGTCATATGTCACATTTATGTCATTGCTATTTTTTGTCTAGTTTTGCTGTTTAAATACGACAAAAAACTTCCTAGCTGAGCCTAATCATTGGGCTCCTATCCATAAACTGAATTTCAAACTAATGAGTTGGGTTTGAAACAGGAAACCAAACCCTTAAGAAATGATTAAAAAAAAAATCCCTAAACCAAACAACCCAACAGAAACACCACCATATGTCGATGGCCACTTAGGATTATATCTTTCGAACACACTGAGGTACTTCTGTCATGAATAGTGCTTAACTAGACTGTTTAGAGGTTTGCTATTTAATAATTCAAGAAAAATTCCTAGTAATTTCCACTTTGGGGTGGCTTTCTGATTTGTGTGGGATGATTTTTGATCACTTTCTGTGTGGGTTGGTGTTTTTTTTTTTTTTTTCCCCTGACCTTGTCTGGTTTGTGTAATCTGATGAGTCATCAAGAAATGGACTTTGAACTCTGTGCTTATGTTGTTTTATTTGCATAGAAAGCCCAAAGTGGCAGTGGTATGTTCACAGACTCATAGAATATCCTCAGTTGTAAGGGACCCGTGAGGATCACTGAGTCCACAAAGGGCAACATATTGTTGTATTAAGAGCATTGTCTAAATGCTTATTGAGCACTAATAAGCTTGGGGCCATGACCGCTTCCCAGAGGAGCTTCTTCCAGTGCTCAAACACCCTCACATCTCTTTTGCATTGAGTGTTCTGGATGCTTTGTGTTCTTCCAAAAGTAAATGGTTCACCACTTTTTTCTTTCAAAGGTGCTATCATAACTACAGCATTGAAAATTCACGTTGGCAGAAGAAAATTGAAAATTATAAATTCTTCAGACTGTGAAATGTGTACAAGCTAGTCTCGGAATGTTTATAAAGGCAACCCCATCCTTGGCATATCATGTTTATGCCACTTCCATGGAATTGTCTCGAATCTCATAGCACTACTGATAATAATTCCCAGTAAGACCTGAAAACAAGCTTGTGTGGAATAAATAACTAATGCTCTCAGGGGCCCTGTGAATTCTGAGATTGATGGGTATGGCAATAGCCAATACATGACTCTGCAGATTTAAATATGCAAAGATAAGCAGAGTAAGAGATGTTAGAAAATTGGCAAAAATTAAAGACCTATTAAAAAAAAAGTCTCAAATGATGGAACACTTGTAGTGTAAATGGATTTAATGATTAAATTTAAAAAACAAGAAATGAATTAACTTCTTTTTCATCCCAAACTGAAAATAAGACTCAGGTACAGTCTCTCTAAGTCAGAACATGAAAAACTGAAAAAGGATGTGTTTGTAAAGGATTTTGCTGTTGCACATAAATCCAACGCTCAATCCCTAACCCCCCCATCCAGCATTAAAAATTATCCTAGAAATAGAAGGATAATAATAATGTGATACTGAAGCAAACTTAGCAGTGTGACTGGAAGTCTGTCCAGTATTAGTGGTCACAGCAAAGGAGCTGGTTAGCACAGAGTAACAGACCTGTGCAAAACATTTCCATGTTAGAATTGGACATTAAAGAGCTGGCATGTTTTTGTTGTGTTCTGCTTTTCCCTTCTGATGCATAGATGTTGGGATAATACAAATCATTATTCTTTAATTCACTCATCAGAATTACCCCTAAGGGGATCTAAGAGCAGAAAATGGTGCCTTATACCCATTCAAATTTGGGTTTCATTACCAGCACCTAACGATGACAGACACACTGAAGTGGGGGTGGGAGTAAAGATTTGGTAAGAAATGGTCATGATGGGTACCTAGATTATGGGATCAATCTACGTGTGTGCTAAAGCAATGATAGCCTTGATGGATTAAGGTTCTGAAGAAGAGTGTGTGGTTATAATCTCTGTGAATATAACTTAATATTTCAAAACTGTTCTAGTCTTTTTTCTTTTTTTTCCTTTCTAAAATTTGAAGAATTGCCAATTAATTTTTTTTTCTTACTAACTAACTAAATAAAATACATGACATGTATGGCATGATTGAAGGTGTTTTTTCATATTATGACAAACTCCATATCTTGGGAAGGAGCAAAATAAAAACTAAAAAGTTAAGAGGAACTACACTTTAGTTTTCAAAAAGTGAACCAAAATGTTATCTTTTTTTTTCCTGTGGGATTGCAAGGACAACTGTCCTCCAACCTTTTTCCTTCTGTAAAAGAAATCCAAGAAGAGGGCATGTAAGCTGGTAATTAAGTCTGCTTCACACTGTGTGGTTCAAAATGCAATGCTAAAGCAGAACAGAGAGAGATCCCTCTGCTTCACCTATTGAGCTGCAGAGAATTAAATTCTTTTTGAGCATCCTGTTATCTCAGAGGACGGACTGCTTCACAGAAAAACCCGAATAAAATCCCAATAATTACAAATGCTCAGTGGTTTGTAAACAAGTTCTTATAATGGGACTAAGGCATGCGCAAAACAAATTTCAGTTTAGACACGGAAAACTGTCTTCATGCTTACTGCCATGTTAGAAAACAACATTTGTGACTGGCCCAAACTACAAAAAGGAAGCTCAAGGTGCATTCACTCAGCTGCGACTGACCGTGTTTTCCTTTTACTATTATCAAATGAAACATTTAAATATGAAACACAATGTCGAAGACTATCAGCCTAAAAAGTAAGAACCAAACGTAAATGCATCCAAAACAAAATAATCTCCCAATCCCCCCCTTCTCTAAAGCATAAGAATCCCCAAAAGAGTGAGGAGCCAGAATGAATAGAATATAAAGTGATCTTATTTCTGAAGAGATCATGAATAAAAAATTCTTTTTTTCTAACCAAGAGACTGCTTCTGTCAGCGCCTTTTCTGACAAACATTGTCTCTGAAGCCAGCTGTAGAAACTTATAGTGAGATAAACTTGTTGCATAGTAAGAAACTGGTGATATTTTAATAATAAGCTTGCAAAAGAAGTAGCATATAAAGAGTGGCATAGGCAGGTGACAACTTCAGTAATGATCATTTCTGAGACCCAAAGTATTACTGGAAACACTGTAAGTGGTTTCTATGGTTCACAGCTTAACTATGCAATGCATCTGATTGTAATGGCTTTAATTTTATACAGAGGTATGTAATGGAGAGAAGTGCATAAGAGTGATGGAATGCAATGGGCAGGTTTTAAGGAGAGAAGATTATGAAGGACTTTGGCAACCTCTATGTCCAGCAGGGGCCTGTGTCAGTCCACTCCCATGTGAAGGGATCCAGAGGTGTGGCTCTGATAACCTGGGACACCTAATGGGATGCTTGATATGGAATAATCTTCTCAAAAAACAAGAAAGCAAGTTTAGGCTAAAGAAATGATGTGACAGCAAATGCCTCCAGTAGTACTGGGGCAAGTTTTAGCGTGTTCTTGCAATGGTACATTGCCATTGCAAACTGGTGACTGACTGTTGAGGAAGTGAGGTTGTTGTACTCTGATAGGTAGGATTGAGGTACAAGGATTAGACAGATTATCTGTTTGACGGAAATTGTGAGGGAGGAAAGGAAGCAGGTAGCTGAGCCTAAGTTAATCAGGACATACCATGACATCTACCAAGGTTTCTACTGGACTAATAGATGTGCCCAGGACTGGACATTTGTGGGTTTTCTGCATGGGCAAGGTATTGCACAATGAGAATATGTGGGTGTATCTATCTGTAGACAGATATTAGTAACTGTAATACTTAGAAAGGTGTTTGGGGCAGAAATCAGGCAGACCTCAGATATTTCACATACAAAAATTTATAAAGGTTTGGACTTCATAAATTCTAGACAGGTAAAAGTATCAGATTAACTGTCAAGTATGTGTTAGTTACTGAATAGGGATAAATCAGTGCTATATCTAGTCATTTGGCCCAAATCCAGTAAAATCTTATTTTATCCAGATTTTTACTACATACTTGCTAAATTAATTTCTGTGAAAGCCACCAACTGGAAGAAGCAGTAGAAAAAGTACATGGGGGAGGTATGCTGCAGCATATGCTCTGGTTCTGCCCTTGAATAGGATAGTTCTGAAAACAAATTATATAATGTGTTGACAGAAAACTATAATCCCTGAGGTAAATTTGGCTTTAGAAAATATTCCCTAAGAATCATTTGACAGGTCCTTTGAGAACAACAATATGGTAAGAATGGTATCTGATGCACTGTTAGCAGATTTGAATCTATCCAATCTATTTTAAGGGACCTGAGGTATCCATGATTTATAGTAGATATATGCAAATATTAAAATATTTGCTTAATTTTGAAGGGAAAGCTTTTCAGTCTACAGGGTTATGTTCTAACACATTTGTTCTTGATCCTATATCTAGCAAAATGGGTGCAATTCTGCTAAGAGTCCTGCTGAGACTTTGGTCAAATTTAGCTCTCAGCTGAACTGCTAGAAATCCAGAATAACTGCTTCAGTTAGTAAAGTCTATGTGAACTTGCACAGAAAATTACTGTTAGAAGAACCTGACTCAGTTAAGTATTATCAAGTGGTGTGTATTTTTTAAATGACTGGTATCAGACTTACAGTTTCCTCATTGATGTAAGCTGGAAATATAATAGAAGTGGAGGAGAGTGCGTGGTGCAGGGTCATGGCTCATACTTCAATGGATTGTTTTCAGAGGCTCTTATGTGAGACTGTTTTAAAGAGAGTGCAGTTTCAACAAGAAGGTTTAATACAGTTATTTAGGTACTAGCTGGATTCCACTGAAATGAAAACTGAATAACCCTTACATTTTAAACCCCTTGTTAGTCATAGGAAGAGTATTATATACTACTATATTTACAACATACACCATTTAACTGCTCTTTGATATGTGAGCCTGGGATTGAGAAGCTCATTTGCACGACAATGTTATCATGACAAAGTCATTGATATGGCTGGTCTCTGTCAGGACTGATCACACATACCAGTGTTCTATGGCTGCCTAAGTATGACTGAGACTTTAGGTTTCATAGGAAAAACAGGAATTCACATGACAGGCAGTTTTGGGTGTTTCCTTCGTAAAAAGAGGCATTCAACCTCCCAGTGGATTAATAAACTCCTAAGGATTTAGTGGAATTTGGGAATAATTATTAGTGCTCTGCAGAGAAAGTGAGACAGTTCTGGACAAGGCCAGAGGGTTGGTGGCTTAAGCTTGCTCATAGAAACATGTGCATTACTTTTTCATACTTGGCTGCATGATAGCACTGTTTGGTCTTTGATCAGTCCACTGGATTAAATGGCAATTGAAAATCACTGGGAAGCCTTTCTTTTAGGAAAAAGAGAGAAGTATCATGGTTCACATGGAAGTTCTGTCATGCTTGAAATAAAAGAAGATCTTGCCAGTCTTTGGCTTCATGTTTTAGTTTATCCATACTTACAAACTCAGTATTTGATGAAATATTTTTTTTTGCTATTAGACATTTATTTAGCTTACTGAAACCAGCTATGACACTTCAAATATAGCCCAGCTTTGAAAGGAGTGCAAAAGGTCCTTTTACAGACCTCATATATAACATATCAGAAATATTCATGTACCATGGAAAACTGTTTCTTCCTCCATAGTCCATCAGGAGAGATATTTCTATTATTTCTACTTCAGTTACTATTTCATTAAAATATACCTTTTAAAGAAGCAGGAGCAGAATGTTAAAGCACAGCAAAACAATTTTACACAATAAAAAAGATTTTTTTCTGATTCTTTTATTAATTTTGTTCGTTCAATGTGAAATACTAAAAGGATTAAATCCTTCCTGGCAGTTTTAACAGGAAACTATTATTCCTTTTGATGATTGATATTTGCAAGCTGGCTTTTGCTACCCATGCATCCTCTTGTTGCATGCAGAGCTATCCACTTTGGCGGCCTGGGGCATCCTAAGTAGAAGGAAGTCATAATTTTTTGCCTCATTTATGTTTGACTTTTTTTTAATCCTTTTATATTTCTTTTTTTTCCTCTTCTAGTTTTATTCTAGTAGTAACAACTGTTGCCCTGCTAATACCCTGCCCTCCTCCAGCAAAGAGAGCAGAAGTTTTTGCTCTTGATGCTACATCCAGATTAGTCGTCAGGAATTATATTAGGATCTAGGAAATTGTCACACTTCCTCCATTGTAACCAGTGTGTATGACCCTATCCCAGATACCACAAAACTTAATTCTCCCAGGGTATGGAAGGCTTGAGTTTGTACGTTTGCCCTGGTATTGTGACTACATCTGGCAGCCCTACTGAGATAGCAAGACTGTCAGAGTATAAAAATCTTGCTTTGAGAAATGTATCCTGTGTTTGTGTGTTAAGTACTGGAACTTTTTTTTTGAAAGTTCTTTTACTTTCTTTCACTGTTATGTTCTTACCTACAGTTTCCACTCTGCGTTTGTGAGGTCTTCTGTGACATTCATTTGGTCCTTGCAGGGAAATCTTTTACCTGCACAAATTCAAAGCAAGTCAAAGGCCACCTTGAGGAGACCATGGTGGATGAAGTTGCAGTATAACAGTATCATGCTCAGAATAATGATCCCTCTTCCATTTTCAATAGAAATCAGAGGTACTTCTCTGCAACGTAGAATTTTCATTCTGCTCACATTCTTTATCGATTTCCAGTGCTCGAATCTGATTTTATTGAAGTATCCTCCCCAGCAACTGTAAAATGTCAATGCAGTTTACAAAATTTTTCATCTTTTCTATCATCAAATTCTATTCAATTAAATGTATAGCATCAGCAAACATAAAACTCCAGAGCTTTCTGGAGGAAATAATGTAGTAGAGTTTTTTATTTTTTTTATTTTACTGTCTGAGGGCTTCATTCAAATGCAGTAGAGTAAGACAACTGTCAATGACAGTCAGCCTTTCCAGCAGCTGAAAATAACTGTGGAACTGCTGAGTATTATTTGTGTTTTAGACCAAGTTACTCTTAGATAATTTTTTAGCCAAATTATACGAATGACCTGGCAATTTATGTGACTCCCAGGGATCAGAGTAGCTGTGAACAGGATAGTACTTATCCACTGTCTATGCAGGGCCTGATTTTTGGTCTGGTGTTTTTGAAATATCTTGATTAAGAGCTAAATTCTGCTGCTTTATCAACATTAATTAGTACTGATACTGTGTGTTCAACAGTGTTTAAAGAATAAGACTACTTAGTGTGAAGAAAGATGGTACAGTCATGCTATACAATATGAGCCATTCATTCCGACATCAAGAGAAAACTGAATGTCATTTAAAAAAGAACAGAAAAAAAGAAATATTTTAATTTTTTTCTGTGTTTGGAATATTCAGCAAGGATCCAAATGATCCTTGAAATCTATTCAAAAACACAAGTAAACTGCAAAGGTGTGTTAGGATGACTGAGGATTGGCAAACTCACACTGTTTGATTGTCTTAGTCCCATGGTGCCTGAGGCAAGGGTGTTTGTGTGTTTGTTGGCAATTAGTGAAACTCTGGTCACTACAGCTCAGTGGGTATGAAAGGAAAGATTTTCCTGCTGAACCTCACTCTTCAGATGTCATTTTAATTTTTTCCTTAAAGGATCACATATATTTGAGTCTCACCTCTAAAACTGTTCCTCCTCCCTACCTTAGTAGACAGCCAAGTTCAAGTAACTCTATAATAAATCAGGTACCTAGAAAAGAATAAACAGGGAATCTGAGTCAGAGTTCTTCTCTTGCAGCAGACACAGAGCATAGCCCATCAGCACATTTTTGTGGCTTCAGGCAAACATCATCAGACCCACATGCATTCCCTCCTGAGCACACCAAAGGGATGCCCCTTTCTGCCCCAGAAAAAGAAAAGAATAGAGACATAACCTCTAGAGTTCAGAGCTCCAGTTTCTAGCTTTCTGTACCACTTTCCTGGCCCTGTAAAGGGATTTTGAAAAGGATTGCATAGGCAGTGACTCAGACTTGTTGATTTAGAGTCACATTGGATCAGCCCACAGGAACTTGAGAGCAACATATATACTTTATCTGACCCACTTGAGAAGATCAGATTTAAAAGGAAGATGACTGAAATACGGCAAATGAGAGGAAAAAAAAGATGTGAGAGTCTGACCTATACTAAATTTTTCAGTGCTTTTTCACTTAAATTGGTTCACTTTACATAATAGGTCAAAGGAGCTACGTAATCTTTGCAAGAAAAGCTTGAATTTTAACCTTTGTCTCCTAATGTGAAATGAGACACAAGCTTTCCTTTGTACCTTGCTGGCTTCTAATGACAAACAGGACACCCGTTTTTTAGTTAATTACTTCATATCTGGGTCTAATTCACTTGGTCAGATTCTATGACCAATTTAGACAAACAATACATAGTAATTTTATTTTATTAGCTCTGTGATCCATTTTTTATTACTCTGAACTTGATGATAAAAAGAGCATGCATTAATAAATATTGAAAGGGTTTCAGTCACTCATACAAGTGATACATTTCCAAGTGACTGAAAGACTCTCTTCAAAGTCAGGGAAGAGAAACAGAAGATCACCCCATTGGAACTGCTGCTTCAGGTAAAGAAACAGCTCATCATTTTTTATATAAGATCTCTGTAGAGTCTTTAAAATGATGGAAACTTTTGTGAATAGTGTAGACAGCCTACTATTAATCATGTTGGGTTAGGTGGGAGGAATCCCAGGTCATGTGTTTTGAAGATTTTGTTTATTGTGATATCTCCTGAAAGAGCATTTGTGGTGTTATTGACTCCCCTTCAGTTTATAAACTTGCAGCAGCTCCCAGACTCTTCCCTGCAACACGGTTGCCTAGGCAGGCACTTTGATTCTCACAGATCATCTCCCTTGCCCACATATAGCAACTTGTATTTGTCACTTTGGAATTCTGTCATCCTTTTTCCTCTGTCAAGACTATTTCAAACTCTAATCCTGCTTGTCAATGTTACCTGCAGTCCCTCTTGGCTCTGTGTCAGTTATCTACTTAATTTTACATCCAGCTAATAGTAATTTTACTTGCATCATATTTCTAAAGCTTCCCTATGAGAATGTCATGCAAAACTGTCAAAAGCTTTACTAAACCCAAGGAACATGACACCTACTCCTTCTTTCCTGTTCACACAGTCTGTCTTGAAAGCAAACTGGGTTGATTTGATGTTTGTTATTGACTAACATACTGGCTGCTGTCAACCTCCTTGCTGCTGTCCAAGGGCTAACAAATAATTTATAATAAGTGTTCTGGATTTTTCTGTACATTGGGCCAATTCACCTAAAATTGTCCAGTTCTTCTGATTTCCTCTTTGAATCCACAGAAAAAGAGGTTACATATAAATGCAGAGTTTATGGTATAATAGATCAGAAGGTGGGAAGAGCGATGGTTTCTTTCTTGGTAAAATTCTATTAGTCTAAATTTGGGTTTGTGAAAGAAAACTGCTCAGAGGCAGGCTTCTGATTTGGTCAAAACTCTTTGATTTAAATGAAAGAAATGACTAAATAATTTGAATCTGTGGGCAATCCTACAAACTTTTTTTTTAAGCAATATGGTCTTTTGTAAGAGTCTGGTTAGGATGAAAAGGTATTTTCTTTTGGAAAGAGCTATGTGATTTAGTACTAGTGAAACCAGGATCTAGGACTCCTATTACAAAGAATTTTGGCAACATCTGAATTGATTTTTGCCTGATACAAGGCCAAACTTTTAACGCTTGCAACAAATAATACCTAGTTTTAGTAAATAATCTATATCTAAGAATATGGCCAATAGAGAGAAAATCCTATGGATTTTATTTTCTTCTGGTGCTTTGTTTTTCATTGGAAAATACTGACTCAGAAATGCCAACTATTTGCAGGTTTTTGCAGCAAAATAGCAAGGTAATGAAAATTTCCATGGAATGTTATAAATTTTTTTTTTTGTTTCAGTAAGTTCAAAACATGCTATTGGACTGCTGTAATTTCAGAATTGATACTAAATATACATTATATATAAAACACACCACACAATACATGCAAGATTTACAAAATGCTTGACAAGAAAGTGTTAAGATATTGTATTTGTTTAGCACAGAAAACAGAGTCTGGAGGGAGAAGTTTTCATAGTTTCTAAGAATTAAAAGGCTATGAAACAGGGAGTAATTACCTTAATTTTAAGAAAAGCTGATTTAGATTAAGTAAAAATGTGTTAATTATATGGATATTTAAAAACCAAAAAAGGCTACATGTGGAGGCTGTAAAATGGCCTTAACTGCAGAATTTTAATTATAGGTTAGGCAAATATCTTGCATGGGCAGCATAGTTATACTTGACCTCATATCAAGTTTTGGAGTGTAAATGGGATGACTTCTTGAGGTTCTTTCAGCTCCTTTATTATTTTTGTAATAATTATCAAAGTGGTCACATTCAAATGAAATATTTTGAAAAAGATAAAGTGACGTAGATCTGGTATCTGTGCATCAGTTGATTTCAGAACTAAATCTCAGACTGCATTATAAAAGAAAAACTATGATTTTTGACTTGACCTAGTTAGGATTTGGAGAAAAATTCAGCCTAGGTTGTATCTATTTGTAACAGAATTTATAAAGCTTAGTCAGTAAAATATACCTATTTTCAAAAGAGCTAAGTGACTCTACTCCTGCTCTGATCTTTCTTACTGTAGCTCTGTAACAACTCTGCTGAATTCCATTGAATCAGAGTTGCTGCTTATTTTCACCTTGTGAAAGTGGTTTGGTTTCTTGTTTTCTTTTTCTTATCCTCTGTTTTGTTGTTACTGAAACTCCATGGATCATACCAAGACGTTACCAAATTATGAAAGAAGAATTGTATGTAAATTCCATCCATAGTGTAGGCAATCTATGGTTAAATGCTAACATGTATCATCCCACTGAGTGAAGGAAGACTAGCTACTGTCAGATACTGGGAAAGGAAATTCTGAACCTGCAAACCAACGTGAATACAGGAGTATAATATATAACAATGTAAAATGACTTTCAGATTCTCAAATGTACTAATGTTTTCTTACATGCAGCCCTGCTGCAGTCAATATTGCTTTGTCTCTGTCTGTTATTTAGGCTAGTTTAGGCTTCTAAAAGCTGTGATTAAAAGCATTCTTCCCACAAATAGATCTAGAACTAATTGGCTGTCTTTGATAAAATTTACTAACCAAAACCACATGATTTCAACTGTTCAGGGACACATGGTTGCATTTTGGATGAGCGGGATCAATCATGTGTTTTACCAAAGAAAATTAATATGATGCATTATTACTTCTTGTTTTCATGGCACCAAGAAAGACCCAGGTGCTATTAAGGTAGGTAATAAACCAAAAGGGAATGAGCTCCAAACATAAATGATCCTGTTCTGCACAAAAGTGGATCCAGGCATAAGAAAGGAATGAGCTGAAAGAAAAGCAATAAGTAGTTTTTAGCCTGAAGACCCAGCAATTATTATGTGGAACCCATTAGTGCTGTGATGTACCAGGGTGCAGGATGACATTACAGGGGCGATCCTCTGAATCATTACAGAGGTGATGACATTTCTGCAAAGCTGAGCATGTCTCTTCTGGAAGCAGTAGTTATTCCAGCTGAAGGTGGACCAACATTTATCAAAAGAGAGAATTTGAAGAATCATGCACATGTGTGTGCAGAATCATGCACATCACAGTGAATGTATGAATAGGCTTGTTATGAATACAACTATCACGACTTTAATAGTCAGTGATTTGCAAAGAAATTATGAAACCTGAACCCATGCTTTATAACTGCAAAACCAGCATATAGCCAATATAAAATCTTAGAAATAAAAATGCAAAATTGTTATCAACTGTAATTTCAGTACCAATTATTTGTGATTTATATTAAAACACATTTTCATGGTACTAGGAAGAGTGTGTGCAAATATTATGAGCTTGCATTTGAACCAATCAAAGCTGAAAAATTAAAAAGAGGGTAGGACAGGAAAGAAACTGCATACAATTTGTGTTTTTAATGCATTTAATCTGCTTTTTTGAATGCAGCTTTGTGAGCTAGAAATGAGGCAGAAGACTGCAGGGAAGTTGTAGCCACTGACAAACAATAAAAAATTAATAAATACCATAAAATTGAGCCTGTAACTTGTAGGATGTTTAAGAAACTTCCTGATATTTGTAATGGAGTTTTTGAGCGTTTAAGGGCATGTATTTTCAGCTTTTCTCTGTAGGCTTTTTCCTTTTTCTTGTAAACTAAAATTTGACCTACGCACAAAATCACCAGATTCTAGCATGTAGAAGTTTGCTCAGAGTTATAAAACACTGAATGTTGTAAAACTGAGACCCTGGACAATATTAGCTTGAAAACTACAGGATTTAAAGGCAAATATGCCAAAGCAGGAGGGGGAAACGGAAATAAGGGTAAAAGAAAGCGTCAAATTCAGAGATGAAAGGTGTGATTTGCCCTCTGTATAGTTTACCTGGTTGTTGGCCACAAGGAACAGATACCTCACACCTAAAAATCAGCACAAAATTCTTTCTGAGCGTAACCTTTTGTTAAAGCACTGCTTCAGGTAATTGTCCCTGGTTCCTCCACACAGTGATTTGCAGACCTTTCAGGTATTTCTTTTTTCGGCCGCAGTGTGAGCCTTTTCAGTTCTCCTTGCCTTTGAGAAGAACCCTCACATTCTTCCCTTGCAGTGTCCCTTTCTTGTGAATCTCTGGGCTTGTGCCAGAGTGCATCATGTACCGAAAGATGACTGATTGTATTGGGGACACTGGTGCTGCTGTTGGAAGCATCGAGGACACGCTGTGTTTGTAAGATAGAAGAGGTGAAATAGAGGAACAGACTGGTGACAGGAAGACAAACCACCCTGCTGAGTTGTTGTAGTAGGAAATCAAGGAAGTAGGTTTTCTGTGAAGCTTCAAAAGAATGACAGCTTCCCAGTTTTCTTCTATTCTAGATGCTGCTGTGGACCTCTGAACTGGAGAAATCCACTTGTGAAATACCAAGGTTGCTTGTAAAGATCATCCTGATTCAGTTTCAGAAACTTTATCTGACCTTGTAATAGGGTCAGATAAAGCCACTAACCCCTATGACCTACCCAGGTAAGGGAAAAGTTGAGTAATTAAGAGGCAAAATTACTAACACAAACACCTGAGTTGGAAAACATCAAAGCCAAAGCACTGCAAAGTGCTGCATAAAGTACTTGACATGAGACAGTAGACATTCTAGGCTCCTGCAGATTTTTATTTTGATGGGCAGTAATTGTGATTTTGAAGCAGTGACAGAGCAAGCCACAGCAGGCTGTAGTGTTCATAAACTGCCATGTTCTTCAGATCACTGAAATACAAAATGTTTTCTGTTTTACAGAAACTGATTTCAGTAACATGATCTTGTTTTGTTTTGTGACACACTGGGAAACAACTCTACCCTGTGAGGGGTGTGGTTAAAATAGCGCAGTGCCAGCTGTGATAGTGCTGAAAAATATCACTGTTTGTATATATGATTCATACGTTGTCTTTCACAGAGTAGAGCAATATGAAAATAAATTAATAGTTTTAGCGGATAAATTATCTTTCTGCTCAGGAAGTCTACCTGTCTAAATGGGCTTTTAAGAAGACAGGGAAATAGTGATCATACTTTTTGTCTTTAGTGATGGTACCAGAATAATCTAAAAATATGGATTTCATAAAACAGCTTGATGTTATGGAATATAGACAAATTGGATTATAAGTTTGTGTATATAAATTAGTTACTTCTCTGATTATTTAAAGAAGTAAAAATTATTGAGACTACATCCTCAGCTGGTGAAAATTAGGTTGGCTTAATTGGCTTAAGTAAGCAGTGTTGGTTTACTCTGGTTTTCATCACCAGATTTAGTGGTTGTAGCTTTTAATCAAAGCAGGATAAGCAGCAGAAGAATAATATGAACACTTTGTGCTCTCTAGCTTCAGAGCAGTCACTGTAATAGCGTTGTTTATTCTGTTAAATAACCCATGTACTACCTTTTAATATGATTACCTAAAAGAAAACCCCCAAAAACAGCCCACAAAAAGCAACATGGAAAGAATGATGTTGGTCTTCTCTCCTGGTTCACAAGCAAGTATATAGTTCTGTAAGAAACAGAGTTTGAAAACTTCTCAAGTTGGTTTTGCACAGCACTGAGGACTCTGTGCTGTGCCTGGGCTTCGAGGGCCCTGTGAGGTGTTTCTGTCAGCTGGGGCCAGGGAGGGCCTGTCCAGGGGGTGTCATGGGGGTCTGGTGCCTCCACTCTTCAACCTCATGCATAAGTATTGTCTCTATCAGCCCCAGGCCAGTTTCCTAGGAAGGGAAAAAGCAATATATAAGGTAATGATGGTCCTATAAAAAAAAAACTCTGACTTGAATGGAAATAGAAGTATGGAGAAAGTTCTGCCTGCTTTTTCATTTGCCCTGCTTGTGTACAGACTTCCAGGGTTATTTTACGTCAAAATTTTTGTTCTTTTTTTCATCTGCACTTCATTTTAAGTGCTGTTGGTTTTGCTATGTATTTGCTATATATTTTGCTATATATTTAGATTCTTTCCTACAGAATTAATGGACTTAGAAATATAGTAGAGAATTTTGTGTGGCAGAAGCTAAATTTAAAAAAGCTGTGACTCTTAGAAATTTTGTTTGATTCAAGTCAATGAAAGATAAGAATTTTACTTCAAAGTCTTTCTATTGCAAGATATGAAGGCTGACACATAAGTTTATTTAAGGCTTTTGAGATCTGGAAATATGTGGGGGGGTGGTACTCCTGTCTTGAACTTGACAATTTCTGAAAAGAAGACAACTTTCTGCTAGCAACCTTTTAAGACCGGGTTTTCTGTCCATGTGTTTCTGTTAAAAGTCTGACATCCATCTTGGCTCCATCTGTGGGGTCCATGAACTAGGTGAAAGTGTTGTTTCAACCAATAGCATAATTATTGCATTATGATCTGTTTTTAAAAAAAAACCCAAGAAAAATAATTGGGAAAGAATTTTTGCCCAGAGCTTGTCACATGCGCCTTCACAGGCATTGTGGAAGTGTAATGCAGGAGGAGGTTAAACTTGCTTGTGGTGTATGGAATCAATATTTTTGTCCTAACTACTTAGTGTCAATAAATCTTATGCCTTATATATGAAAACCTCATTTTTTTAGTCAATAACTCAATATCTAGTAAATATCTATACACGTTTTGCAAAATATTTCTTGAACATAACGTTTCTTATTCTTCCTCTGTTTTTAACAAGAAAGGAATTTAGCAAATTTCTACAGTGCTTAACTAAATGCAGAAGTGGTGTAAATAACATCTTGGTGGTGTAACTTTTAATGGAATATTATAATGCATGTGATATTTGGGAATGTGACAACTGAGTTCCTTCTAATTTTGTCTCATTTCTGTGTTTTGCATTTTTCTTTCATGCTTATGTCAAGCAGAAAGAAGTAGCAAATAGCAAATAACCAGGTGAAGTGGTAGTGCTTCATCTTAAATCCTTATTTTTGTTTGCTCTTCTGCTGGAGCACCATCCGTTGGTTCAGCTTGGGAATTACACCATTCATGAACTTCCTTACATCAGTGCAGGGCTTGAAATTAAGGTCTGTGGGACAATGATAATAAGAATCTGCAAATGGTGTTGCCTCTTGACCAGAGTAAAGAATCAGAGCTTTTGTAATTTGTTTTATAATGAGCTCAGAGACAGAGAGTGATAGCAGGTCAGTTTTCAGATCACCTTTGATGTCTTTGTTAGGCCTATAGAAAGTAGGTCTATAGAAAGTGGAGTTTTGTGAAGTAATTTATGTGACAGGTATACTAATACTTGAAGAAATTATTCAACAAAGACAAATCTTGAAAAAAAGAAGGAAAGAGGCACTGCTCTGTGTATCAATCTGCACATGTTCATTTCAAGGCAGAGATCAAGGAGGACAGAGAGCCTGTGAAAGAGATCTTTGGGTGACAGCTAAAAAGAAGAGCGATGATGAGCACTATTGGTGTGATGGTTCACTATGAACTGTCACGCTGTAAAGACCAGGTGGAAGCTGTTGGTAAGCAGTAGACAGGGTAACCCAAGCCCTGGGGTGGGTCATGATGGTCATGAGTGGGAAGTTTAAGTGGCTGAGCTGGGAAAGGAGTATAGTAGTGTACAAATCAATCAGATTCTTTAAATCAAATGGTGCCTCTTCTTTTACTTCATAATAGAGAAGAAAGATTTAGGGAGAGATGCTTTTGTAGACTTGATTGTACCTGCTAGATAAATTCTGGCTGATTAGTATTGAAGTCAGAGGTAGTTTCGATGAGGACAGCCAAGAAATGATAGTCTGTCATCTCTGAAAGCTGCTTCCCTTCCAGAGCAGAAACAACCTTATCCTCTCAGGCAAAAAAAGGACTCCAAAATGTGCAGTAAAGGAACCAGGGTATTTCACAAAGATAATTTTCCACTATTACATAAAACTCCTAAGTACTTTTTCTGAAAGGCTGGTCCAGTTGAAAAAACAGTTACAATGATGTAGCAGATCTTGCAAGGAAAATAATTTCAGGATACCCTAGGGAAGCACAATGTTACTGCAGACAGGTGTAAACCTGCTTGGAAATTCCTATCCAGAGGGTTGCTTGGTGATCCAGAATCAAAATGGAAGGCGATGTTGAACAGTGCTGTTCAGATATTCATCCTGAGTCTGATTATTTTCTGTGTGCATCTATTTAAATTTTTAATGAATGAGCTAGAAGATAGAATAGTGTGCCAGCTTTTTTAATCTGGAGCACATCTGGGAGGGGATTTGGATGTGTTGGAGGATGGAAATAGAATCCAAAAATTATACTGAAAAATTGGAGAAATACTATGGCAATGCTGGATGAAGTCTGATGGTTATGCTCTGTGGGAGGGAAAGCAGGAACAGCTGGATACCAAGTTCTGCAGGAAGCAATGGTGGACTTCCAGTGGACCATGACACGAGCATGGCTCTAGTTCATCTAAAAAGGCAAACTTGCCAGTTTTGCTATGGCTGGAAAGAATTGTCATAAGAAGTGTAAGTGAAACATGATCCAGATAAGGCTGTGAGACATATGAACAGAATGCACCCTGCCAGATGCATGAGGTAACCTGAGTTACTGAGCAAGCCTCAGCTGCAGTGCAGTTGTTTGCACACTACAAGACAGATACAGTCAAAATGGGAGATACTACAGAAAAGGGAAGAGAACTATTTAGTATATAGAAATAAAAGCTTTACAAAGAAAAATTAAATTAATTGGGAAAGACTCAAGAGGGTCATCTCTTCAAAGACATAAAATGCTCCTGCAAAGCGGAAGGGAACGAACCATTCTCCATCTCCACAGTGAATAGGACAGGAAAGAATCATCTTACATTGCTGCAAGAAAAACTGACATTAGGAGTAGGGATGAATCTTGTTAGTGTAAAAACTAGACAGTTTTTACATGGGAAATGATTGCCTTTGTAGGTTGTAGAATGGCACTGATGGAGACTTACAGAACAGAAAGCTGTCAGGACTGATGGTGGGGCCCAGCAGTACAGTAGATGATTGCTTGAGATTGTCTTCCAGGCAAGTGTTTTAAAACATTCCTTTATCAATTTTATGATTCTGTAAAGAAAGCACAGAAAAAAAAATTAAAAAATGAAGAGGTTTTGCAAGGCCCAAGCTATCCTTTTTCATTGCTTCTCAGTGTTCCAGTCTCTTAGGTCCTAAGTTACCTGTTAATCTGATTTTACTTGGTGCTGTAGCTGTTAGTGATGGAAATGGAGTTTCATAGGATTTTTTTTGCATTTACATTCGACCAAAGAGTCAGTCTCCCTATAATGACTACTTTTATTTACACAAGAAATACTGGAATCAGAAAGTTTGAATTTACTCTGCAGTGTTTCTATACTTTTTTTTATACATAGATTCAGGATTAGGATAAGCCAAACTTGCCGCATCCAATCTGGGATGTTAACCATTGTGCAGCTTAATTGTATGAGATTTATCTATATATTTATTTGGGTTTTTTTAAGATTTGGAGTTTCTAGAAGTTACCTATATTCTGTCATGTCTGGTCCAATTCTGGCTTAGCTACTCTTTGTTTGTTTTGGGGTTTTTGATTGTTTTTTTGGTTTTGTTGAACATTAGGATAGAAGACTATGGAAAACACTGATCACTTGATTGTATGAATCTGATAGAACTGCTAATCAATTTCAGTTGAACAATATATCATTGGACAATAAATCTGTCAAATGAATTCAAAAGCTTAACACAGTCTTTTTATACAAACAAGTGATGCTAAATGAGCAGCTGTTATCTAGCATGGAGGCGCTGATCTAAGTCTTGCAGAACAGTAAATCCACATTTTTATTGAAGGATTATTTAATAAAAGCAGCAGGTCTTGATCTTTGGCATTTTATTACCCCATGCTTTTCAAATAACATTTAATTGAACTTGGTATATTGTTTAGTATTTTTAGTCATTTATGACATTCATGCTTCCATGTCCTCATGGAGGCAAAAGTGCATTCGTCATAAATGATACAGAGTTTTGAGGATATTTTAACAAAAATATCTACACTACACAGTCACTTAAAAAAAAATTTGCAAAACATTGTTTTGCAACTGAAATGAAAAGCTGAATATAGGCACAATATTTCAGATGTGGCAGATTCCACTTTTCCTTCTCAGTTGCTAACATTATTGTTACGAGCTGTCATATATAGCTGAGCTCTCAGTGGTTCTGGATCCTTGTCATGGTGCATACAATTTTTGCAATGAGCTTCTGCATTTAGAGAAGTTGAGTAACACACAATTGAGAGTTGGTTTCTTGATTCCTTTTATGATTTTTAATTACTAGAAGGGATCAGAAGTTGATTAAATTTAGATTTGGAGCAGGGTGAGTTTTAAAATTAGGATGAGGGAATGAATATTCAGAGAGATTGAGTTTAAAAGAGAGAAGCTTCAGCTTCTGTGAAAAACACTTGGAGAGGGAGGAAGGGGAGGGTTTTTCCCCACTAATCCAGAACCTAATTTGCTGCTGGAGGCTTAAGCACATCCTCATGTCTCCGATATTCGTTACCAGCAGTTAGGATGGTTTTATTTCATTTTCTAAACCAAGGAAGGACAGTTTGGATTAAAGGTGGGACTTACCCTCCTGGAGCCAGTTTTAGCTGTGCACCAGAGTGCATACTCTGGTTTACTCTGTGCCTTTTAGGATCAGATGAATGCAGCTCTACTAGTAGCTGACCACAAAGAGCACTTAAAAATCAAGGCATTGATAACCAAACTTAGATTAGAACAACTGGTACAAAACATTTCTAGGTGTGCTGACACATTTCTGGCAGTCTCGACGCAATGCAGTAATACTTTGCTTTTGTGCACATGAAGTAGTTTGATGGGTCTTTTGGGATTCTGTTTTTTCCTATTTTTTTTCTGATGTTACTGATCAGATAGTAAGTTTTACTGTATCTGCTAAACAGATTAACAAAACTGCTACCTGTGATTAACAAAACTGTTCCTACTTTCCATTGCTATAAGTACAAGACAATCAGATCTAATTTGTTTATATCTGTTTATTCTTTAAAGTGAGTTTATATTTTAAAGGAATTGCAGAGTTGGAATTAATTTAAATAACCAGTGGACATTGATGCTGCCTCTGCCAAACACAGAAGCAGGCATATTTCTCTGGCTATTTAAATGAAAGCAACTCTAGGTCCAGAAGTTCCTAATAGTGCAGTTTTGGAAGCATGCCTCATGTTTCTATTCCCTAAAAGTTTTATTTTGATTTTAGTATTCATAACCAGCCATTGATTTTTCCAACCTAATTTCCTCCCTGATGTATTTAATATCAAGCCAGATCTGCCATCTATCTACAAATCACCCTGGCTTTACAAGCCAACTCTGCCATCCATCTACAAATCACAATGACTTTAGTCAGGAAATTAGAAATAGACTTAATTTTTTTTGAAAGCAAATGATTCTTAAACCACTTACTTCAGCCCTCTCTCGTGACTCAACTTGTGATTCTGTTTGTTGCAGTTCCTGGCTCATAGACTTCACCAAGTTATAACATACAGCATATTGTACTGATTCAAATTCTGGTAATCAGAATGGTTGCTTGCTTTTCTTTTTTTTTTTTAAAGATAGAGTCCTGATTTTTTGGGTAATAATTCTATAAATATGCATTTTAATGACTAGGTAGAATCAAAATCAATTGCATTAGAAAGAGGGAACATATACTATAACAACAATGACTCTTTAACAAAGAACTGGAAATTATTTAAAATTAATTATCATTAATTAATTACTGTAATTATGTCCTAAATTTTCTTGATCTGATAAACTCCATAATCAAAACCTTTTTTTTAAAATCCTCCCAGAATATATGACCAGAAGTAAAACCACAGTTATAGTAAGAATAAAAATATTAAAATTCAATGATCTTAATTTCTGACAGATTTTAAAGATGATTCAGAAGCATCATGATTGTTCCAGTTAAGCATATGCCAAAGACATGGCTCCCAGTGTGTTTCAGCCATAGAGGGACGATTCCTCACCTTTGTGTTTGACTGCTACTGTGAGCAGAAATTTATGGAAGTCAGTATTTGGGGAATTTACATGGACTTACTGTGCCATAGAATTCAACAGCAAATTTCAAATGCTCTGTTGGTATTGATCAATTAGAATTATGTTGTTACTATTATATATTAAATATATAGTATTACATATAGAATATTCATCATAATTTATACAATCATGTACTCACACTTTGGTTTCATATGACAGTATATTTTTATGCTACTTTGGGGGTGGAAAAACCAGAGAACTACTTTTAGAAGAGGTAGGTATGCACCCAGATGGATTTTCTAAAACATCTGAAAAAGAGCAAAGTCTTACCTTTGAACTGTGAAAAATTTTCTAGATTTGAAACTCTTGTAGGGGATATCTTCATGTGTTTTAAATCACATAGGGTAATATGTTCTAAGGGACAGATTCTGTTTGTGTCTTTATGATTTTTTTGCTAAAGAGGCACCTTCTTGCAAATAGCTCCTCTGTACCCTACTCAGCATGGTGCCTTGCAGTGTTCACCCGTTGCACTGAACAGGGGTAACTCCCAAGTAAATAACAGAGCTAGGTGTTGTCAGAAGAGAATTATCTTGAACTTCTGCACAAAGATTAAATCATAGTAGACAAATTGTAGAATTTCTAGCTTATTAAAAAACCCTGCCCTCTAAATAAATACATGAAAGCTACAAAGTCTGAAAAACTGTCTGTGTCTGAGATATTAAGGACTAAGAAAGGTACCACTTGAAAACAACTAAGACTTACTGAGCAAACACCAGATCTATGCACCTGGAGTACGTGAGCATCACTACCAGGAAATGTCTGTCTGTGGTGCAAATCAGCTGTACCAGGTAGCTTTTTTTGGGCTGTTGTCCTTTCATTGTTTTTCCTGAATGACCAAATATTCTTGCTGTTCCTTTTGTGACATCATCGAATATTTTTACTTCTACTTATAGCTTGTGTGTATAACTTTTACATTCCTTATAAACTAAAGATGTCCTACGGAGATATTTACAAAGATGACTCAGTTTAGTTGTATTTTGACAGATTTCTTGTAATGTATCATTTATAGTGAAAGGAGAATTCATCTGATAGAAAAAGAAAGTTGATGCTTTACAAATTGTGTTTTGCTGCCAAAAACTTCATGCATATGGACTGGCTCTGTGTTTTGACAGTGTGTGAGGGGAATACCAGATGTCAACTGATCAATGTATACAGCACTCCAAAAATGCTTATTTACCAATAAAAAGTTATGCTGCTTTTTTTTTTTTCTATGAGTTGCTGGAATGAGCTGTTCAACAGCTCCCTTTGGCTATAGCTGGGGCTGTATCTTGAACTGAGAAGAAAAGGATGCTACTGGAGATAGAAGTCTTGTCTCCTCAATGGGAACATGAAGTCTTGGGGAGTTTGATAAGGAGGTTGAAAATGCATCAAGTGAAGGTTTAAAATGTTGTTATAAATCACTACATAATAAGTCAGTCATGTACAACACTTCAGGATTTATAGATCAGAAGTATAAATTTTAAGCAAGCTAAAACTGTTATATAAAGAACGGTGGATTTCCAATCAGTTGGCTCTACACCAAAAAGGTTGAAAATTTTAAATATTTAGCAAGATGTACCTTTTAACCTTCACTCCCCCTGCAAAACAGCCTAAACTCTATACAGATCATTATATTAATCCTTAGAGGCCTCTGCAAAAATCAAAATTTCAGTTCTTTAGCATGCAAATGATACTATTAGTGCTTGAAAATATACAGTATAAATAAGATCATCCACCTGTGTAGTTTGGTCTCGTCTGAAATCTTCATCGTAATTAGGCTATGGACCCATTACATAAAATGTAATTTAAAATTTATTATTGCAATTAGATGGCAACATCTATCCTTTATTTGAAGGATAAAAAGATCAGTCTTTTAGTCTGATTTATGCTACTGGAAAGCATGTGTGGACACACTGTAAACCTGTATAAGAGAAAAAAAGTATATTGCCACGAAAGATTTTAGTATCACTTTGATTCTGCAGTTAAGTTTTGGGATTGCCTCTTTTAATACAGTTCAGGAAGGTCAGCTTTAGAACAACAGGGCTTCTGAGTGCTTCCCTCTCTTAGAGAACTTAGTGCCAAGGGAGACCTGGCGATGACTCTGGCCTCCAGCTCAAGTATCCTGGTTCACCTCCTCAGCTTCTTCCTTGGGTTTGCAGTAGCACCAGCTTGGTGAGAGGGACCTGGAGGCTCCCCACGCACACTATGGGAGCAAAGTGCCTGGTATATCCATGGCTGTGTTAAACTGCTTTCTTTTAGCTATCTGCGAGTGCACCTCAAGGAGGTGTCCCATTCTGGATGACCTGAGGTCTGTGTACAGGGGGTCTACTTGGCTGATGCTGCAGCACTCCGGTGTACCCCTGGTAGGGCCTGGATTAGGGTTGGTGTCTTGCCCGTGTTCCCCACCCCTCCTGCAGCGTGGGGCTCACCCACACATGGCAATTCTGGTTACCCAGCAGCTACACCACTTGGTGAAAGGCAGCAGTGGGGTGTCCGCCTCCTCCTTTTAATACAGTTGTTATCAGTGGCCACTTGAGGAGAGCACCCTGGAGCACTACCAAATTCAGCAGCCACAAACATGTATGCCTGGGCCAGCAGCACGACCTAGGAAGGGGAGCTGAGCAGTCCCTGCAGGTGCTCCTCCACTTCTGGAGGCCAAATAAACAGGCAAGTGCACATCACCATATTACATATTTTTATCCTGGCTGTTGCCTGAGTTTCAGGAGACATGGGTGGCTGAGGAATGGCCTTGGGCAGAGAAAGCACTTGTCCCACAATTATCAGCAGGGAGGAGTCAGCAAGGAGCAGGAAACTGCAGCTCTTGAGGGGATGCATGAGGGTCTGGGCAGTCTGCTGTAATGGTGGAGAGTGCCTGGAACCAGCCCAGAGGCATGAAACTCTTGCAGACAGACCCCTTCTGCTTCTGTTCTGCTTCTGGTCCCTGGTCACTTTGGCCTTTCTCTGTCCAGTCCAGCCACTTTGGCTTTCCTCCACCTGAAAATATATTTTAAAATGTCTTGCTATATTGAGTTTAGAAGCTTTTTGGTCATCTGCAGTAAAATTAGACAGTCCAGGCAGGTCTAATTGAAACCTCAGGCCAACCTGGAGTCCTGTCAGAAACTGTCAGGTGGTTAAGCTTTCACACAGTTAAAATGAGCAAAGATGATGATGTAAGTAATTGAAGTATGTGTAGGGGAGGCTAGTGTTAAGTGACCTGAAAGACATCTCTTGTCAAATGGGTTTGTGTTCTGTTTTTGAGACAGATTCCATATTTTGGGAAGCTTTACTTCAAATCTATACAGCCTGTGATCAATCTTTTCTGCTTGATGAACCAGAAAAAGGCCTAATGGAGTTATTGTTAAACTAAATCAAAATACTGTAATTGCTTCAAGAGAGTTGGAGTTGAAGTGCTTCCAGACTTTAGGATTTTAGGGAATTACCCTTTCCCTTAGAATTGGACATCTTTGTGATGTATTTTTGCATGCTAACTTTTCTTCAAATATTTACAACACTTTCAAGAGAAGGTGAACCAGAGTACTGTTGAAAAATAAGCAAGATTATCCAAACAAGACGTGCTTGTTACAGTGGATTGCTTCCTTTGTCAGCAATATTCTGACATCTTGTAAAATACTAATACTTCGAAATACTTAGCTCAGTAATCAAATCTGCTAGTATTTCTTCATTTATTGATTCTGATAACAGTATAGCTTTTCTCTCATATCACAAAAGTAATATAACATTCTGTGGTAGCCTAGAGCATGGTGAGCTGGGGAGGAGCAGAGAAGGGATGAATGGACAAAAAAATGTTCTGGTGCTCTCCAGCCTGTACCCAGCTCCTTACAGACCACAACAGTGAGGTCACCACTGATGTAATTGTGAACGTGTTTGTGATGGTTCTGCTTTCTATGCTGAGGTGATCTCAACACTGGGGAGAATTTTTTACTATGCAGTTACTTGCATAATAATATTTTATGAGTAAGTTTTAAAGAGTCCCGTCGGGTGGAAATGATTTTGACTGTTGTTTTACTATATAAATCCTTTATGAAGATCTGAGAAAAATTCTTCTTAGTTCTTTTCCTTAAAAAAGTAATTTCAAATAAAAGGTAGTTATAGTGGTTTCAGTCTCAAACGTGCATACACATGTAAGCTCAATATTGTTTTGGGAAGCATATCTGTGAATGCATATGCAGGCCTGAAAAATATGTAGTTATCAGAGCTGAGCAATCTGAACTGTAAAAGTACTTTCCTTCTGGAAAGTAGGCAATTTCTTATTAAGGAAAATTATTGGAATTACATTTCTGATTTATTGATGAAATAAGAAAAGCAAACATATATTTGGTCACGTTGTCTTTATAAAATAGCTTTCTTTTACTTGTCCACATGGATCAATGAAGGATACAGAAAAAAATAAGAAAAAAATAGGATGTCCTATTGTACTTACAGCAGGAAGGGTTTTCAAGCTCATCCTTTCCACAAAGCAAGCAAGCAACATTTTTCCTACATTTGTAATAGCTATGAAATGATCTTTAAAATATATGTGGTACCATACCAGCAAGTCATTTTTATATTAATAAAAAAAACCTTTGAAAACTTATAATATTTGAGTGCCAGGAAAAAAGCCTAATTTAGTTCAAAGATTTACACAAAGCAATCCTCTTGTTAATGTCTGAACCCAGATTTAACTGTGTAATGAGATACAATTCAAAATCTATGCTTGTCTGTATTCCCAAATCTTGAGGATAAAAAAGAGGCACACTCTTATGTCTGAGATCTGGGAATTATAGTTTTTGCCCTGTAAGATTGCACTGACTGCTTACTTATTTTTCTCTGAAGATCTAATGCTGTTTGACAAGTTTCACAACTTTTGAACAATCACACCAAGCTCTTTAGGGCCCCCCCTACATGCTCAGGCTGATTAGTGACTGCAGACAGTTGAGCAACTGCTGGGAGAGGACACTGGGACTGCTGCCCTTTGAATGTTTACATTCCCGGCCCTATGCTGACATTTATTTACATTTTGACTAATTTCAACATAAATTATATGTGGGAGAAGAGGAACCAAAAAGCCTCTGCAATGAGTTTGGAAAATGTTCCCTAATTTAACATTTAATGAATGAGGATGTGTAAGAGGCAGTCAAGCTTTGCTCATGGTAAGCAGTTGCTTAATTCAAACACAACTTCCATCAGGCATGTTTAGGTCAAGAGCAGCACCAGGTCTCTGTGAGAGTAGACACCTCTGAGGTGGGAGGAATGCTTCTTCTCTGCTGTGGGTTGGGTAGATACAAAGCAGAACAGAGTGTATGGATTGTGTATAATGCAATTGTGGATGTGGTAAGATGGACCATGGATGAACTAAGAGGTTCCAGACAAAACTATGAGCTTCTTGTTCATGCTGTTCCCCTTTCCTCCTCTTAGAGCAAGTCTTTTTGTAGGAAGAAGGGATTTAAGAAGGTCCAAGAAAAGTAAAGGAAATGAATTATCTTTGATATCACATGGTTCCCAGCAAATAATTTTACTTGAAGTTACAACTGTTCATTGGAAAGAACTAGTTTTGGGAATGCTAAAGCTATGATTAGAGGAGCAGATGAAAAGAGGAATTTCTCTGAATTTTTATGTAACTGGTATGGGGGTAAAGCATATTACTCCATGATTAAAGCTTTGAACTGGTTTAATATAAAACCAATTTAAAAATTTCAACAATACTTCCATAGTTGATAAGCAAATATTAAATTCAAGTTAATTTGAAAAGAATGTTGTCATTCTTTTATGGAAATCAATGGGAACAAGCTTCTCTTTTAATTTCAATTTTCCATGTCTGCAGGAGCATTTCAAAAATTTCTGTAAAGAGAGACAAGACTGTAATTTATAAAGAAAAGATTGAACGGAGAAAAACTTATACATGAGAATTTTGAACATTAAGGAGAAATCTCCATATTCAAGGTCTCGTTCTGTAAAGTCTTGTGTTATTGAAGCATGAGGCAACACGTGTCCCTGAGTTTCATGTCTTTAAGTACCTAGAAGAATCATTCTCTGACCTCCTGCCTAACAGCTTGCCAGAGGTACTATGCTTTATGTAAATGCAATGCTTTGTATTATACTTTACTTTTAGTGCAAATAACAGAACTTACTGTATACTAGTACACGGAGAGAGTCAGATTGATATTTTATAGCCTTGATAAAAAGCTCATACTAATAACCCTACTAAAGACAACTGCTGCTATCCATGTGAATAACTTCTGTATGACTTGGCCATTTTTCTAACACTTGTGCAAATAGCATGGAATATGTCAGAGTACCAGGAGGTCGTATTAATATTTATTGAAAGACTTTATTGTGAATATTAATTCATACTAACCTGTGACTCGACAATATGTATTTCTAGAGTGTTCCTTGAAGGAATAAATGAGAACTTGAAGAGGTTTTACAAAGATCAAGTTGGTGAAGCCTCACAACCTTGGTCTGTGGTAGCTAGTTATTATCATGCTTTATGGATAAGGAAACATCTGGAGATACTTGGGAAAGTTCCAGCAGGCCTGTGTGACTTGCCCAAAGTGTCACAGGAATCTCTGGCAGAGAACCAAAATATCATCTAATGCCCCAGGGAGAGGATGACTGTAGCAACTCCTCCCAGCCCACACCTGCTTGGGAATGTGTGAAGGTTACTCTCTTGCTGGGTGCAGATCATTGGGAACTTAAGGGCATTTTGATTTTCTCTGCTTTACCACAAAGGAGTAAATGGGATTTAAGACCCAAAATTTGTAGACTTTTTTTGCTGAACTAATCCCTAACAGATCACCATCCATGTGTAACTACTAGTAGTGTAAGTTAGCCTGTAGGCAACCTAAGGAATTTTTTTGCATTTTTTTTTTCTCTGTGTTATGGTGGGGATCAGCATCTTTGGGTTCACGTCCTGTGTCAGCCACAAGTTATTTTTTTAAGGTTATTTTCCAAGGACACAAAATGGGTTTTGTGCATTAAATTTCATCATTAGTGAAGTTTTTTTGTTTATTTATCTGAAGCTGAAAGTTTTAGCACTGTAGTCAATCAATGCTTATATGTGAATTTCAGAGGTATAGGAATACTAAATTGGATTATCCACAAATGTAATAGGATGAGACTGTAGAGTGGGCAGCTGTTGATACAACAGCAAGACAGTCTTATGAGTTAAGATTTCAATTTCAAGGTATTTAGAAATTAAAAAGATATTCTCTATTATTTTTCCGTGACAATAATTGTCATAGGCATCACAATGATTAATATTTTCATAAGAATAATATTAATTACTTACAAGAGCCCAGTTCCTTACTAGACCCTCCAATCATTTTTTCTAGTTTATACAGTCTATTACTCTAGAGAGTGAAATCCAGAAGTCTACACTCAATATTTATGCAGTCTCAATTGAAAAAGAATTCCCAGCAGCTTCAAAAGGACTTTTACCTAAACCAATTTCTGAATAAGCACTTCAGAATCTGGACCCTAGTGGAAATATGTAATCTGAATTTAAAAAGAATTGCTCTGAGTATACAGAAAGCTATAATGTTCAGCAGCTGAAGAAGAGAATTCACAGCATCCTAGGTTTTAAATTATTAATTCCTATGAATTTGTTATCCTCTGCTTTCCTTCAAAACTTTTTACTGCAAAAGAAATTATCCTTGTTGGTGTTGGGTTTCTGTCACTCAGGCTTGCAGTGCTCTTCCTCCAGCTAAGGAAGCAGTGAGGTTTGGTTACTCTTTGCAAACCTGTCCCTTTCTTATGCCACACAAACCCAGTGAACCCCAGATCAGCTCTAACTTGTTGTGGTAGATGAAGCAATCATCCAGGAATGAGACTTCATTTGTGAGTTAGCACAGAGCCAGGGCTCTCCTGTTCACCTCAGGTGAAGGCTGCCTTTTGACTACATTTGGACTTTAAATAAGCTACTTGAAGAATTAAAATTATGGTAAATATTATTGGGCCATATGATAATGCTTCTGTGTTTGTTGTCACTTGCAATATTTCATGTCTTATTAAAGGTAGTGTTCAATATTTGATCTTATCTAAGGCTAAGCAAGAAGAGAATTGTGTAATAGATATACATGCGCACTTTGTCACCTTTCTTTGTCCTTCTGTCTTCCATGTTTTCAAGCAGCAGTGATTTGAATTTTGCTAGAAGAGTATTCCTTTGTGTGAATTATATTTTTTCAAAGTAGTCTAAAATAAGACCAGATTAACATGAAATTTCCTGTCTTTTTTGAGTTTCTTTGACTGTGACAGTATTCACTATGGGTAATAGAGCTCTGGTCCAACTAAGTGACAGACTTAATATAGGTGACACATTTATACAGAGCCCTATCTGGGTCACCAAATTACTGATTTGATCAACTGATGATATCCAAAGAATATCTTCCCTTTCCCTGATGCCTTATGGAAACATGTTCTCTCTTAGGGTAATTGCCTCATGAAGGTTCAACCTTTTTCCAAAGTCAGGGAAGAGAAATGCTGTTAAGACAAATCAAATTAGCAAATATAATTGTTTGATTTATGTAGCATGTTGGTTTTACTCTCTAAAAGGTTCTAGATATATCAGTGTTGGAACAATGGACTAATTCAGAGTATATTAAATGATTAAAAAAATCAAAATTATCAAGGAAAACTTTATTTAATCAAATACTGTGCAACAAAAACTACTAACTATGGCAATGCTTCCGTTTTCCATGGCATGTCCTTTGTTCATATTTTACATTACTTTGACTACTAAATTTTATATTCATATGGGATAGAATGGGTGATAAAAAAAATGGAGTAGTGAATACTATCAGTATTTGGCATTTAGAAACCAAAATATGTCTATTTTGATTAAGCATGAATGTGACTTAATATATTTTTTTCCCACTTCTAGAAGCATAACTTATCATATTCTTTTTTCTTCAGAACTCTCTCACAAATTCAGAATCCCAAGTCCTAAAGGCTTGGAGTTTAATGGGTTCATATTTTTGTATAGAGAAATAAGTCTTGCAAAAACTTGTGTTACAAGACCCTAGTGGAATAATAAGTGAAAAAATGGACACAATAGTGGGGTGACCGCAGCCTGTGCATATTTGTTTAAGAATTTGGGTTCAAATGTGTTGCTGAAAATAAAAACCTTTACAGTGAATATGCGGTATTATTCGGGGAACCATATGGTGCTAACACCTTTGCTGCTTGGATCAATCTACCGCTCAGATTGACAAACAAGTAAGAAAATGGAGCTTGATCGTTTCTGAAGTTAGTGAGAGGTCTGCTACTGAATTTGATCAGAAAAAATAAGACTTTTGCTCCCTGCCTGATACTTTCCACGAAATTTCTGTATTTTGAAAAGTGCCGTGCTGAGACTTAACATCTTTGAAAATTTATGTATATTTAGAGAAGTAAAAAATCATGACATGAGAAAACTGAAAGAAAAACCCACAAAACTAGAATAGTCTTTGAGGCCGTGAGGGAAAAGGCCTTTATTTATAGCCAATGATTACGGTTTATCTTCTGATAAACCGTTCTTAGTAGTTCTTTCAATCCCCTTGGTCTTAAATGATATCAGTACTACAATATATAATCATCCTATACACATTAGGAAGCTGTAAAAAATAACTGCCTTCTCCATACTTTTTGTAATAAACTTAAATTAGAAATGTTCTCCATTCCTTAGTACAAATAAAATAGGGGAACCACATTTTTAAAAGAAAGTAATTTTTTCAAAATTAGTTGTTAAATTGAATTTCCTTTTTCTTATAGTCAGCTGATAAAATCAGATAGGTCTATGTAGAGTTCTCTTTTGGCAGCATACGGAATCCTTCATAATGACCCAAGCAATTAATGAGCAGTTACAGTTTCTTGTGACATCAGGTCATTTCTTCTGAAGGCCATCTTGTCCTATGCTGGAGTCAATTAAAAAAACCTTTAAAGGACAGAAGTGAAACATAAGGATTGGAACATCACTGGTCATTTTTCGTTAGCTATGTCTCTGCAGTATGGAACTCATGTAATGACCAAGACCTGCCTAAAGCCTCTCACGTAGGCAATGTAGGTGTTACAGAATCAAAGTTCACATACTGAGAGAGAATTTGATCCAAAATGGGAAGATATGGAATGAGTTCTTAAAATCATACTTTTCTCTTGTTTTCCATAGATAGTCTGGGGATATTTTTAAATTCCTCCCACTAACCTGCCAAATCACAGTATGGGGTTACTCAGAGCCCCCTTCCATTTAATGTTTTGCCACATGAAAACTTTCCTCTTACGTCTCAATGTATTTTGTTTTCTACTTTGTAAGTATTTTGCTAACATGTTAAACTGCAAGGAAACTTAATCATGTAAATGACAGAGTTCAGTCACAGGTCTGATGTCTTTTTCTAATGGTACATTTCTTATCAGTGTATGGTTTGATGATGATAGGCATTGTTTTCTATCTGCAAACTAAGAGCAGAGAAAACTAGCTTGTATAGATTGTAATTATAATGGATTTTTTTCTCCTCATTGTGTAAGGATTAGAGCCAAATTGAATTATGTCTCTCTGATTTCCTTTCTGTGCGTTAGGAATGGAGGAAGGTTAAACATTTCCAGCAATGTTTTCTTTGTGGAAAGAAGCTACCAGAGTGAATTGCAGATGGAAATGAGCGACATCAAAAGCCCTTTTATCCTGACTCATAGCTGTAGTATCAATAGCTATTATCCCTGGACTAGTAGTAGTTTACAGTTAGTGTCAAAATGACTTGACATGTTGCTGAAAGCGTGAAATAGATCAGCTGATAATGAAAATTACTGCTGGCCTATGAAGTTTCTTGATCTAACTATATTAATAATTCCTTTGAATGCAAATGATTTTGTCAGAGGCAGTTTGAGTACAGATGTTTAATGGGACATAGGAGATGAAGCTGTTCCACTGCATTAGAGTATCAGTTTCAGAGCTTTCGTGATTAGTTTGATTACTTTGAAATCCCAGCAGATTGAATTAATTCTGAACTTATTGTTATTATTGGGTCTATTTCTGCTGATTTCAATAATCTTACCTAGAAGTAACTAAAAAAACCCAAAACCAAAAACCCACACCAAAACCTGCACAAAGAGGAATTCATACTGTTTGAAAAGACTAAATAAGGAACTTTGGTCTTCATTAAAAAAAAAAATTATGGTAGGGTATTTCATCATTGTTCCCTTTTTGTAGTTCAAAATTTATTTCGTAACTTTTCTGCTAAAAGACTCAAACTTAGAATTTCCTTACTATGTAATGCCTGGTTAAATATTACTTAATGCCACTCTTATTTTATTGAAATTTTATTCTTATGTTCTGTTAGATAAATTTAAGATATCACCACTCACTTTCATTAGGCTGAACTATGTCCTGGATGATACTGCAGGTCAGAATGAACTGGTGCTTTTCAGTTTCATTTCAATATTGCAGAAACCCTCTGTAGCCCTTTCTACCCTATAACCTACAATCTTCTTAAATGAAACTTCTTTAACCTCAGTAAAGACATAGGATTTTTACATAGAATTTAAATGAATTATAGAAAACATTAAATATGACTTCATATTTTCCCCCTTTAGTTTGTATTGAAGAAATAAAAGAGGCTCTGTATTTTGTATCAAGCCAAACCTATCTTTATAATCCTGTAGTTTCATCTAAGCCCGCAGTAAAGGAAAACAGCACATGCTGAGCAACATTTTATGTTCATGGTAATCTCACTGTGACAGATTTACTTTAATTTGTCAATGATTCGTGTTTGAGACAATTGAATTAGCGTTAAGAGTATTAAAAGTATAGACAAACCTTTTATTTTTAAAATCAGGATGCAAATTAGGCAGGGAGTTGAATGCCCCTAGCCAAGACAATATATCAAAGAATGTTCCTTGAGATAGACCCAAAGATCAGGTGCTCTTGCTACGAGGGAGAAGAATTTATTTGGAAAAAATATATAAATAAAGCCAGAAAAACTGAACTAAAAATGACATTTATTCCTCAAGAATGGGAACTGCGGTAAAAGATGACTAGGTTTGCATGCTATGGACATAACCAGACTGAGACATGATTAATTAATTCCCAGGCAATTTCTGTAGCAATCATTAAACACATCAAAGAAACCAGACAAACACAACAGAGGAATGTCTTTTTTCATAAAGAGAATCTGGAAACAGCAGCTTGGTGTCTGGCAAAGGATCAAATGAAAAAGTGACCAGATGAAGTTCTTTAAGTCCAAGATTTTGGTTTTCACTCAGTGAAAAAGCACCTACTGACTTGAATGTTGCTGATGCCATAATGGTCTGGCCAAATTTGTGACATCTCCCTCTCTCAGGGATAATGTTGGAGGCTTCTTTGGTTTCAGATCATCTCCATCTGAAATCAGTTAGTTATGGAGAGGGTCTCTGTTGAATACCACAGATGTTTAGAGGGCTACTCTTGCTTCCAGATCCAGCAGACTGCAACTGTGCAGCATTCATAGAAGAGAGGAGGATTTGTGTGTGTTTCCCAGCCAGGGAACTTGCCTTCAGATTAGTACTGTATTAATTTTTCCTTTTAACTAGGTAGAACCAAGAACATGATGATACCATTTATCAGCATGTTATTATTGTGCTCCATAAACCTGGCACAGGAAACTGGTCTGCCTGGTTATTGGGTGAATGTTTACTGAGCTAAATCCTAAATAATGCTTGTTGACTTGTACTTGGACAAGTATCCAAACGAAGCTACGGCAAATTTCCCCTGAATAACTGCTTCTGAACTTTGTCTGTTTTGCTTTGGAGAAATATTGGTTGGAAATACTTATACAAGAGCTATTTCGAGGTTCCATTAAAGTGTGAAAAAAAAGCAATGCCTGTCCCCCAGGTTTTTACTAAAAAAAATAAAAAAAAGCTATAATTTCCAGAAGCAAATTATCGTATTTTTGTTTACCTATTTTCTTTTCAAGGTTGAAAGACTAGAGCATACTGGAGTAGGGAAACCTCGGTGTTGGTGTGAGGTGAAGTACATGAGCATTGCATTTCTGCACCAATCACAACTAATAAGTTCAAATCCACATCAGAGAAGGTTATTGTACCCTTGACTTGAAATGTAAAAGTTAATGCACATGCAGTCACTTAACACTGTTAAAGCACTTCCTTGTCAAATCACATATCACTAATGAGTTTTTGACTGCAAGTTTGGTTATGTAAATTGTCAGATCTCTTCTGCGTTCATACAGTATGAACAGATAGCAGGGTAAAAATACCAATGTTGTAGTGATTTCTGCACTTTAGGCTAAAGAAATGCATATAATTTTCCTTTTTTACTCAGGAAGAATTGCTAGCAAATCAAAAAAGAAAGCACAAGCCAACAGAAGAAGGAATATTTGAAGCAGTACATGCGAAATAATTATTCAGCACTGCAGACTAGTCTTTTGCAAAGCTTTAAATAATATATGCAGAGAGATTAGAAATCCCTGTGAGGAAGTTGTGAATTTTTTCCTGTGTGCCCCTCCCCAATATTTTCTTTGAAGCTTGCTCAAAGTTATAGCATGGCATATCTTTTAGTCTAATGCAAAATGGTGTTTTTACATCAAAAACTGTAGCCGAGCCAACACTTTTCCTTAAAATGGTTGTTCAAAGGGGAAAAATTGTTAAAATTTGTTTAAAAACATACTGTTTCATGATAGTTTAGGTGCAATGCTACCTTTTCCATACTTTCCCCCCCCCCCAAAGAAAACCAACTCAGAATGTGTACATTGAGAAATTTCAAATGACCCTTTTGTGAAGCAGTTTTGGAAATCAACATCTGTCCACACATTATATATTTTTAGAAGGTATCTTTATCTCTGTATTTCTTCCAGTGTTACATTCAGGGAAAGTATTTTTACTCTAAAACATGATAAAAAGATGAATATTTTTCTCTAGGAAATGGATGTCCATCCACTGGTTAAAAATCCAGCAATTCTTGGTTGGAAAGTACTAGTAAATAGCATAAACTTTTTGTGTTACAAAATTCTTTATCTGTATTACAAAGTATACGAAGGAAAGTGCAGAACGATCAGGAGTTAGAAACAAAACTAGAAAAACAAAGGTATAAAGACATACTATATTAAGCCCTGAGGCAATGCACCTTATTTATACAACAGAGAATGTCTACAGAATAGGCAACCAGCACAACAGAGGTATGACTAATAGATAGGTATGAATCAGGAGATTTCTATTCTTCTCACATGCTCCTCTTCCCAAAAGCAGAGAAAATTAAAGAACCCCCCTTCTGTGCATTCTCATCCATTCATCCTTTTCAAATCTGATACTCACAGTTATGATAGTTAAATTTTAAATTTGGGCAACCCAGGGTACTAATCTTGCATGACCTCTCCCAAATGAAATCACACCCTTATGACTCATTTCTTTTCCCTGTCTCTTTTTTTTTTTCCTCTTTGAGGAGACTGTATCTGAGGTCTCTCTATAGCAAAATAATAATGATTTTTTAAAAAAATGTAGAACCTATATCTTGTTGCTGTCTAAACATGAAGAGGTAGAGCATAGGTTTCCATGTTGTGGGATCTGGATTATTGCTAGCTCATAGTTTTCCTGCTTCAATTTAGTTGCATGGAAGGGCATTTTCTTAATATCGGTTTTATAACTACCCTTGTGTGCCAATAAATCAGTAACTAAACACAGTGCAGTTAAAATAGATAGAAAAATTTGTTTTTAAGGTTCTTACAGGGAGGCAACTACTAGGAATGGAAAGCACCATCTCTGCTGTGATAAAACACCCTCAGGAAAACAAGTTTATACAAGCTCAAAGTGGCCAAGAATTCAACATTCCAGCAAGTGGCTTTGTCTCTAAAAATATCCCAGATATTTATCACTAATTATCCATGTAGGTTCAGATCTTCCAGCTTTTTTGCAAATGTAGTACTTACGGGTTACTTGTAGGGTATGTGTATAATTTTGAGCCCTTCACCAAATCACAGCCCCTCCCCCTGCCCCCCCAAGAAAGAACATTTATATTTTTTGTGCTAAAAGATATATATTGCTATAACCAGTTTGTGCATCTATGGCCTTCAATGTGCTTCTCTGTGCAACCGGGATTTGAGAAGGACTCCAGTGATTCATAGGCCTTGTGCTGCATCTTGTACAATAGCGCATTAACTTTGGTGGAATATGTTAAAAGAACAGGGTCTTGACCTTGCAAATGCTACTGCATGTGCCAAGCTTCCCCTGTGGGACTCCCTGCATCTCCCCTGGATAATGTCCGAAACCATATATGGGAGTATTGATTTTGCAGAGGGAAAAATGTTAGGATACAAACCATATTCTGCTACTTATCTTGCCTTTTCAATGTAATGCAAAAGCACTGCAATCTGCTTTCAGCTGTGATTGAAGTTAAAAGATGAGTAAAGTGGGCTTGTATAAAGTATTTTTGCTTTTACCCAACCTCCTTCTGTTTAGCTGTTCTTGTTTGCTTCTGTAATTAATGACAATGTGTTTTTCTCATGTTTCATATCTATGGTTGGGTAATGACAGACACAAATGCCAGATCTGATGAACCTGAAAGGGAAAGTAGGTGGGAGCAAATTTACCAAGAGTGTTATTCTAGTTGACAGGTCTGCCTCTTGTGACATTAATAATGCTTCACAAATGTTGATAAAAATCAAGATAAAGCCAGAAGCAAGCCATAGGCAGGATAAGGAACCATTGGCTCTGCTGTTTTAGCATCCTCAGAGCTGATATTAGGATTGCAGCTTTCAGCTGTGAATACTTTCATCCTTATCCCAGAAACTTGAACAACAAAGAGGTTCCACATCTGCATGTATATAATGAATCACATCAGGCATCCCCAGGGCCAAATTAGCAAACTTGATTTAAAGTTTGATCCAAAACACAGTAGTTTAAAAAATTAAGTCTTTTCATGGACTTTGGTGGGCTCAACCTCAGCAAGCCCCTGAAACCTACTTTTCTAGCTAATTTTATGACTTGGTATGTCCACATTTCTGGAGCACTTAGAAATCAAAATACTAGCTTGGTCTTCCAGTTCTTATATAAAAAGGCACATAATAAATATCCACAAATAAGAATGTAGCTGGGAATCTTGCAGAGTTTATGTGCAATTTAAGTTGTTTAGAGGCCTTATGCTGCTTCTGCAAGCAAGGGAAAATATTGGATCTTCTTGGCATTACAGAGCCCCTCTCTAGTTTTTTGTTGGTGGTGAAGTGCTCAGTCTAAGACATTAGTGAAGAACAGGCACATTAGTGAAGACATTAGTGAATAACACATGGAGAGGAATGTGACTGGGGAAGTGTTTGCAGTACTGTGCTGGAGTCTCTTCCTAATGACGAGGTGCCTTTGGGAAATGAAGGGCGTTGCCTTTCCTGAATGTAGCATTCTGTTCCTAAAATATGTCTTCCAACACCTGCAGCTGCTGATTTTGCTTTTCTGATGTTCTGTGGTTAAGACAGCAAACACCAGAGGATAAAATATTTTGGCAGGAACTACTCTGCCTGCACATTTTCTTCCATGAAAGATGTACTAAGGTCAAAAGATTCCAAGGCAGATTTTGTGGACAAAAGAGCTGCATATTCCCATAGTGGATGGTGGATGCCACAGTAGTATAAAAGAAATTAGCATTATTTCCTTCTTTTTTTTTGTGCATGTTTTTGTAAAGTACTTGTTTTCCACTAGTCTGTGGGATTCTCTCCTGACAGAGAAAATTTTTTAACTCCAAAGACATTTGTCCCTTCTAGGTCAAGAGTCAAACTCTGGTCCCTTAACCTTCTGCCCAGCTCCTCTCTCTCCACTGCTTCTTTTTCTGACTGGTCTCAGACTGTTTCCTCACTTAAGCCCCCCTGTAAATGGCTCTTCCTTGCTTTTATACCATTCCCGACAGCTTTTACTACTGTAATCTGTGTACAAACTGTTTCCTGACAGCCCCCTCAGCCCCCTCTTTGCCTTGCTAAATGTACAGCCTGCACTACAGCAGTATATATCTCTAAGCAAAGGCATGGTCTTTTCAATTAACAGTGAAATTTTATATAAATTCTCGAGGAGTACTTCCCTCTTTGATGTACTTGGTGTCACCATCATTTAGATCTGTGTACCAAAGAGGGCTGTTGCTCCAAATCTGAACACTACGGATACTAAACATACGGAAAAAATGCCCTCTAGACCTTGATCTTCCCAGGATACCCTCATTTACTTCCACCAGGGTATAGAGAAAAAGAAATTAGATGGCTTAACATCTGCGCTCTCTTTACTGAACTGTAGTTGCTGAGTTAATGCAGCATTTGCACCTAGCAGAATAAATCAGCTGTGTAGCTTGTTGAGCTTCTGATTATAATAAGATAGGACAATAACCTGTAAGACAGGACACTGCATCTCCAGCAATGTGATAAGACTCAGACAGAGGAAAAGGAAAAAAATATTTTAAAAAATTCCTTTACCCTTGAGGAAAATGGACCTTGTTGAGACCTTGAAAATCCATTTGACAGTAAAGCAAGAGAAGCAACCCTTACTGAATCTTTTTTGGATGAGATTTCTGATCACAACTATAACAATGCTGAAACTCCATGGCATGGAAACTTCTCTCCACTTCTCTGTGTCTTCCTTGATGGTAAACATTTGAAATATTGCCCTCAAAACACTTCTTTGGGTTGTACATTTTAGTACATTTTTTTGACATTACTAGACTTAAAATTTATGTTTTTCAGATGTGGGCAAGTTTCTCCTACATTCTTGGATTCAAACCAAGTTCCCTCCAATATTAGTTTACCTTCAGCTGGTCTGTATGTTTTCAGAGAACAGACTGTACCAAGTTGAAATGGTTTTACCCTCATTTGGAGTTGTCTGCCAAACTAGGCCTTCTTCTGTTCCCCTGGCAGTTGCTTCCCCCCTCACTTAATAGGAAAGAAGAATTTGTGACTTATTACTGCACATATTATAGTGTTAAATTGTCTTTTTCATGCAGACAGTCTTCGAAAATGTCACTATTTTATATTACTAATTTCTTTTCTTTTTCTTTTAAATGTAAATAACCCCCTCCACAACAACATCAGTTGATGGATTTTCTTCATTTATATAACCTTGACTTTACCAGGTGCATTTATCCCAGAAAGGCCTGGCAAGCCCCAGGGTTCTCATTTTTCTTGTAATCTCCTTTCATTGGCATCTAAAGTGGCATTAAGCATACAGACATTGTGACCTTGAAGACTTCTTGATAGAACAGAAAAGGAAGACCCCTTAAATAATAAAAGAAGCAGTTCATAGTTTTATGATTATAAAATAAGATCCCATTTCTTTTCAAATGCTCTGGTGCTTTTTCAGTGCCTACATTTATTGTCTCTTTGGAGAGTTACATGTTTGTTCTTCACCTCCTGAAAACACAACTAAAGTCTAGAAGGCATTTTCTTTTTTAAAAATATACCCCTCATTTTAATTTCTGGAAATGCCTGTTCTCTTTCCCAATCTTTACCCTTTTGTTCTTCCAATAATAACCACTCCTCTTTTTCCTGTTACTTTTTTTTTTCCTTTTTCTTGACGAAATGCTTTGTGTTTCCTACTGTCATGCTCCCTTTTGACTAAAGATCCTGTAGCATTTTGGATATTCAGTGTTAGTCCTTAACTGCTCAGTGCACAGACTTCATAAATACTATATTAGCTTTCTCTTTAACAAAAAGAGCCAAAATGTCCTATTTTTATTAAGAATACAGTGATGAAAACTCACATAATTTACCTTTGGTACAGTCTCTCATTAAGAGAAATTGAAAGCTGATTTTATAGTCTGAATCTGTACCTCAATAATATAATAGCATATGTCTCATTGACAGAACACAATAAAATATATTTCATTGATATGACACCCCAGTTTCATTTTAATAAGTGAAGAGTTCACAGTATTCCAGACAATTCATTCTGTGATCAAAGTGTTGGCAGAGACTTTTAAAAAATGTTGCCTGCTGGACATATTCTCCTACGTTCCTCTGTGGCGCATAAAGCATTTAGGACTAATTACCATTGTCACATTTAGAAACCATGGTTTGGGAAACTGGAAAGAGAAAAATTCAGATCCTGCCATTGGAGCTGTGTGGCAAGGACTTCTCTAGGACCTGGGAGCAGCAGCTTGTCTGTGCCTCTTCAGGATGGCCCCATATCTTCAAGGCCAATGGCTCTATCACAGCATGGCAGAAACCTCACTGAGAGACCTCACCAGGAGCAAGCTTAGCATCTCAGGTGCCCCTTCTGGGGAGCGCTGCAAGCTAGAAAGAACTGGGTGCTTTTAAAAGGGACTGAAATGTCTGGGGTTTTTTGTGTGTAGCAGATTGGTACACATGACAAGAGGATACAGAAGGGTGGAGTGGGGGGTTTGAAGAGCCTGCAAAATTGTATTTTAGATGTTAGTTAAGGTTTGTGAGCCATTTTTTTGATGTAATAAACTTTTCTTAAATGAACCTTCTCCTGAAGCAAGCTCCTTGCCAGGTTATCACTGAGTGAGTTTATTAACCCTCAAAAAGTGATGATGGCACAGCTCAGTGGCCTGTGTAAGCTTCTTGTCCCTTAAATGCTAATGTAGGAGAATTTTATATTCTCCCTCTGTGCTTCTCTTTTTCCCCACTCAGTTGTTCATTCTTCACATTCTCAACTCCATTTTCATCCTATTTCTCACTGAAGTTTCTCTCTGCTTCCTCACTGATCCTTCATTTGTAGTCTCTCCTAAGCAGAAGAACAATCAAGTGGCATTCAGTTTTGTACCAACCTTTTCAAAACAGAGTGTTCCAGGTGATTTGAAAATAAACAGCTTGAATATACTATTTACATATCTGTGCACAGATATGAGGATAAATCAAAATTAAAATATTTGGGGAGTTGTTTTTAAAATGCAGTATACATATGAAATTACAAGAATAGCTCTTAGCCTTGAAAAAACCTTCACTGGAATTAAAATTGTACAGTGAACTAATCCCACTAGAGGATGCCCAGCAGATAATATACAACTTTTAATGTTGCAGAATATGGACCTTATCATGATACATAGGACCAAACTGCAGAGATTGGGTGTTTACCCTGTGCCATAAATTTCTATACAATTATATTGTTTCTCCATGTTTTTGTATGTCTGTTAGTTACGTATATGTAAAGATTAAACATACAACATTTGAATAGGAATTTGCGTGCACATAGAATTCAATTCCACAATACCACCATAGACAGGATCACTGTCTCCAAACTATCCACCCATCCTTCTTCAGCAAATAATTTGACAAGTGTTTAAGTCCTTCAGTTCCATTTCAAAGCATCCTTCTAAGCACGTGCTTATGTACTCTGATATAGACAAAAGTGGTTTATAGTCTGAATAAAGATATATGGGCATGGTTCCTTACCACTGAAGTCACTGAAATTTAGTTGTCGAATTTAGGCATCACGTGAGTATTAATGTCTGAAAGCTGGGACCTCATTTATACCTGCAAATTCAGTTAGTCTTTCCCAATAAAAAATTTTAGGTGTATAAAGCTTCATCTGCAATTCTAAAAGATATTTTTAAAATGTCCCCATGTCAGAATCAACTCCCAAAGTTTTATACAAAGTCAGATACCTCTTCTAGTGTGTCTAATAGTTCTGAAAGAGTGCATGTATTAGAAGTTATAGGTATAATAATTCTGGCTTATTTCACTTGTATAACACTACATTTGTGAGCTAAAGGCCTGAATTCTATGGTGCATGTAACAAGACCAGGGTAAATCCTGAGAAATGCTTTATCCAGACTCATCTTCTCTAGATGATTCTTTTGCATTAAAACTGCTTCCACGCTAATGTCTTCAGAAAAAAATTTTTCAAACAACCATTTGAATTTTCATATGAAACAACTCAAGCAATTTTACCTTCTCACACAAGACTTAAATCTCTCTTAAAAGATGTGGTTAATTTTTAATGATTTTTCTCCAGAACCAGCCAAACTTTTTAAAACTACGACTGTCTTTAGCCCATGAACGAATGACATCAATTGAAATGTACTTTTTTTTTCTTCAAGGTGATTGATGTAATTTTGTATTAAAGTGACCTTTTTTAGAAATGTTTTGACTGTAATGATTTCCTGTCCTTTTTGCTCAGCAATCAGAACAGCAGAACTGGCATAAGCCTGTTTCAGCTGCTTGATGTTAATGCGTGAAGGGAAGTGAGCTGCACAGTGTGCATGCCTGTAGGATGGTGGCAGAGAGTACAGGTAAGTGCCAGCACCAGTAAGTCAACTGGGAATTTAAAATCCTAACCTGAGAGGTTAGTAAGGAAGAAAACCTGGGGCTCACACAACTGAAAATACAAGTTGCTATCTTGAATTTAATTAGTGTACCTTAAATTTCTCAGCAAGAAGTTTTGTTCTCAAGTGAATTGCATTTCTGACAAGTGTGTGAGCTGATTCATGTTTTTATATAGGTAGACTGATCTTCATTGTGTTGGAAGTCTGGCATCTCGAAAAACTGTGATTTATGCTGTGAATGATACCTATTATATAGTTATAGAAACACATCTGCATCTGTAAAACTGACTGAAAGCTCCTTATATGAAATCATCTTACTATGAATGAGTAAAAGTAAAAAGAATGGCAGTGATCTTTTGGAGTCTTTGAAAGAATGTTGCATTAAAGATATTTTTTATTTAAAAAGGATAAGTACAGTTAAATTTTACTGCATGAAACTTATTATAAAAAGCATAAGTTAAAACTGTATGCCATTCAGGAAAACACAGTTACAAAAACAAACAAACAAATAAAACATCTATACCTACTTGGAAAAAAAATGAGAGTAGTCCTAAAACTAAGGTGAGATAGGTGCTTGGATTAGATGCTCCATGTGACCCCTCTGGTTTTAAATTGTGTAAGCAGTATTGCAGGCTTATTTTCATTTGAACACTGTTAAATATCATATACAACAGGCAGAACACTGAGCAAGACAAACTCACCATGGCAGATTTTATTTTTTCCTTCTTAATTAATTTTTCTTAGTTTTCACTGTAGAGAAGAAAATAATCTTTTATGTGTAAACCCCTGTTTATCTTCTCCTGTTTTGTCGGAGGAGATGTAGCAACATTATTGCCACACTATTCTCTCAACTGTGAAGTGCACTTTTTCATAATAACTCTGTGATCTTAATATTTTAGTAAATAAATCAGAAACACAGAATATAACAGAATTAACAGGATCTGTTTAAAAATAAGGTTGTAATTACAAGCTATCCTGCTACCAGGATTTATTTCATAGAACATATGGCTTCTCTAATTAAGAGGAACACTGTTATTTTTTTATCTTTTAAGCCGCATATAATACTCGAAGTTCTATTCACATCCTGCCAAACTTGTCAAATATGCCTGCTTTTGCAGCTAAATTTTTGCTCTTGTTCAACCCCCTCTTATTAAAGGCTGACATTACAAAAAAATAAAAAACACACAATATAGAATAATATTTGGCTTTCAAATTAATGCTGAACTTTCTTTAAAATTTTTTTCCTATTCTAGCTCTTAAGTTTACTGTCCTGAAGTTTAGTGCTTCCATCTATTTAAAAGTGTTCATCTGACATTTATCCTTTATTTATGGCTGCTGTCTCCTATTTTTAGGCCTATAGGACGATGCATTTATTACATGATTATTGCCATGTCAGGTATTCTGAACATTATTTGAATAATAACATTAAGGATGGTCGTGGTTGTTGCATTAAAGTAATAGAAGATAGTTTGCCAATTTAGAAAGCAACTTTATGCCTTTTTCTCTGTTGTCTACATAGTAAGAAAAATCCAAAGAGTATAAGTAAACTAACAACCTAGGAACTATATTTTAGGAGAAAAATAAACTCGAGTTGACTTCAGAATTTTTCCTTACTTTGCTAAATATACCTACTAGAAAGCCCAAAGCTTGCCAGCTGTTAATCACAATGAATCCTTGGTGGCCAGATTATATTTTTGTTTATTGTCTGTGCAGAATGGAAGAGGATTAAAGGAGCATTATTTTTGCATGTGTCTGACTTCAGCTATCAGATTTTGGTGCTGACCCAACCCAGTCTTGTTGGGTCATGGAACAGAAAGGGCATTCCAAATTATGATAAGCTAGGAAAGAAATTGGCATAGCCCTGTACACAAGGCTTTAGGAAAAACGTGTCTCTCGCCGATGCACCATTCTGTGTACACTGCTCTTCACTGCAGTGTCTCTGTGGGTTGCACTCTGACCAGCAACCCCCTACAGGGCAGGACCAAAGACGACACAGCTACAGACATAGCCCTGAAAGAAAAAAGGCCTCAAAATGCCTCAGTCAGGAGATCTGGAGAATAAGTTTTGACACGTGTTTCTTAAAGCTGATCCTATGACATCTTGAGCAGCTGCTGCTGATCCTCTGAGGCTTTTGACTGTTCATATAACTTCTGGAGTATTTAGCCTTTTACAGCTGGAAAGTACTGATGCCTCTGGGAATTGAGGTTAGATGCTACCCAGAAGTTTCCTTTGCCCTTCCCCAGGAAGCAATGGATCTATCAACTAATGTCTTGCTTTGTCTGCCTCCAGCCTACTGCCCTTCCATTAAATAGCACTTAGTGCAGAAGTTCTGTTTTCAATGGGATTACTCATGTGAGTACCATTCTACATAGGAAAAGTGACGAATTGGCATCTAAATTGCTCACAACCTGGTTGTTATGACATGAAAGTTTATTGTCTTCGATTTACCCACAACTGTGTTGTTCCAAATTGTGGCATAACTCTGCTCAATAGAAAGATTTAAAAGAAAGCCAAAACCAAACAAGAGTAATAACTTGCTCTTGTTTGAATTCTAATATCCTTTCGGTTATAAAAAAACCCAAACCAAACCCCCAAGCAAATAAACCGTGCCCCTCCAAAAAAAAGAAAAAAACCAAAGAAAAATAGAAAAGTAATGGAAATTTCAGATTATTGACATCTTTCTCTTATTATGTGAGACTGTAAAGCAAACCTAGCCACAGTACTCTTATATTTATGAATTAATATGCTGGGCATTCTTGTAATGATTTTTTTTTTTTGTAGCATCAGGTCCAGCCCATTCTCTTTATATTTATTCTGTACATTGGTATATCAATAAATCATTGAAATGATCTTAGTCATCTATTGCAACATGAAGAAGCTATTCTCTGTTTCTACTGTCAAATTTGCTTCTAAAGTTATCTGTTCACAGGTACATAAATGTTTATATAGATGGCATTTTCAAGGCGTATTTGGCCCTGGATTCTTAATGGGGAATAATATTTCAGTTTAAATTAGTTAAAATTGTTTTCTTTTAATTTTGTATGAAACATTATCATTGCACGTAAACTAACGCTTTGTTAACTCATTTTGATCCCTAATAATGTTATCATATGCAAAAATTATAAGCAAGCTATAAACATTGGTGGATTATAATTGAAAGCAGATCAAATAAGGTGCTCTTAGGTGCTAATTGCTGCCTTAAATTGAAATCTGAAGATTCATGTAAGATGTCTTTAAGCAAAGTCATGTAAGTTATAAATTTTGCGAATATATTCTTTAATGGTGTCAGTAAAGAGGAAGGAGGCATTGAGCTGTGTTCTTAACAACACTGGAGTTGCCAATGTCTACAGTTAAAGATTTACCCAATTATTGCATTACATGTGGAGCAAGATATCATGGGTTTAACATTCAATTCCTGGATCTGATCATGTTCCCTTTTTATCACCTCACGTTCTCTCTGGGAAAGGGCTGTAACAAATGTTGCACTGTGATCCGTTGAAATGTGTCATGCTTGGTCAGTTTTCTGTAAAATGTACCAAGGTCTGCACAGGAATGGCACTTAGAAAGTTACAACATATTCACAAATAAGTGATTTTTTTTCAAAAGAAACCTTTAACAAAATCCTTCCAGTATGTTATCCATTCTCTGTAGCATCTTTAAACTCCATGCTCAGGGTCATCTTCAAAAGCTGAATTTATGAGTAAGCATGAAACAGATTTGTCAAGCTGCTGTCCACAAAGTACTTAACAACCTACATGGTGAAAGGTGGAGGAACAAAACAGATGCTTGTAACTTGAACTTCCATTAGATTTCAACTATCAAATTGTTTAAAAGGGGATTATGTTGTTTAAATAAAGTAACGTATAATTGAGACTCAGGAACTGTACCATTTGATCATATCGAAATATTACAGAGACAATATTTTGTAGTGAATGTATATATATATCAGCAAAATACAATGGCTGAAATTGATGGCTCTGTAGCATCACAGGGCCTGTGGAGTGAACTCTCCCCAAAAGGAGCCTTTGTTTCCATAGGCAACAGAGCTGCTGTGGCACTATGGATCAAACACATCCGGATTTACTTTTATGCCTCTGAGGTAAACAGTTGCCTGCTGCACTACATAAATACTGAAAGAAAAACTCTCTTTCAGTAAAAGACCTGACCAGCATGAACTGAGGGTAACTGCAGGCTGTTGAGGGGAGCCTGGTGCAGGAGGCTCCTGGGAGAGTGCTACCTGCGCTGCCATTTTTGCCTTTTCTTTCATTTAGTGCTCCAAATTTTTTGTTGTGTATTTCACAGCTTAAAACCGATAGAAAAAAAAATCTTAAATGTGATCATTTTTCCTTCCCCCATGTCCAGGGTTGTCTTGTCATAACAAGGCTGGAGATAGAATTATCAAATCTTTCTGCTTTTCACTGTTTGAAGTGCAGAATTAACTGCGGCCTCTTATCTCAGCCATCTCAAACTGTTTTGGACACAGCTAAATGGAGAGTTTTAGAAGAAAGTGCAAATCTTGCTGGTCTTTTGAAAGCATACCCTTTCCATTTTACCAGAGTGAAAAACATTCAAGCAACATATTATAGGTGAAGTCACATGAATAATGACCGTTAAAAAAAAAATAAAATTAAATGTCTTCTGATTGTTGTTGTAGTACAAGAAAAATTAACCATCAAGATCAAAGAGAAATGTTAGCTACTGATAAGTTATGCCTGAGTTTGCTGAGTTTGCTTAATCATCTGATTAAAATTATGCCATTCCATGCAATCTTTTATTTTGCTTTGCATTTCCGATTTATCTTGCTAATGGTTTGCTTTCTAAAAGGTGAGCTTCCAGAGGTGCAAGCAACAGAGGCCTGGTACACTCCAGTGATTCAATGCAAGTGAAGCCTAATCCTGAGTTAAGTACATGACATTCTACAGAAGTTGCTGAGAGAATTTTTTTCACTGATTTTAATGGTATCCACTGCCACAACACCAAAACCACTTTTAACCCACAAAATAATCAAAGCCATCATGTTTCTGTCTCTATGATATTAGAGACTTATATATTTGTTCTGCTGCTAAAAATGCTCTAGTGCCTGCTTAGGCAGCTTAATGAAAAGTGAGTCCTTGACCTGTACCCAGAGTTTTGTGAGTGTTCAGAAGCAAGGAAACTGTTGTCAGAAGGCTGCTTCCCTCTTGCAGGTGTTGATTTGTCAAATGACCGACTTCTGCACCGCACAGATTTGGCACCGTGCAGCTGCCTTGTGCTGAATGAGCTGCTCCCCTGCCTGCTCAGCCTCTCCCTTCATGACCATTCCACTGGGCCTCCTTTTGCCTCCTGTTTCTGCTGGGCTAAATTCTCTTCAAAAATGGGTGATGGAAGATGCCTTTCTGTCTTTGACTTTCTCTGTCATAAGAGGTCAGGTATGGAATATTTTTATCTCAGCTACTCTTGTCACAGAAGTGCTCCTTGAATTCAATAAATCTTCTGTTTATTTGTTCTGATTAAGGCTACTGAATAAATTAATTATTGAGAGCAAAATTGAAAATGTCATTTTAAGGTAGAAATATGTGATAAATCACGAAGTGAATATGTGATAATCACAAAGTGATGAGCACAGTCTGGATGGCAATTTTCTGAGTTCTGTGTCCTAGGCCTATACAATCTTTTTTAGTTAACATGAAAGCTTTTCAAGGTCAGCAGTGCCATACAGGTAATGATGAGCCCAGGGTAGGCTTATGTTAAGTGTGTCCTCAGTGTTCAGGTTAATCTTTTCATTTGTGAGTTTTTTTCCATAAATGGATACATGGGAAGCCATTACCTGTGTTACAAAAGTAATTTTTGTGTCTTTAAATATCATGATGGTTTATTTTTCAAATAGGAGATTAACCAATGCATAAAAAACCATAACATTCATTAGAAACTACTAACTTCAAGCACTTTATTTAGCAAAATGTAAACTCTGGGTACTTTCAGGTTGTACAGATGTAAAAAGGAGAGGGATAAATAAAAATAGGGCAGCTTATCTGCACTTTTACCTTTAATCCAAAATTACGTGTTATTCTTTCTGACCTAAATAGGTGGAAAAAATAAGTTAGTGAATCAAACAGATTATCAGTGTCTTGAAAGTGGAGATCAGTTTAGATACTACTGGGCTGAACCCTGCAGTCCTTATTTGATCTTCTGAGCTCAGCCTGCTACCTTCACTTTCCATTTATTTTAGTGAGATGCTGATTTTCGTTAGCATGAGTAGCATTTGGTGTTATTTTGTAAAGATTTACAAGGGCCAACATTTGCCAAAACAGTTTCAGCTGCTAGGAAATCTTGTATTGTTATTCTTTCCTCTGATACTCTTTTGTCTTAAACAGCAATCTGACTTGTTTCCTAGGAATTCCTTCTTATAGGGATCCAGGTGTTATATATTTCCCTGTACATTTTTAACCTGTTTTTATAGAAATAATATTTCTGCATTTGTGTATGACTGTCTAAACGTCTCGTCTGATAATTTTGAACCTTCTGACTGGTGTCAACCGAATTTGACACGAGGGAAGTAGTCCCAAAGATAACTGAGTTCATTGTAGCATTGTAAAAATAAGGCCCCATAAGCATTTTGACTGAAGGAAAGACAGCAGTGAGGGCTCGCGTTTTGTAGGAGGTTATAAATTCCCATACCAGAAGAAAGGCTCAGATCAGAGCTTAAATCATGATATACAAATCCATGGGAAACCAAGCTGCATTTATTTCAGGTTTCATTGTTTCACTTTTGTTTCTAATAACATCTTATGGGATTTAGAGATCAAAAATTTTTAATCTTGTGTATTTGTCATTATTTGCACTGCTTATTCAGTTTTCACTGTCCAAATTTATTGATGAGAGGTTATTTTTCTCTTTTAACTTTTTGTCAGCATAAAATGAAGCTTCAATTTATGGGAAGTGCAAATGGTTGTGTTTGCTCTTTAATTACTTATTTCTATTCTGTTATTGTGTGCTTTAAAAGCATTACTCCACTTTTTATTTTTTTTTTAGTGCAAAAACTATATCATAATCTTTCCTTAAAAATTGATTTGAGAAATCTGCAACCAGTGAGATGCGGAGGGTACTCCCCTCACTGGCTCTGTGTCTTTGCATTAGACCTGGAAAAATAATTCTGAGCTGTTGTTTATTTACAATAGGCATCCTGCTTGCCCTAAACATGGGAAAGGATTTGACATCAGTGCTGTTTCTCTCTACTGATATTGTGATTAAACTCCCAGATTTGAGCAGGTATTTGAACATACCAAACAAATCCTTCACCTTTTCCAGTCTAAGTCTTCCCTGACCAAAGGCCATCTTCATGCCTACTATCCCAACAGGAAAGGGGCCTGCCCATTCTGCAACACCTTTGCTGTGCTGGGGAGGGGAAGACCTCTGTGAGAAGACAAGAGAACCTGTGGTAATTTGCATTCTCAGTGACTGCTCACTTTGGTACAAAATTACCAGTCTACACCCTTTTTCTTCTGAAATCACCTTCATGTGCTAGATAATGTCAAGTAGGTAAGTGGGACCATGAATTCCTGCTTTTTCCTGTATTTATTCTGGCAGGAAAAGCTGTGCAAGAGAGTGTACTCTGTCCTCTGAGTAGTGATCTCTGAGTCTATTGACAATATCATTGTAGGTAGAGACTGTGCTCTCTGAACAGTTCTTATAAGCGTGTTAAAAAATTAAGCCAGATAAATTATCCTGAAATGTTATTGTGTAAATATATATTCAAAGCAGTGTTTTTAAAACATTTTGCACTTGGCACAAGCATTTGTTCAAAGTGATTAGGAACTGAGAGCAATCAAGCAAAGACTGGAGGTTTTTGGAGTAATCTGCATGCCTGTCATTTAAGTGACTGTCATGTCACACATCTGCTTTGTGATATGTTACTGCCATTCTATAACATGCCACATCCTAAGCAGTGTGATGAGTGACACCATATCAGTCACCTTGCTGTCATGCACGGAGTGTGTCTTGTAGTACTGAAACCTTCTCAGGCAGTGGATAAATATTTTAAATTTGCTCTGTGTTTGCATGGAGTGAATGCTGAAAGAGTAGGGAAAAAAACATATTAAAGGAAAAATGAGAATAGACTTTCACTTGTTGGTTGCTTTCTGTTACCAGTTAATTGTAGTCCAGTAAGCATATGTTTTGCACCAGTTTGGTACCCATTGTCCTTTGGAAAGAAGATACTACATATTGGAGGTATTCAGGAGCTGGGCAATTCATAGGTGTAAGTCAGGGTTCTGACAGATTAGGTCTGACAGATTTAGATGCAGTGATAGAATGCTCACACATTACACCTTGCTTCTCAACTGGAAGTAAGTACCTGAAGAGCAGGGGCAACAGAATGGGTGAGTGATATAGCTCATAGTCCAGTGGCATAGCTTAAACTGCTGATGAAGGTAGAACTCCCAGGCTGGGAAGAAGCATCCCACTTTGTAGTACTGGGATAGAGGTGGGTCCAGGAAATATTGTAAATCATAACAGCTGGATGCTTGAGGCAAATGTGGACCTGCTGCTGAATGGGGCAGAGGATCTGATGAAGGACAGGGGAAAGGCCAGGATTTCAAGGGACTCTGTGTGTTGTGTGAAGACACTGAGGGTTGTTTAGGTGGAGAAGAGAAGGCTCAGGGAGGATCTTATCAGCGTGTATAAGCACTGAAGGAAGGTAGCAGAAAAGCTGAATCCAGGCTCTTTTCAGTGGTGCCTGGTGACATGACAAGAGGAAACGGGCACAACTGAAATATAGGAAATTCCATTAAATACAGGGAAAAACTTTTTACATCAGGAATGATGAAATACAGGAACAGGTTTTCAAGAGAGGTTGTGAAGTCTCTGCCCCCAGATATTCAAAACCTGACTGGACCCGGCCCTGAGCAATATGCTCTCAGCCCAGGATTGGATTAGACAATCTCCTCCAGAAGTGCCTCCCCACTGCAACCAGTCTGAAAGTCTGTGATTCTAAAGCTCACCTATCACATTCCCCAGTTGATAGACCTGAAGACACTTGTGCTTTCAAGTTTGTTTGCAAAGTTGCTTTACTTTTCTTTGGTTGCAAAGAGAATATGACATGCAAAATATACTAATGGGCAAATGTTTGCTAAAGACTTGTACAACCTCAGGCTAATAAAAGAATAACAAAAGTAGGCTATGGTGGAAGTCACAAGCTGGCAGTTTTACAACCTGTTTACTGGAGAGAAATTCTTTATAGGTATGTCTTCAACATTTTCTTACAATTCTGCAAGATAAGTTTCCTTTCTACTTATGCCTTTAGACAGATACACTGCCTTGAAACCAACCATACATTTCTTCAAGTCATTACAGATTTCATACTTTTTTTAGAATTTCTTCTCTTAGAGACCCCTTTAGGAGATTTGACTTTGAAGCCTTTGCCCCCTTGAATATGATTGTCTTTTCAGCAGCAATTTTTAACACCCAGCATTCCTTTTCTACTGCAAATATGAATGTAAGACTACATTATTTATTCTTTCTAAAGTGAGGAGGGAGAGTTTTAAACTGCTGAATTAAAACCTGCAGTTGCCAAGAGGCAGGAACAACTTAAGAGCTATTTAATTGTAGATGTTTTCCTCGTTTCCCCTTTAACTCTTTCCTCAGGGAAGGATAAACACAACAGGCAGTTGAACAATAAAGCAGCTGTTCTGGAGATAGAGACAAGAAGGGGTAGAGAAGGTCAGAATGAACTTTGCAGCTAGGAGGAAAAAAGACAGCTATAGTATCTGCACATCCTCAGAAAAGCAGGTATTTGAAATTAGTACATTGAGTTACTCTGTTCAAGCTTGCAAATGTGATGGACTTCACTCTTAAAAAAATTAAATTTTGGTTCAACATTGGGAAGGAGTTAAAGCTGTTGCATAATTGTTGCTGGGTGAGCATGAAATTCCAGCCCTGCCCTGCACTGGCCCAGCCAGCTCAAGACAGAGAATTTTGTGAAGGAAGCAGATCTGAGATAAAGGTGGAACGAAGCTGACAGGGGGTCAATATATCTATTCAAAGGGTGTAGTCTCAGGCCAGTCTATGATGCCATAGTTACAGTCTTACAGGTAATTTTTTGCCTGAGAATGTCATCACGAAAAGCATGTACAACTCTGGAAGTGGTACAGATGGGGAGACAGGTACTTCAACTTGGAACATATTAATGAAATTATCAGCCTATGTAGAATGATGGAAAGGCTTAAAGAGACTGCTGAATTGGTATGAAAAACCCCCTCCTTAAGTGCTTTTTTCGTCCCTTCCATTATTTGTTTATGACCATGGGAACTTCTCCCTGTAGGGTCCCTCACTGTCATTTCCGCAGTAATATGGATGTAACCTGCCTCCTAACAGTGAATCTCTACAAGGTGTTGTCTCAGAAAACTGTGTAATCTAGAGAACTTTAGACACCTTACATCCACAGTTAACAACAACACTGTAATCCTGAACTGCATGTGCTGCAAACTGTAGTGCCTGACAGCAGGGTGAGCTGTTTCAGTTGACTAAAAATATTCTACTTTTTATTTAGAGTAAGGAGTGGTTGAAAGGGACTTAGAGAACCACTTATTTTACCATCTTCCATAACTTCATGTTAAAAGCAATACAAAACTGCAACCTTTTTACCTGGCTACCTGCAACTTGAGAGGGACAACCCTTGAAGCCAAGAGCTTTTGAAAAAGACATGTATAATATTAATGCTATTACCATGGTTGAAAGAGAAGTGGGCATATTCTTCTGTTGTTAGCTTTGTGAGAATGCTGTATTTTCTATTAACAGCATGAGCAATATGTACTGCCAGCTAAGAATGACCTTTTTTTTTGTACATGCGTTACACACCATATCTGTGAAGTGCACAGGCATTTTTGCATGACACTGCATGCTACATTTCTGCAGTTCCTGAATGTAGCTGAAAGGAGGAGATTTACAAAGAAGATATAATTTAGGCACTTGCAAAGAGATTTTTATTAGGTTCTCTTTCCGAAATGGAGGTTCTACAGATTTGCCAACACATTAATTCCCTATATGAGGTGTCTGATATTTTTTGGATAATCTGATTATACCTCTGGTCATCAGAGTCTGTTAACAAAAGTCAGATTGTGTACAAAAGTATTTTAAATATTATCTTGCTTTTTATTTTTTTTTGGTCTCATTTAATTGGCTTCTCATGTATCAATCTGTGAACTAAAGAAAGTAGGAAGACAAAAAAAATAGTTGATTTAAAAAAAAAAAACAAACAAAAATCCCTCTCATTTTGATGACAAGTCAAATATAGGACCATTGGTTTTGTCTGAACTACAAGCCTTGAGCTTGTTTCCTCTAAAGAAGAAAGATTATATTATATCCCTAAATAGTGTTAGTCTGGACAAATAAATAAACCTAATTCACTCTGTGAGGGTAGGTGGGGGTGAATGCATAATAGAAGATAAGGGAGACTTTTCTATAAGTGGCTGAAATACACTTGTGGAGCCGTATGCAGACACAGTACTGCTGTCACTTTATCTGCCTTTCCTCATGAAGAAAATCCTCAGGAAACCTGGATGTTTACAGCCTTCAATTTGACTAAAAACTGGAATTGTCAATATGCTCTACTATAATCAACTCTGCAATGCTCAGTGATGAGTCCTTGTGGTCCTTGCAAGTTGAACAAAGTTGCTGACAGGACCTGTCCTTAACCTTCTGAATCTGATGAGATTTTTATCCACCTTCATCCCATCTTTATGTGGCTTCCCAACTGCCTCTGGCCTTTCCCTCCCCGTTGTTATGTTCCAGGTGCCATTGCCTCAATGTGGCTGACAAACCTCTGGGGAACTTACAGACAGACTGTACTAAATCAAGGCCATGGAATAATTAGAAACAAAAAACATCATTAACTAACAATGTATTAAAAAACCCTGTAGTGTTCCACTGCCATTTACTGAGAACAGTCCCCACCCATAAAGAGTTGTTACCTTCGAATCCTATTACTATAGAAACATGTCGTATTACTTTAATAGACCATTCAGGAAGAAGAAATTGTTTTCTTTTGAATCTACATCTCCATTCTACAGTTACCTCAAACACAAAAATTTACTTTAGTTTCTTTGTAGTCCTGTGACTTTTAAATAAGGCTGTGCCTGGAATTCTACTGTTTTTTATGCCAGGTACTCACCCCTTCTGACTTGCCCTTCTTGACACTAACAGGGTACAGAATTAATGAAAAGTGCACTATGTGTGTAAGTTCTTTCTCCCAAGTCTTTCTGTATGATTTAGGTTCTCCTTCTGCTCACTGGTTCAAGTGAACAGTTTTCTTAGTGTGTGTGCAGGGACCTTACATGGGCACACACACACACAGGAGACAGATCGTAGCTGGGACATGGTACAGCAACAAGTGTGTTGTTAGGGCTAAACAAATTACCTCCCAAGTCCACATATTGAGTTTCCAAAAATTCTGTCCTTAAGTGATTTAACATTCATTGATTGTGTGGACTGTTGTTTTAAGGACAGGCTGTATGTTAAAACAAGAACAATCTTAATCTGAAACAATACTACATAGCAGTTCTCTTCATAACAGTCACATGTTGGATTTTTCTGTTCCCTGAGTGCATGCATCACTTTCATTCTGGGATATAAATAAATGTACTATGAAGGAAAAACACTTTCTATTGATGGCCAAGAGTGTAAGCCATTGCTTGGGAAAGAATATTATTGCCTTAATTTTTTTCCTCAAATGGTATTATATTTCACCTCACTTCCCCTTGTACTTGGTTTATTTATCTTTGATAGCAGTTCTCCCTATCTTGAGGGATTAGGGTAGCCTGACTTGCCTTTCTTTTCACTTCTTTTAATGTCTGTGTTTCATATCTGTATAAGGAGGAAAAAAAGCTTTCAAAGACTCTTGCTAGATTAACAGCATTTTGAATACTCAACTAACTTTTTAAAACCAAGTAGTTTTTTATTAGCAAAAATTTGAAACATGGACACTTTTTCCCTATTTTATTTTCCTAAACCAAACTGTACCAGCTCTGTAGATATTTTATGCATGTCACTATCAGCTTCCAGTAAGTTTACAAAGATGGTTCTCAGAAGGAAGGTAAGGATCAGATTCAGATGGACGTTGCAATATAAGGCACAAAGCTATTAAGCATGGTATGGTGGCACTGAAAGAATTCCTAATTGTAAGAACAACATATGTATTAAACAGTAAGTAGCTTCTAAGAAATAGAAATGTCAGTTTACTTATGACTTGCTTGGAAAAGCACTAGTTTTTTGCTAACCAATAATGTTGTGCTAATGAATTAAATAAGACCATTTCCCTAAACCATTTTGATGATTTGACAATATTATACTTGTTAAATTTTGGATTAAAGCTTCATAAATATTTTAAATATTTTAGCTCTTACAGCTGCTGTCTGTTCCCAGTTTGAAATTACAAGTAAGAGTTAATTCCCTTACTGCCTTACAATGATACAAATAAATAACCCATTGCCAGCATTATTCTGTTGCATTAGCTTTAATGGGTTGTCCATTTTGAATAGTCATGTTTTCATAAAACAGAAGTAGCATTCAAACATTGTTTAAAGATAACGTTACTTTTAAGTAGATGAGTGTTGTTATTACGTCTTTTTGCAAACAGAGAGAGTGAGGCACAGAGGAAGGCAAGGTTGTCTGTTTGTGAAACTGCTGACCAGTTATAGGTCCAGCTGAACACAGTGGGAAACTGTTTTCTGCCTCTGGAAAAACAACCCAAATGACAGTTATGTGGGAATTTGCAACAGGGGCTGTGTCCACCTCATTCCCTCATATAAATGTTATCAGTAAGGGCTATGGAAGGAGGGAGAGGAGGGATAGATCGGTTTCAATTTGGTGCCATATTCATTTGGGGAGAAGATTACTTGCAATTATTTTTCCCAAAAGCTAAGGTTAAGACAAAAATTTTTTTTCAGAAGGTGAGCTGCTTGGTAATAACATACAGTTTTAAGAAACAATTAATGAAGAAGCACATATATTTAAACTGAAAATTATTTCCATATCACAATGTGACAGAATATAGTTTAAAGTCCTTTTAGGAATATGTGGTCACTCTGAGCAAGACAGTGACATTTAGCCATAGTGTGTACACCTGATTTGAATCAAGGTTGTCTGTGTTGATGAGAAAGCAAGTAGGAAGAGCCACAGTTGTCTTTCAGATTCTAATGGATATTTTGTGTCTGGGTAAGGCTCAAATTCTGTTCATATATATTTTTATGGGAATCCCTAGGTGTTAGATGAATGATAATAATATGTGTAAGTTTGTCCTTAATTACAAGTACTTCAATAGAGAGAGGGCATCCAGAAGAGAGCAACAAAGGTGGTGAAGGGTCTGGAGGGGAAGCTATGTGAGGAGTGGCTGAGAGCACTTTGTTGGTTCAGCCTGGAGGAGACTGAGGGGAGACCTCATTGCAGTTACAACTTTCTCGCGAGGGGAAGAGGAAGGGCAGGCACTGATCTCTTCTCTGTGGTGACCAGTGACAGGATCCGAGGGAAAGGCCTGAAATTGTGTCAGGGGAGGTTCAGGTTGGATATTAGAAAAAGGTTCTTCATCCAGACTGTGATTGGGCACTGGAACAGGCTCCCCAGGACAGTAGTCACAGCACCAAGTCTGATCGAGTTCAAGAAGTGCTTGGATGATACTTTTGGTGATGGTCCTGTGCAGGACCAGGAGTTGGACTCAGTGATCCTCATGGGTCCCTTCCAACTCAGCATATTCTGTGATTCAAATTTATAAAATATGACAAATATTTTAAAATATGTGGTTTACAATTATTTTTTCATCTGGCCACTCTCAGGTTATTAAAATTCACTTAACTTCCAAATTTTTATGTAACACAATTTCTCGGATTCTTCATTTAGTCTCTGGTTTTGGATAATATTTTTCTGTAATCTTTCATTTCAGGTAGACACACCAGGCAGATCTTTGTGATTAATTTGTAACACATATAATACCAAAACTGAGAACATGTGGGAAGAAAAATACACTCTTCTGACTTTGGCTATGAAAACATTAGAATTAACTGTGAAGCTAAAACTCTGATTAAGGTCACGAAAATAATTCAAAGGGAGGCCTTTTGTGTAAGGGCTGCATCTTAAACCTCCAGGGAATGAAATAAATGGAGCTATTTGCATATTAGACACTTTAAGATAAGTATGTGCATAAATGTAAAGGACATGATTTCTAAAATAAATTTAGACCCTTTCTTTTGATTTATTTCTTATAGCAACCAGAACCTGATCTTAAAATGAAGAAATAAGTCAGGAAATAGTTCCCCTCCCTTAACTTCTGTTTTTTTTAGTAAAACATTGTTATTTGTAGTGTTTATATAATTATATTCCAGTGTAATTCAAGTATGTAATGACATTTCTCCAATGAAAGCATTTAAATAACTCAGGAAATTGTTTTACTGTTCTGTTTCCTGACTTAAAAACCCATTTTGTCATGTTCATTTTATTGTTCAATCTATCTGAGCTCATCTAGATATATTCTACCCTATACAGAGCAAAATAAAATATTTACTAACTGGTCATCTCATATATATATATATAAATGCACATCACATTGAAACCATTCTTATATACATGTAGTTATTAACCATTCTTATGCAGATATAATTATTATTTTCACCCCTTACTGAATTTTAGTTTATAATAAAACCAGAAATCTCACACATAACACCAGAATGTGACTAGAATATAATAAAAAAGAGTAATCTTAGGTAAAGGAGTATCAAATAATAGATCTATTCATTATAGAATAAAAATTAAGAAAAGGAAAAATGACTTAAATTTTTCTTGTAGTGCCAGTCAAACAAAGTGTTTTTCTTTGCATTTGGGAATATATTAAAACTGGTTTTTGTATTACAGCTCAAAAGGGCTGCTTTGTTTTGCCTCATGAAATGGAATGGTTTGGTATAAAGGTGGTATTTTCCAGCAAAAAGGGGAAAATTTACCAGACTTGCAAGAGAACTGAGTCTTCTTTTACCCTAAAGACCCTTCTATGAGACAAGTGATAGGTTAACTTGTCTCATTTTTATCCAGACCTTTTTTAATTTAGTGGATAAGATTAAAGTGCAAGCTGAATACCACAGGTGTAGCTTGGGTTTTTAATCTGCTTGACTCGAGTTAATCTAGTTCCTGAATGGGGCTACTAATAATATAGTTCCTGAAATGAAATAGGAAACCTAAGTAGTGCAATGCTTTTATTCAGCTTTGAATAAATCAGAGAAGCATAAAATATACTGAAACAGATTAAATTTGATTCCTGCAGGAATCAAAGTTTAAGAAGTTATAGTAGAGATGGAGAGAAACTCAACAGAGGAGATCAGATGTTGCGCAGGGGACAGTATCTGCCAGGGTGCAACTGTGTCTGGAGAAACCACCTGGGGGGCTGCTGCAGGGCTCTGGGGATTTGGCCTGAATAAACAGCTTAGTGACAGTGATGCTCCTGGTGTTCATGCAAAGAATAGAGACCAGTGAGATTATGGTGCTTATTTCTGTGTTATCCTGCACCGGAAAATATGTCACCATGCTCCAGGACAAAAATGAAAGGAGGCGCAGACAAATAGCCTGAAATAATTGCTAGTATATTAGTGTCTAATTGGGCACTACCATAAATTCATAGATGTCTTTTTTTTGTTAAAGGCGCTTTAGGCTTTATGTATTCCAAGCCAAATTCTTTAGCCCTTAGGTGAGCAAAACTCCTGCTGCTCATGGTGAGAGGTCTGCTCAGTTAAAGAGCACAAAAGCTTCATCCTGTGTTACACTGAGAGCTTTGATATTTCTGCAAGTTTTCAGATTTTTTGTGAGTTGAAGAGTCACAAACCCTTGTGTGTGTCATCAAGCCCTGGAAAGGCAGCCGAGCAAGCCCTGCCCCATGGCAGTGCCTGCAAGTGGCTCAGGCCCCAGCTGCACTGCAGCCCTGGGCTGGAGATCACCAGCACCCCGATGGGGACTGGAGTAAGAGAGGGAAGGTGAGAGAAAAAACCATTGTGTTGGTGTTAACAATTTCAGGATATAATTCATAGGCCCAGTGGGTTTTGTAAAAGCCTTTTCTTGCCAAAGAGGAGCACTGGACTGTTTAGTTCCCCTCCAACCCTGGCTTGGTCTGGGATGCCACAGGGCTACAAGCATTGCCTGGAAAGAGCTCTGGACATCTCTGAACTTGTAAGAAGGGGAGCCAGTCCACATGTTGCACAGTGACTGTGGTAGAAGGGTGGATGCATTAGCCTGGGCCACAGAGATTCTACCTGAAGAACTGATAATGCCCTCAAAGCTAAGTGTATCCTGAAGTGCTGATTCTGTGAGTGCTTCAAAGTTTTTCTGGCATCTTACAGTTCAGAAAGAAATGTGAACTTAACTGATTTTGTTAAGAAATCTGTGTTTCATGGTTAGAATAAGCTCTGTTTCTTAGGTGTTGACTCTGAATTTGGCAAAATAAATGCCCTGGATATGAGTGTAACTGTGCTGGCTCAACTTCATTTTAGGTACTAACATTATCCTATTCAGAGTAGATCAAGCAACTTGAATTTTTAGTATTTAACTCAGCAGTCAATATATGCTTGCATGTTTTAGACAATACTAATTAATATATATCTAAATGCAGTCTTTTTTTGTCAGTCTTCAAGTCAAGAAAGTAATCCCTTCTTTTAACTATGTCATTTACAGAACTTCTTGAGAAAATTCTGAGATCTGAACAAACAAAGCCTGTTGTAACATTGATGGGCTAAGGCACTAACAGAAACTTGAGCGCTTCTCTAATTTAGTTGAAGAAGATAACCAAGTATTTGAGAATCAGTGTAAATATACATCTTTAAATAAAAATACATGCATAATCATCTCATGGGCGTCCTAGCTTCCCTGGGCACTCGCTTTGTGGTGAACAGTAATTACCTACCATTAAAAAGGTAGTGGATATATTAATCACTTTGTGTGCTGTGGCTAAACCCTCCTGCTTATTTGATGTTTAGATAATAATTTTCGTTAAATTAAGAAAACATGCTGGTCCTCTTCTTAGCAGTCTAAGAGTGCAAGATGTGACAGAGTTTTTAATTTTCCATAGCTTAATCCTATTCTTCATATTTAAGAAATATAAATTCTACCACTGCTATGCACTTGGCAGGTATTTATTACAAAAATCTTTAGAACTGATTTCTGTATATATGTATTCATACAGACTGCATTATAGAAAGGAAAGGTTTAAGTGATGAGATTAAGATTAGATCTCATATAGAAGAAACTGCATGAATCTCCCAGATGGAGTGATGTTAACTATTCAAGGCTAACCCCCACTCCTTAACCAGTACAGATATTTGTAGGTGTTGATTTTTTTGTGACCTTTGTTCCTGTGAGGAATTCAAGCTTAAAAAGTGTGAAAAAATATTGAAAAGACTTGCATTTTTTAGTTCAGATACCATCTATCTAAGAAATACCACATACGATGGTCTGTAGTGTCCCTCTCAGATAGAGCAGCTGGGGCCAAGAGGGCTGAGATTGTTCCCCTGTGTGATCAGTTATGACTTACTGTATTTGTGTTAATTGTTCCTAACTTAAATCCTGGTTTTCAGTGTGGTTGCTGGATTTCTTCTTCCATCCCTTAGTGAAAGGTTTCTTAACAGAACTTAAAACCACTTTTTTTTGTTTGTTTTGAAGGGGCAAGTGCACGTTTACACAAGATCTGTTCAAATTCTTGTGGCTGAAATCCTCCTGGCTTCCTTGAATTCTGGATTATAAACTGGCTCACTTGTGATTAAAAATGCATCACTGAAGCTAAGTTATTTAATTGGGATTTCTATGGCTTTTTTAGCAATTTACTATCTCAGTAGGTACTTCTGAGAGAATAAAATTTGTTCAAGAAACAAGAGATACTCCTAGAGTTACTCATGCTTGAAACATATTGCAGCCTGATTGTTAGAAAGCCCTAAGGGTAAAAATTATGACTCCATCTTAGCACCTCTGGGGAGGGGACGTAGCATGTTTTGTGTTGTTTCCTCATTGGAAAGTAAGTTGTGCAGCGTTCAACATCCACTATTTATGGGGGAGTCAATGAGCCTCATCAGATTCTGCCAAGTGTTCTCTCTTTGTCTTGCACAGGGCGAGTGGTTAGACAGCACCTAACTCTGACAGTCGCGGATGTGATGCAGGCTTCAGTGTGTGAGGAAACAGAGTTCAAATTCCTTTTGTGTCTGAGGAAACAGAGTTCAAATTCCTTTTGTGTCTATAAATATAGAGCTTCTGTGAAAGTCTTTGTGAACAGAGCCTGGGCTTTATTGCCTCAACCTTGAGGCAAAAGATGTGATGGAAAAGGGGAGGCCTATAAAAGACATACCCTGGAACAATTGTTTTCACTCATCCGTTCTAAGAAGGTTTCAAATCTTTAGTAAATGTAATCTATCAGCAAAAGCCATGCTGTATTTGAAACAAACAGGTGAGACATGTAGGTGTCAGTGAATATCATAACTTTGCTCTGCTAATGACAAGTTCCACCTGGCTGCAGTTACTTAACTATTTTACAAAACTTTTTAACTTACTTTACATACCTGCCAACTCACCCACCTGTGCAGGAGCTGTCATTACAAACTTTCAAAGTCCATCAGTGCTTTATAGGATTGCCCTTCCAAGAAAAGGAATCTCTACAAAAGTTATTGTTCTGACCACAGAGACTGATGGCAAGTTGGATACTACCTACAGTATGTTTTTCCTTTCTACACTAAATATCTTGCACAGGAAATGTAAAATGAAATTCATGCAGTAAGCACTTCTCAAGTGAGACCAGGTGCAGTGTTTAGAGCTGAATCAGGTGTGGATGATTAGCCTAAACAGGATTCAGCTGAATCTGAGTTCTCATCTGCTATCTATCCCATCCCAGCACCCCTTTCCTTTCTCCTCCTCCATGCATTCAGCATCTTCCTAATGTTTTCCTGCCAGCTATAAGAGCTATTTGGTCCTAAATGTGGCAGGCATGTGCTAATGTCTTTGGAAAAAGTTCTTCAATATTGGATGTTTCCTTTGGTTATAGAACTACAAAGCTTCCAGAAGACATGGTAAGTCTTTATTTCTGCCTTCTTTGGATTCACCTGAAATTGTCTAGCTGTGTTCTGCAGTTGTCTCTAGCAAGGTAAAAAAATTCTGGCTCTGTTCTTTTCCTGGCTTTTGTATCTTATGTTGTATAACAGACTTAAATACTTATTTGACAGAATCCTACACAAGAAAAAATTTGAACATACCGTAAAGTTTTGGTTCTGTTCTGTGCTAGGCAAAAAAGGTATACTTGAAAACTCCGCGTCTGCATCTCTCATGAATGAAGGTCCTGGTCATTTTGGATAGTGAACTATGTAAACACATGGGCAGACTGTGTTTCTCAGTGTGAAATACGTAAGAAGACTAAATGTCAACTGTTTTCCATGTAGACCATGAACAAATAAAAGTTCAAGGTTTGGTTATTAGCTTTCTTGCACCAAATTCTCTGATTCAATGTCATCTATTGTGCTATTAAAATAAAACAAAACCCCCCTAATATTCCTCTTTTATATATCTCTTACCTGGAGATGAGCATTATTTTTAATGCAGATGCCCTAAATTACTTTATTCATGTGTATGTATAAAGCAGGAGTTGTCAATTCCAATAGATAAATGTATATTATGAAGGTTGGATTTTAATTTTAAGATTTGCACACTGGGGTTTTTTTTAATTCAAAGACATAATGTTTACTGAAGAGATGACTTCTTGTGGAAAAAAATGCTATTTTCATATATAGCTAATAGTACAGGATCAAAGAAAGGATATTCTAGAAGTTTCTTTTCAGAAATGCTTTCAAAGATTTTCTGTTGACTCAAATAATTGTTAAATATTTAGAATTTAAATGTAGGAGTCCAAATAGAATAGGATGTATGAAAATAGTAAATTGATGGCTGGATGAACTCTTAATATAAAGATCAGCTGATTATTTTTTAAAAAAATGGACAAAATTTACTCAAGTTAGGTTGGGAGGCTGGTTACTTGGCTTGCAGTAGAAAGTTGTTACTGGTGGTACAAACACTAAGCAAAATACTGAAGCAGAAACTACCAGCATCTTGCTCTCATGGAGAAGGTAATGAACACATTTGTGGAGGTAATGTTATCTGGAGGCATAGAAAAACTAATCTATTCCCTTGCTAAAGGGGAAAGGTATTGGAGACAGCTCTGATAATGTTCCTGTTGTTCTAGCACCATTATCTCTGAACCCCTAAATTGGGGTTCAAATTCACTTGGAATTTGAGACCATTTAGAAGCATGGGCAATATCTGGCATTGAATTGCTTGATCTTTGTTTTTAGATGACTGGATTTTACTTTATTTGGGGTAGTTCCAGACCTTAAATTAAAAGATATTAATCCAGTAGCTCTGGATACTGATGTTGTATATATTTGAGTTAAAATGCTTCTCCTATTCATGTGGGACTGTTGCACAACCAGTATTTGGAATATTGATTCTTTAACTACCTCTGTAACTTGCACATGCCTGGTTTCTCTGCCATTTTCCAGCTGTTGTGATGTGTGATTTCTTAAGGGTTAATTTATTAAAAAACTGTAATCACTGTCACTTTCTAAAAGAACAAGATGATTTGCTTTTGATTTACTTGCCTTCATTTTGTGAGATTTTCACTATTGTATTCTGCACAGACGAATCCTATTTTCAGAATAATGATCATCTTGCAAGAAAACCTAATATAAGAGAACAACATCAAACTGACAGGAAGATTGAATGGGTAATATATGCCCTCTTCTCTTTTATGTAGGGTATCCTTATGATACTGTGGCCTACAGCTTTGACCCATGTCTTTCTTTTTAGTTAACCTCCATCAACTATTTAATATAACTTCACATGTTTGTCATATGAATTTGTAATTAATGCCATTCTATTCCTCGTGTTAATATGTTCACTGAAAATGACATAGAAGGAAGGGCGCTTAGATCTACAGAGAATTAATTAGCATGTAATTTTCAGTATATCATCTAGTGTTAATTAGCAGTTAAACCATCTTCTAGTGCATGACCTGCTGATTTAAATACAGCATTCTGTTATAGTGGCCTGGGGGGAAAATGTCTTGAAAGGGTATTCTCTAGAAAATGGAGCTCTCTACATTTCTCTCTTTCTGTTTCTTTGTACCTTAGCATCAGATCTCTCTCGGCCCTTTCCACGATACAAAAGCCCATGTGCTAAAGTGATAAGAAGCAGCAATTTTGATATTAATCAGAAAAGATAATGATAGATTTAAACATGCCAAATTGATGTGCTGCCTGATGGAGGTGCGGTAACTCCGTAATAGGAGGGTCACATCCTCCCTGATTGGATCTCTAGCTACAGTAACTTCAGCTTTGCTATTTCTCTTTAAATACATAAAATTCTACCTTGAGCAGCTGTAATATTGGCTAGTTGAGCCATTCAGGAAGTCATCTGAAGTCTCTCTTTAAATAGTTGCAGTGTTTATGCTTATGTTTCATGTGAAAAAACAAATACCATATTATATTTTAACCATCTAGCTTAATCTGCTTATGTTTTCCTTTTCCTCTTTCCTTAAGTAGTGAGTGATCCTTTAAATTTTTTATTTCATCAGTGTAAAAATATCCAAGACTCTATTTTATTGAGCACTTCCATCATCCTGAATACCTTTATTATACAGCTTTTGAGGTCTTATTTTTCTATGCAATCCAATTCCCTTGACCTCAGAAGAGTATTCATTCCTAGTATCCATGCTCTATATTATACGGGCTTTACCCTGGTGTGTCATCAAAGCTGTTGCTGTGAAGTGGTGAGTTTTAGTACTACTAAATTGAACTCTTCCACAGTGATAGAAAGCAACTGACCCTACTTCTTCAACTAATGGATGATGGATTAAGAGACAAAACTAAGTGAGAAGTAAGTTTCTTGTGCTGCTTTTTGTGCTACTGATTTGTTTGTTTTGTTATTTTGTGTTTTTTTTTTTTTTGGAGAGGAGTTTTTTTTGGTTTTTTTTGCTTGTATTTTGTTTTAAAAATTTCCAAGGTAAAGTAATACAGTACAGAATATTATTAGGCTGAAAAGAAAATAGTCTCTTGAACGCAAAAGATGACTTATCCTGAAAACATCCACCTTTTGAGTTTCTAAAACAAGAACTCTCTCAATAACCAAAAAAGCAGTCCCCTCAGTTGTTACAAGAATTTTGCAGATTCTCTTAATAGAAGTTATCAGATGTGCAATACATGACAGACACACAATGTAATTGTCTTAAGAGACAGAAGTCTCAGATATTTGCAATGAAATTTCTACCTAAATCAAAGATGGACTGTAAATCTCTTCACTGCCATTATGAAGTGCTTTTGCAGGCCAGTTAGAAATGACTGTAGTTTCTGATTAAGTGGTAAATAACTTAGTGAATTCTTCAGATCAAAATTTCCTCTTCTTTGCAAATTATTGCATTATCCAAGAGTTGACTTCAACTTCTTCAATGTATTCATTGTTCAGTTCTCCTAAAAGACTGTCAGTATGGATTGATCAAGAATTTAGGGCTGAGAGCTAAACATGGCTTTTATTTGCTCTCCATTAAGAGTGTTGAAACGGCATTTGATAGAATTAATTTCTGACTAAAGATATATCCAACCTGAACTACTTTGGTGTTATAAAATTACTGCCTACTCAAACAGACCAGTCTAAGCTATTAGTGATAAGTTTAGGTACTCGTGTTTCCCTAACCTGTGACACATTCAAACACTTTTTCCCCCAGTCATCTTAAATTGCTTTCAAAGTAGCACTGGCCTTTGAAATTAAGCTCAGAGTACGGAAACTATTTGCAAAGCTTTGTGTGGTTTGATCCTTATACTGTTTCATGTGATGTGCTTCTGGCCTGGCTGCTGCTGGAGTCCATTCAGCTGATACTGGTTGGCCAAGGAGGAGGCATCAAAAGGTGATTATCCATGGTGTACCTTACTGTGGGGCTGGGAGAGCTGTTTAAGGTGAATTGGTGGGAGAGTAGTGTTGTGCTCTGATTGTTTATTTGTTCTCTGGCAGAATTTGGGATATATCAGTGTTTTCAGGCATGGCAAAAGAACTGAATAGCTTCCTCTTCATTGTGATTATTAAATTTATCAAGCTTTGGACATTTCAGAGTTCTGATTTCTTTTTTTTTTTTTATGACTGGAAAATAAAGTCTAGGTCCTACCAATTAAAAAAAATAAATACACAACCTTTAAAATACTTCTAAACTTTTCTGTGTTCAAGACAACCGGGGGGCAGCATCTGAGGCTGAGGGACACCATTCTTACTCTGTTAAGCCTCTTTAAAAATCAGGAGTAGGGAGTATCTATTTTCACATCAATATATGTAAATTTTTAATGATCAAGCCCAGCTATATTTTATATAAAGTGAAGTAACACCAATGTTAAAAATGTTCAAGTATGTTCAAATAACCTGTGCTACTTCTTCCTTAGCACAGAATTAGCTCTCTTTGCCAGATCATAGTGGATTTCTTGAAATCTTTTCTAATTATGAAACCTATCTAAAAAAGCTTGGGCCAAAGCTTACTAAAATGGTTCTTTCATTATGGTTCCAACATCTTTTTCTCTGCAAAAATTTCCTGTAACTACTTCTCTCCTACAAAATAGCCAGTCCCTCTTTCCCTGGTGTTCAGGGCCTATTATGAACCCTCTGATTGAAAACTCTTGAGTTCCCACTGTCAGCAACTGTTTCAATTCCCAGTTTCTAGGTCACATTAAAATACTATGATATTAGCTTTTATTCGTCTTTCCCTGTTTAAATGTCTCATTTTATGGGTTCCTGGCATGGCATTCACACTGAAAAGTGTTACTGCTTGTATGAGTAAGTGGCACAAACAGACTTTGCAGAAGCCTGGAAGCCGTAATTTGCTGAATGATGAAAAGGGAACATAGAGTAAGGTTGGTCCAATATGCTCTGTTTCTCACCAAAGGCTGAAGTGTTGAGAGCAAGAAAAAGAGAATATTGCAAAGAAATCTTTGTTGACTGCCTAATGATCTAGAAATATAATGCCTGCTAAAGTTGAAGATAGTGGTTTTTAACATTTTGATGTTCATTGTGTCATTAGGGGCAAGATGAATCCTCTTGGTCTGCATAGGAATGAATTAAGTTATTTGAATATATTTTGCTGTACTAATTCTACTTATTGTGATATGTTTCTGATTAGTTCCTAACTAGATGCTTATAACCAAACTACAGCTTTCAGAAAGAACTGGAATCTGAGCATTGCATGTGGGCTTACCAAAAGTAAAAAATTTACAACCAGTTGTCATGTAACACCCCAGTGAAGATGGAGTTCAGAAGTTTGGACCATGTTCTAGTCTAATAAAAATTCAAATCTATGATTAATTACTTAGTGGATATTATTCCTGTATTTATGGTGCTATAAAAGTTATTTATGATACTATGCAAAGATGAGGCGAATTCTTGAGAACATATGCAAATTAAAACTATTTTTTAATTATTGTGTAGTAAAACCTGTAATTATTAGCTTAGCTGGACAATAAAACCTGGGCTTTTGGAAAACATGTTTACATATTCTCTTGCTCCAGTAGCAAGAAACACTCCCTGGGTCAGAAGGTGCTCTTTCAAATGTTTAGGCAATTTGAAAGGATGCAGGGGCAGAGCTATGTCTCTTGAAACTCACTTCAAGAGCAAACAAAGGTAGCTGGGGCAAGCTGTGACAAAGAGGTTGCAGGGTAGGACTGTGACAAGTCCTGCTGGGGACTTGTGATTGGGATGGTCCTTATTAGTCAGAAGCTACCGTTCCATCCCAGGCAAGCCCTGTCATAATGAGCTTCCTTCCAAAGCCAGGTCTGTTACTGTTGTTCTGCAGTACGTTGGAAAATGGCTTCCCAAAATTACTGATGTGTTTCCATTCTCTTCAGTAGCAGAGGACATGAGCTCAGCAACTGATTGATGAATGTAAAACTCCTAATCTTGATTTGAAGTCTGCACCTTTTAGATTTGTTTGTGATATTTCTGGTTTAAATTGGGATTGTGGGAGAAGCTGCATCTACAATGAAGAACACACTTCTATTTCTGGTCTGGTTCACACAGACAGCCTGAAAGACTTCCGCTCTGATGGAAACAGGTCACATTTCATCCCAGAGCAATTGGAATGACAGTTACAAACTCTGTAGAAAGTTATAACAAGTCTGCTGACAGATACTCAAATAAGGAGAACTGGAGGCCAGCAATAGAATGTTCATTATGGCCCTCAGTGTACAGATCTTGATCAGATACAAATTCTACCAAGCTTCCTCACTGACGCTAGCAAGTACTTTCATTAATAAGTAGCCCAAGTACTATCCAAAGTAAGACATCAAATTAGAAGGAGATAAAGTCAGGCCTCTCTCTGCTTGTCATAAAATTTTCACCTGTTCTTATGCCATTAATATATTCCAGGAATGGCATATATTCTACTATATGACGCAGTCCTGTTTTTTCCTTAACTGTTCTTACACCTGCAGATTGTTCTTCAAATTTTGATTTACTGCAAGCGGATTTTGAGTGTCCTCTCTTATTTAGGGCTGGGTACTGGAACCCAAAAAGAGAAATTAGATTGGAGCAAGTAAGATGATTGCCTATACTGGGGGCAATTTGAGTATTAATGAACTAGTGAAAAAGTGTACACTGTGTTTTGTTCTCTGGAAAATCCTTGGCTGAGAACAGAAAGTGCCAAACTGCTTATGAGGCCCTCCAAAAACCAAAACAACCAGCATAAAGATGTTCAGTATGATCTCCACATAGTTAAGAGAATTTCTGAATTGAAAGCCTCTAATGAAGAGCCGTGTGCTCAGCTGTTTTAATGGGAACAGAAACAGTAGTTGTGATTTAGGTACGGAGGAAGAAAATTATCTACTTTCTGTTTTCTGTTAAGGTGCCTTGGATTCTTAATCACTTGATGTTGGGGCTAGTGCAGTGTTCAATTAATGCATTCAGTGCCTGTTACTAATCTGTTTTTTTCAGAGTAGTAAAACTATTACTTATTCTGCTTTGGTACATGTGTACTCGGAGTTAACTCACACTGGAGGCAATCAAAACTACACATAAGTTTTTAGGGGCATAATTTGATATTCACAGTTTAAATGGTAACACAATAATGACTGAATGTAGTAAAGTGGGAAAAGCTCTCTTTTCAGAAAATCCTAAGATCAGGTTAGTAGCACTTAAGTAATACTGGGGAGAAATTTAATTCTTTTTAGTAAGTCACAGTCTCTTAGGAGTCTGACAATTTGACAGGATTAATCCCTGATTGTCTAAAATCAGATGGGCCAGCTGTGGTTCATGGATCACCAATAGTCCATGGTGGTCCATCTGTTACAAAGAGATTAGGGAAGAATCCATTAATCTTCAGGCAACTATGCTTTACTATTTGTTTTAGGGACTTAGAGAATCTTCAGAAATGATTTTTTCATCTTGTTGATGAAAATAAGGATCTGCCTGTCCAGCACTGCAATGCCTTCCTTTTCTGGTACCTTTTTGCAGGAAATTTGACCTTTTACTGTTCTGAAATGGAAAGAGGGGAAGTGAGACTGCCAAGGCCAACCTTGAATCTCAAAACAATCAGAAAAGTTTGAAGTTGCTTCTAAGAAAGAGAGAGGTATGGACTCATAAGCCTATATAGTCAGGAAAGACTAAGTATTACAATTTCATAGGCATAATCAAGCACAACAGACTTCATTACATCTTTCCTCTATAGAACTGTCCTACTTTGATGCATAATACATTAGGATGGTCACATGAGGGAACATGCTGGTTTGTGGGTGAGAGTTTGAGAGCACTGCTGACCAGGAAAGGAGATCTGCTCTAAGAAGTGGCCTGAATATGAAGTAGTCGAAGATCTTCTTTTAAATACTGCAATTTCACCAGGGCATAAACACTGATTAGCAAAGAAGTCACTAAATTATTACACTTTCCAGCTGTGTTGTTTAGACATGTAACCTGCTTCTCCTTACTCAACCCTGAAGTTCAGGTGCAGATCTTTGGTCTTTGCTAATTTTGGTTCAGATACTTCTCCCATGACTTCTAATAATACTTTATCCAGTCTTGAGGAGTCTTAAATAAGAGAATACAGAATTTCATACAGATATTTTTCTAAGCTCTTGGAGTTCTAATAAAGAGGTATTGTGAAAACTCTATGTTAAAATTTAAATGGTAGGAAAGAAAAATAGGGGCAGGAGGCAGTAAGAAAAAAGGACAATGGAGGATAAAAAAAGAGGAGATAATGGTCTATAAGCTCTTTGTGGCAAGGAAGAATTCCTGGTATATATGTGCATAACAGCACACCAGTGGGCCTAATTAATGCCTGTTGCTTGCCACTTAAGACTTGTACTGAAACTGTTCATAAGAAACAAAGAGAAAATGAGAGAAAGAAAGAAGTCCTGGAAGGGAAGTGCAGAAAAGACAGCATAAATACCTCCCTTGAGATAATCTAAATCCTGCTTCAGACTGTATGAACTTCTTGGAAGCAGAGACTGCTACAACTGCATGGTGACAGTGGCCGTAAATTGGGGTACAACAATGTTGGGATGGGGAAGGGCAGAATATCTTTGCCTTTTCATGTCCCATGATAGTCTCATCATGGATTTATTATAAGCTGATTTAAGCTGTGGGAGCTGGTAATTGGCTTCAAGAGGATATGCCAATGTCTGTGTGTCGCTGAGGCCGAGAAGGAAAGTAGAGTGGAGCCTGGTTTCTCTGGCTATGTGCAGGTTCAGAATATATAGATATATATAGCTGATATAGAGTAGGAAATACCTGAAATAGAGCAGCTGTTCACTGTTCAGCTAACCATTGTTTTAATGAAAAGCTATCCAATTTTGTGGAAAACTTTTTTAGTGTATTTCAGGTTTTATGCACTAAAAGAGTATTCATATTTTAGTTACAATTCATAATATTACAAATAATTTTTCTAGGCATTGTTTTATAGACAGACTTATTTTTAAATGATTGTTTATGTGTCATCTGAATTGTTGCTGTCAACTTATCTAGTATCATGTTACCAAGTGTGAGAGAATAGTCTGATCTGTCTGAATAATGGTGGAACTGATGTGGAAGCTGTGTAGACCAAGGACTTCAGGGCATTTGTCTAGTAAGGTATCATGTCATATTCACACCGGGAGGGGATCACAAATTTCAGAAGTGGGCTTTGTTCTTCCAATTACATTTAAACTCGTCTTTTAAAAGCAAGAGCAATATCTGCTCAAACTTATAGCTTTGTGCTGGTGGAGTTACTCACCACTGACATGCAGAGTGAACTCTGATGCCATAGTGCTTGTACATCACTCCAGTTCCTCCATATAGACAGCTTGGATAAAGAGCTACTGCTTCAGGAACTGCAGTAGAGATGAGTAGTATGGCATTCCCACCTTGGGGTCTGCTCATGTTTCACATGCTAAACTGGAGGCCTTGTTAACTGTTGGGCTAAAGGGAATCCATGACTTACAGAAGTTGATACATATGACCTTTTATCAGCCTCATTCACATGAAAGACCTATAATTTTGCTCCCATTCAAATGCAGTGTGTACTGATGGTATTAGGGATTGTTTTTTCTTTGTGCTTTGATAGGGCATAAGGGTAAAGGTATGTGAGGGTTTGTTATACTCCATACTAGGCATTTGGAGATTGAGCTGGTAATGTTCTAGTTAGCAGTTTTACATAATCTCATTGACTCTTCAGCAGCTTTGTCCTTTTCTTGCACTATAAATGAAAAAGACTCAGTCCATTAACATTTAAATTGGAGATACAGATTCCTGATGTAAACTGTTCTCAATGACATTAATAGTGGGCACAGCCCATTAGTGTGAGCTCATATTAGCAACATCTTAATAATCATGACAGAGCTTTTTTTAAAGTTATGGGAATTTCACGGTAGCATATAATTAAATGTGTATGGAATTTTTATTGGTTATAATTAAGATGCATGATCTTTGTTTATTATAGCATTAGAAAGTACTGTAATAGCTCCGAAGAGCACTGCTTGTCATGTGGTACTGCTTAATTATGGAAAAATACTGTAACACTTCAAGTTGGGCTGATTAAAGCAATTAGCACAAAATTATAATTGGATGCTATTAAATTATATAAAAATATTTACAAGCCTCTTCATGACTATGGGAATAGGACCTTAAATGTTGCTCTTCTTAAGATGATGATGCAATTTGTATTTTTACTTTTACTATGCAGGAAAAGAAAGTATGAATCTATTAGCTACTTTTTGGGCAATGTTGCCAGGAACTTACAGCTGTGCATGTATTTAAAAATTTTTTCAGGTCCTTTAGAATCTGAAGTTATGTGTGTTGTTCTTATCCACAAAAGCATTTTCATTTGTATTCCTCCAGCCAAAAAGAGGAGGTGTAGAAATTTGATCCTTCTTGTCTTACCAGATCCACAGTTCATGTTCCTGACTATGATAAGACTGCCCCATTGTCTCTACTTGGGAAACATTGATTTTCACTTAATTTCAGTCTTTAGTACTATAATTATAATAATGTTAAATTTTTTCACTTGCTTTTTATATGGGCAAATATGAAATGTCTGTTCATCCCTTCTTGTTATGATGGCTTGGGTTCTGTATGAATCCCAGAGGTATTCAGCATTTTAGGGTAGCTGTAACCAGCAACACCACTCCTAAAATATGCAAATCAAGAGGGTGGAGGGAATAAGGCCTTAATTTTTTTTATTAAGATTATTCTGTCATCTTCTGGGTTTTGAATCTTCAGAGTACATTTAAGTAAAGCTTCTCTTCACAGCCAAACACAAAAGGATCTCAAGTACTTAAAAATAGCAAATAAAATAAACTAAAATGTTATTGGGAGCACAGGGAGAAATATTTCTCTCTGAGCTGTCACTTCTTGGAAATAGTTTCTTACTGTTTGCACAGTAACCTCTCCATTTCATTCTTGAAGCCACTACTCCAGGGAAGCAGGGAGACCTGATATGAGAACAGAGTTGTGTAAGCAGCAAGTAGTGGGGAGGTTCCAACCATTGTAATAAACAGGTAATTCCTGGGTCTCAAAATTATTCCTCCTCCTATGCATTGTGCACTGAAATCTTTCAGTCCGTTTTAGTTTTTCCTAAAAGAAACTCTAAGACATTTCTACCTTACATCTGCCTCAGTAAGGAAAGTGGACTGATGTTTCAGCTCAGAGGTGTCCCATTTGTTATAAGAGATTGTGTTTTCAGGGTTTTCATTCCGTTACTCTCACCAACTCTGAGTATTTGTGAAAGTGAAAGATGAAAATTATATGGCAAATTGTGAGACGTGACATTTCCCCTCAGCCAGGGATGTGTTCCCTAAAACTGTATTAAAATATGTTGTGCTTTTCTTCAATGTTCCATGTCAGTGGCTTCCTTACGACTAAATCTGTACTTTTTTTCCTATGGATTTTCTGTTCTTCTCCTCTCAAAATTGGGGAGTCTGAGTTTCCATGACAAACAGATGCCAGCCATCTCCATATGCTACACAAACAATTTAATCTGAATGTAGTTTAGTGGTTCTGGTGAGTTGTTGCAGATGTGGGGTTTGTTTATTTAAATAATATAAATCCAAATCATGAGGCTAAACCAAAATTCTTTCTATGTCTGCACATCATATGGGAACTTAGAGGTTATGTAGATACCATCAACTAAACTGTCTCGTGCAAATGTATCTTCATTTGTTATAATTTACTGTTGGTCATTAATGATAAGTAACTTATGGGTGTTCCCAGTGATTACACTTCAGTTTGTACTGTTAGGATGTTGACAATTAAATATTTCCTTTAATTGCTTAAAAATCTTATTTAACTGATGATATAAATTCTTCCAAACGAGATAATCTATTATCTGTGCATTTTTATTACATTGGGCATCTCTTTATCCCAACCCAACTGTGATGACTCTAAGCTGTGCAGGGTAGTTCTTTAAAAATAATATCACTATTCACCTCAAGCCATAACTGTCTCAAAGCAGTATCCACAATGAGGACATTCACTTACATTTCTCTGTGTGTGCAAGGGGACAGACTGGGCTGAGCCATGATCCTCAGCCAGGGTAGCGAGTGGGAGAATGGAAGGCGGAAAACCATTTTATTAGATGCTCTTCAGTTGATGAATTAATATACTTTGGAATCTTAAGTACTGCTTTCTACAAACCCCACCAGCATGACAAAACTTGAAGCAACTAGAAAGATGGACTGGTTCTGTTGTTTGGGTTGCTTTTATTTTAATTTTGTTTTTTTTTAGTTTTTGCACAACCTCAGTTGTGCCCTTTTTAGTGTCAGTTGCATATCTGTGTTGGGAGTAGCTCAGAGCAGTCACCATGCTGAAATAGCTTCCTTGCTGGTCTAACAGCTTCTGTCTGTCTTCAGCGACAACTCATCCAAACTCCTGCACCTTTATTTCATCTCTTGTGCTTCTCTGAAGTGGCATCTTTCAGCAGTTCCTCTTTCAGGCTTGTATGCTCATCCTGGCACCTGAGGCCTTTCACAAAACAACAGTTTCCCACTGTATACTTCCAATTCTGGTTATACATCTACTTTGAACTTGTGCTGTCTTTGATTTTTCAGAGCCAATAAGTGATGACAATGTAAATTCTAAAACTAAATCACTGTTGCTTTCTCTTGTAGTGCATTTCTTTGGCCATTTAGATAAATAGGTTGTTGAAATTATTTATTTACTTTGCTCTACACTATCTCGTTGCACTCACATGTTTAATTTCTAACCTGCTATGTTTCTTGTAAAACTCACCATTACTATAAGACAAATGAAGCTAGAATAAGAGGGCAGACATACACTAGAAAATCAAGCTAGCTAATGGGAACAAGAACAGTACCAAAGATAAGCAGCAGCCAGAACTCTAGTGAGAAACTGCTCTATTTGCCCATGTTTGCACTTTGGTATAGAGATTTTAACTTTTCTGCAGAGACTGGCTTGATTTTTTTTAATTTTTTTTATTTTGACAGAAGTTTGTACTACTGCTTTTTTATTAAATAAAACAAAAAAACCAGCTATTTTTACAGGTGTTAATGAAATAGGGATTCTTTGCGTGCCAAGCAACTGGTATTATGAAATTTTGCTTTGTAGCAACAGCAGTAATAGCCCAGGGACTATTCTGTAATCACTAGATATACCTCTCCCTTATTCATGGATGAGTTGCTTAAAAGAATGTACAATAAGCCCGTGTAAGATTTTAGGATGAAGTACAAACCAGCTGAGACAAACGATGTTGAGCCATCTAATTGCCTAGATTAACTTTTTGATTCTTACATTCAATGGCAAATCCGTGAAGACACAAAAACTTGTCCCCTTCTGCCTGTCTCAGATGTTCAGGTTTTGGTCTTGAATATAATAACTGGCAGTATCACAATGAGAACAGAATTCGGCCACTGATATTTACTGGTTTCAGCAGCTCTGTCTCACTGGGAGGGCTTTGAATTTTTCAGTCAACTTAGCAACATACTCTTTGATACATTCTTCATTATTAAGCTAATAGGGAGGCTCGTGGAGGACTTTAAAATGGATTCAAGTGTGAAACCTGTAGGTAATACACATAATGAGGCCATTGCTACAGTTGTGCTGCTCTGTAGTGTTAAACTACAAAGAAACTTGAAATTGGCTCTGGCTTGAGTTAGACCTGCACCTGTGAACAGCAGAGACATTGGGAATATCAAGAAAACAATCTGAGATGTCTTAATTGACTGAAGTTATCTATGTATAAGTGATCTTGCACAGCTGATTTGGGGGGAGGGGAATAACTCTCCCCTTGTTTCCTTTTTTGTTTTTCTTTTTTTTTTTTTCTGAGACTTAAATGGCAACAAGACATCTGATGTGTATTTCCCCCATCTATCTCTTCTGAGGTTCTGACTATAAACATGGTTTCTTCTCTTCCTTACTTGTGTGTGGGTTTGGGGTTTCCTTTCATGTATAAATTATCACAAGGCTTCTCATGGTAATATAATAATTTAGTATGGATCTGCCTGATAGTGCTGACTGGGTCTCATCTTGCAAATACCTGACCATTTTCAAATCTCCCTGTGGTTGTCAAACACTTGCTAGTAAAACAAGGCAATTCAAAATTAATTTTTCAACTTCTCCAAGTCAATCCATGCATCTGTAATTGGGAAGCCATAAAACGATGTCCGGCCTTGTTGCTGTGAAAAGATGGATGTTCCTGTGGCTAACACCGGTGAGGGCAGAGCAGAGAGAGGAAATAAAGACTTGGTTGTTATCTCTGTCAAACACTTTCTGTGTCTTACAGCATGTCACTTAGTCTGTGTATCCCTGTAGGGATCTTGTAACTACTTGTACCTGTAGGGATAATAGCCCTTCTTCTCTCCTCTTATCCATCCCATTGTTTTGGTTTGTGAACTCTTACTAGTAAAAGACTGTTTTTTACACAGTGTGTATTGTAATGAGATGATATCTATATTGTTTCCTTCAAGCTGTGCTATAAATATTTTTGAGAATCATCTGTCAAAATATCTTAAAGAACAAAAAAAATCATGGTGTAAGGAAAACAGTGTTCCCATGGTTCTGTGTTTTTGTTTGTTTGGTTGGTTGGTTTCTTTTGTTTGTTTTTTTTTTTCTTGTAACCCACAAAGAAAGCAAAGTCAACATTTCCTGAATTAGTCTGCGGTTTTTTTTCTTGAAATGTTTCATTTTGATATGTTGTATTTATTATAAATCTACAGAACTTTATAGTCTGTGAAACAAGCAAATAGTTACTGAATTTATGTACGGAATTTAAACAAGTGGTGATAGAGAAATTTCAAGGGGGACTAAAGTTCTGAATTGGGGCACGAGTTTTTGTTTTGTTTTTGTTTTAGGAGGTTTTTCTGGTGAGTTCTGTTTGGTGTATTTAATGCAGTTAGCATGGACAGTGTGATGTAAGTACATAGCTATTCCAGGTTACACTTACAGACTTGCAGAACTAACACACACATAATAAAGAGAATCCATGCTTTAGGAAATGCAGGTGATTATGCAGTTGTGAAAATGATCACCAGCCTGAGTTTACTTCTCTCAAACAATCTGGGAGACCCAGTAAAATAAAGTGTAGTTGCTGTAGTGCTGCCTGAGTTCGTACAAAACGCTTTTTAGGGTTGTATATTTGTGTATAATGAAGGCTCATGTCTCAGGGAAATGGAAGTTTTGTGGCCTTTAAAGGACAGGAGGAAGGCATCTCTTAGGATATCACAGTCAAATATAAAGTGAAGCCTAAGATTTATGTGACTTTAAATCAGTCTTTTCTTAAGCCAGTGAGCTTTTTGTCTTGTATTTGTTACTCCATTAAAAAAAATAAAAAAATCCAAGCCTTGTTTCTGATTGAAATAGATAAATTAAGGAAATTCTATTTCTGGGAGAAAATAAGTTTTTTAAAAAGTACAGTAAAAATAGAAGAAATCTGAAACTAAGACCTCCCCCTTTACCTAACACAAATTCTGACAATTGGCCACACAGTGTCTTTAATATTTTTTTTTAAATGCCCTGAATTGTTCAATGAAGTTTTGGGTTTTTTTTTCTGCTTTAAGGATAGGAGCATATCCCAACAGTCTTGAACTGAAAGTTGCAATACCAGAAATCCCTTAAGGAAGTCTGTTCCTGCCATGAGATCCTGGGCAGGGTGACTTGAATAAAATTGTGAATGCTTCAGGGCTCATCCAAATTGAGAGAACTCTGAACCTTTAGAGATTCACACACCAGTAATTTCTTTGATGTGAAACAGTTTCTGAGGCAAACCTGGGAAAATGTATTGTCTATGAAAGGCTTTTGCCACGGCCCAGCTGTGGGACTGTCCCTGGCAGTGGTGTGGAAGCAAGACATGGGCAGATGCCTTCTACTGTGATGTGGGGCCCAGCCACTGCTGAGCAAAAAGAATGAGACTGGACCAGAAGTCATGTGAGTTCAAAGCTGTGCAAGGTTTGAGCTAATTCCTAATTCTTTTTGTTCTTTTTATCGTGGGAGAGAAGGAACCAGGGCAGGCAGGTGATTGCCTTTGATTGCTGCTGTACTGTAGTTAGAAAAACTAATTTGGCTGATTTTGTTTGTTTAATTTTGTTTCATATTGTCTTAATTGTTACAAGACAGGTTAATCAGTGTGGTGTTTCCTAGTGCTCAGAGCAGCCCCAGCACATCAGCTGTCCTCCTTGGCAGCAGGTCTTGCCTTGGTGATACCCAGTGTTACTAGAAGCCTCCTTATTGCCCTGGACCTCTGAAGGAGTAGCTCCATGCAGTTTTAACCCATTCTGCTTCTCCTAGCTTTACGTTGCTAAAGATTAGGTATGGAGGAAGAGGAGATGGAAAAATTACTCTCTTTTCTTTAAAAAACTGGATTAAATAGCAAGCAGCTCAGCTTCTTGTGCAGGTGTTGACTTCATGGGACAGTTAGTCCCAGTATCCATGTGCTCTGAGCTAGGCTAAGCAACTTAATGATCTTTGTTCAAGGAAAATAAAATTGTATATCTCTAAATATTCTGATTTTTCATGTTTCACTGACCTTTTTTGTTTTGTTTTTCAAATTCAGCGTCAGATTCTCTGTTGTGTGTAATGCTTTTCTGATGATCAGGCACCATATAGTCACTCCTGAGATACTAAAGTATCTTTAAGTATATTTAAGTCTCAGTGGCGTCCAACAGCCAGGAAAAGAGCAAGACAATGCTTTCTAATAGAAAGTGTGAATCTTCCTTACAGTGTTAAAATAAGGAGTATTGGATAATTTCCTTCAGAGGCAGGTAAGACTATGATCTGCCCAGGTGTGCTGCTTTGTCTGTGATCCCTCACCCAGGATTATGCTGAGTTGATATCCTGTTTAATTTGTATAGGCAAGCCCATGTTCTTGTGTCTCTTTCTTTTACTCTTGTACGACGGCTCTTCTCTGTCAGCTGTCGAGGCAAGAGCTGTGCTGGGACCCTACACCTTGTGTAAGACATACAGGCTACTTTTCTCCCTGCATGGGAAAGGACTTGTGGGTAAACTCCCAGTATGAGCCCTAATCCCACCAGAACCAGATCCTAACTATTTCTGTGGTACATGTAACACTGGACCTTGCTGAAAGCATCATCTTGTTTGTTTGGCCTTATTTATTAGCTGATGTTTAGCCACACACATCCCTCCCACACCCCCATGATAAAATTCAGTTGAAAAGAAAACATTTTCTTGAAGCTTTTGAAGTTAAAATTTTGCTTAATTTTGGCTACTTTTCTGCTTTGCTTTCTTCTTCTGTGCACCTTATCCTTCTTTATTGTATGAATCTGTGTGTGTATGCATATGGAGCCCAGGTGAAAGAGAAATTCCCACATTTGCTTTTCACTTTTGGCTGTTTTTAACTTAAAAATCATAGTAGTCTGTCTTTTCAATGCAAAGATTTTGAAATAAAAATTGTCAGGGATCAAGTTGTAGTAAAAAGTTAATGTTCCTTCTTTCTGCTTTGATCGATATCACTGAATTGAAGCTGCTGACTTATTTAGTGGGAAGAGTGAGAGCTTCATACACCAGGACATTGTGTGACTGCACTAACTGAAAACTAAATTAACATAATAGACCTTCTATTTGTGATTATTCTATTAGATTTTTTTTTTTGGTGAAGAATTATAAGGGCATAAGATAAATAGTGGAAGTGATGGGAAATTTTGAAACTTTATTTCCTGAAATTAAAATGCTTTACATCAGGACTAATAAGTTTTGAATTTTACTGTAAAGATTGTATGCCATTTCGTCTGCTAGTTCTGACTTGGTTCATTGTAGGAGTTGCAACACAAGTAAATTAAAATATGAATAAATATTAAACTGGGATAATTCCATCTGTTCCTACCAGCAGCAGTTCAAAACCATGTAATGGATGTGGAAACATTAAGCAGGGACACCTTAGTAGCACACTTAGGAACACAAAGCTTGTAGCAACACATGCAAATCCGTTATTACTAGGAAGTTAAGGGGGGTTTTGGCCTTAATTAGACCATACACACACCTGTCTAAGGAGTTTGTACTAGTGGCAGGTGAACTCTACAGAAGATTAAATACAACTTTCCCTGAACTGTAATTAAAATGAATCTTGTTTTCTTTTTATACGATACCCAGGTAATTTAAAAATGCAAATCTGAAATCTGCAATCTTTTCAATGAAATCCCCTAGGCCTGTTATTTTGCATCTGGATTTCTAGTTCTTACTATGGAGAAATTGGATTTTTCTAGGCTTTGAATTGGGAGCATGTGGTATCTTGCTTCCTCTGAGACAGACCAGCCACTACTAGAGCGAATTAGACCTTGTACCTGCTGCTGTGTACTGGTCTCATGAAGAAAACCTTTTTCCTGTGCTGGCACTGCTATGCTTTGGGTTGTTCTGAGCTGAAACTGTGGTTTATATGACTTCTTTTACCTGAGGCTCATAATTATTTTTAAACTCAGGAGCTGGACTTCTAACAAAACACACCATTTTCCTGAAGAATTGCCTTTAGTGCCAATGCACAGTATAAGCATTTTTTCTGCTTTCTGATTTTGTATTTGTTGATGTGTGTGTGGAAGGAGAAGAAATATCAAGACAGTTTAACTGAAGAATGTGTGCTTCACATATCGATCTTAGGTTGAGTACAAGGGGGAGTTCTTAAATGCTCTTCACTTTTTCTGGCATAAGCATTCTGAAAAAGTTGTCTTCTCCAGTAATGAAGCTGGCCACACTGATTATGGTGTATTTGAACATTATATGTTTTGTTTTTAACTTAGATCTGTGAAAGCTGGCTTACAAGTCTTTTTACAAGTGGGTTTTTGAGGTGAGTTTGTCCAAATCTGACAGAGGTTGCAGTTCTAACACTTACCATGTGAATTCAATGTGATGTCTTTGCCCTGGGCAAAATAACAAATTTTGAGCAAATTCATCCCAGTGAGAATTTAATACTATTTTCACAAAGAAATGTACCTATTTTTAGTGTGAATCATACTCGGTTTATTAACTTGTGAAATAACAGTTCTCAGTCTTCACAAATATTTTGCATTTGTAAGCACAATAGTGAAAATTCAGTGTTAAAAATTTTGTTTTTCTGTGGAAGTTTCTTATTTTTACCAAGTCAGGTGATTTCTCTCTCTTTTTTTTTTTTTTGCCCTTCCTATGTGTTAAATCTGGTTTGTTGATGATGTTTCCTCCTTTTGTGCCCTTTTTCTTTTTTCTTAATTTATTTTTTGTCAATAAGTTAATTCTAACTGCTGATAGAAGAGTTTTTGATAGGAAGTTTATACTATCAGTTGTTGATAGGGTTCGCTGTTAGTGTAAGTCTTGGGTCAGGGCATAATCCAAGATCTGAACTGCAAACAGTGTAGGCTGGAGTAAACAGATTCGACTTATACCTGCCAGGGATTTCGCTCAAATATTTTGGCTATGATGAGGAAAAGTAATGTTGATTCTTAATGAGCTAAATGTGAAATATTTTTCATTCATCTTTGTGTTAATTCACAGTTTATTATATTTTATATTAAATCCAATCACCCTACACTACAATAATGGAACATTTACTAATAGCTTGAAAGAATCTTATTTAAAGATAAATGATCTTTGTACTGAAAATAGAATTTTAAATTGTTTAATTGTATGCTGACATGCTAAAAGAAGGACTGTATACAAATGGCTTTATCATCAGTTTTACTAGGAGGCAACGAATATATTTATAATATATTAGCAGGGACTTTGAATGTACCCCATGAATAATATAGAGTATCAAAATAAGATGATGCATCCTAACAAAACAAACATATATTTAATATTGAATTTCATTTGTAAGTGGTGTGTGTATCTGTCATTTCCATTCACACAATAAGAATTCTCAAAGGCTATCATCTGCTCCAATTTTTTTCCTCTGGTTCCTGTTCATGATTCCCAGTATTTCTAGCTCTTTTAGCAATCTTCTTGAAATTTTTCTCATCTCTTACAGTGCATTTGCCTCCCACTCCTTCCCTGCAAGGTGTTAATCATTCTTGGTGCTTCTACTTCACATAAGACGTTTACATGCTAATTTTCATTTTCCTTGATTTCTTAAAATGCTTTTTAAAAAATCCACATCTTTATGTAGCAATGGCATTCTGAAATTGCTAATACATTTTTTGGTAAAATGCCTTGTAGGAAGCAAAAAAGGCAATAAAACTCTTAAGTGACCATGGTTATGGAAATAATGTGAACCACTCTTCTATACTGTACCTGAATGTATGAGAAACTGCTGCAGATTTCTGGGTACAATGGCCAAATCCTCATCCTCCACAAACAATATATTAGTTTTTATGAGAAACATTCAATGTGATTAAAATTTTAGGAGTACAGAAAAAAATGACTTTTAGGAAGGGCTGTGGGGAAAGAGTCTTCCTTCTCAACCTGCTTGCTTTCTACCAGACTGATTCTTACTGCATTGCGAATTCATGTCCTTGAAAACAACACCTGTAATGTGGGTTATGTTTGTGTTTTTTTTTTTTTTTCTTTTAGTCTGGCTTACTTTGTCTGGTCCCAAACAACAGTTAGCAATAATTGCAGACAGAGTACAGGACTCCACTCCTACCTCCCTTGAATGCAACTGGACTTGTGTCAGGTTTCCATCCAATGCAGTTACAGTTCTTGTGAATGAATTCTGGAATACAAGGTGTTGGTTCGCTGTTCCTCTGAGCAGCTGGAATAGCTCAAGGTCAGGGTGGTGCACACAGGTAGGGAGGAAAAGGAAAAGGCTGGAGGAATGGGGATAAGGAACTGAGACTGTTATTCTAAATCTTCAAAGCAGCTGCTCCCAAACTTCTCCACCATGGACCACTGTAGATCTTGTATATCCTTACAGTTGTGTACCAAAATAAGGTTGTTAACACTCAAATCTCAGCATAATCTGATAACATGTTCCTTGCTTTGTGTACTATGCTGTGCCTTTAAAAATCAAAGGCTGTGGTGTTGTGGTGGTGTTGGTGCTGTACCAGGGGAAACTCTGTGGCACAGTTTGCCTTCGTCCTTCAGGCTGAGGGAGGAGGAGCGAAGGCTGGGGGAGCCTTGCCACTGATGTTAGTGACAGACCTGCTGGACTCTATGCTGGAGCTGTCAGAGAATATGCCCTCTGTGGAGGGGACTGTTCTGTGTTTAAAGACAACATTTATATGAGATCAGAGTGTGATAGTTTTGTTATCACGAGTTTTGGTTCCAATTGTGCTCAGCCTGTGAGCAGTTGTGGCCACAGGGGCAGCTCATGGGTCCTGGCCTGAGCCCAAGGAGCCCTCCCTGCAGCAACCCCCAGCCTTGGGCACTCTGTGAAACCCAGCATAAGCCACCAAAAATTATTATTTTTCCCCTTCTGTTTAACTCTCACAGTGGCCCTGTGAGGCTGATGAATTGTGTATTACTGCCACAGGCTTATCCGCGTTAGCTAAGGTGGGTTTAGAGCAGCTCCTTGGCAGGCTGTGCCCATGGGAGCTTCCTGAGCAGGTGCTGCCCTGCCTGGGGCTGCCCCAGCAGATTTGAGGTGCAGACCTTGGCCTGGGCTCGGTGACTCCCAGACCCCCAGTGCTCCTGAAGGATGGGAGCACTGTGCTGACCAAAAGGTGCTCATCCTTCCTCTCAGGTGTGTTTAACAGCCGGTTATACATCCTTTGTTTTGTACCTGGCTGTGCTTCTGTTTTTGTTTCTCTACAGTCAGTTGCCTGCTTAAGAGAAGTAAATATTTTAGGTACAAGGCTTTAGAATGTTTCATGTTGTTGCTCACCAAAAGGTATGTATTATATTTTTTCAACACTTTTGCTAAATGTGTATATAACTTTTATTTTTCTTTGAAATGGAATATTTTCCCTAAGGAGTTAACTAATACATCTGAAGCATTCTGAGGTTAAGATTTGAGAAGTCTTCAATATATGTCCCTGATTTTCTGACTCCATTGCTTATTTGTTTAGGCTGATGGGAATAGGCTTTGTCTACTGCACTTGAAGAAGAAAAGAAGATTTTTGTGCTCCCGGGAGGTGAAGGCAGTTCTCACTGGCATTTTAGTGAAATATTAAAGGCAAAGCAGATTTGGAGGGACACATTGCAAAGGCTGTCACAGTGATCAGAGAAGCACTGGAATGAGGAAAGGGACAGCTAAATGTGTAGGTGGAGAGTCAGTCCATTTGTGCAAAGGTATGAGTAACCGAGGTTATGAATTAGTTGCAGATGGGAGCTGGCAAGCAAGAAAAGTGGAACAAAATTATATTGACATCCCTGTGTTGTCTAAAGACCACTACAAGACCATTAGTATTGCTGTGTAACCAGCAGGGAGGCCCTGTCAGGGTGAGATTTTACTTAGGCAACTGGTATTGATTTTTGGTCTGCCGCCAAGATGTAGGAAGGAAAAGATTTTTTTCTTTCTTTCTCTTTCTTTTTTTTTTTCTCTTTTTTTTTTTTGTCTTGTGTCCATATTCATGGATACAAAGCAGTGTGTCTGGACTTGGGATGTAGTGTTGAGAGTGGCTGTGCGCTGTCATGACTGACTTTATTGAGGGAACATTCTTTTTGAATCGTCCTTCAGACTTCTTGCCTCGCTTTTGCTCATCTCTCCTGTCATGTTTCCTATAAGGCCATTCTAAAAGGCAAAATTAAGAATCCAACATGTGATCATGGCTTGAAGCATCATGTATGGCAAACTGTTTATTTTTTTTTCATTCTCTGAATGAATTTTGGGTGCCTTTCAAGTGTCTCTGACCTAAACCGACAGCCCTGTGCTTGCTCCCGGGGCAGCAGCAGCCAAAGCCATGAGGCTAAAAATGGGCTGTGAAGCAGCTCTCAGGCCAGGTAGCAGCTCATGTTCTTGGGTCTCACTTTAAGTGGCAACCTAGAAGGGGAGTAACTTAGTATTTAGTGATGCTTCTCTTCTTTCTCCTCCTGCATTGGAGGTCTGCCAGTACTAGTTTCTCTTCTGTATTTGTGAGTGCTCAATTTAATATGTGTGCAATAAGTTTATTTCCCTACTTTCTCAGAGAAAGCCAGGCAAAGAGAAATTTCTGGCAAGAGAAGAACTCGTGTGAAAAATGGTGGTCTACAGTCTACTTGTAATATATGTACAGAGACTGACCTGGTCTTAAATCACATAGGATCCTTCCTCATGACTATGCTAGCTTCTAATATATTGTTATTAACACACTCCTTTAGCAGAGAAAATTAATCTGATAGAAATATATTTTCCTTCACTCTATTGCATGTGTAATAAACAGTTAAGGGTGCTTTTTCTTTAAAATTTAAATACCTGCACACAGAAAATTGAGACTGCTGAATTGTTAGAGAAACAAGCACTAAAATAGAACAGTGTTGTTTAACTGCACTAGATGAATTAAATATCCTATGCTATTGCATCCCTGTTCATCTATGTCCTTACTTTTTTCTCATCTTGTGTAGCCTACTCAAATGTCATTCTGCTATTTGTTTGACAGGAGATTATTCCTATAGAGGGTAGGTCTGACCACTGCTTGATTCCAAGGGGATAAAATGAAAACATTCCTTTGAGAATTTGGCCCTTTATTATGTGTATTTTTAAAACCAATTAGTTTTGATCACTGAAACACTAGTTTAAATCTTGGCATTCATTGTGGTCAGTTCTGTTAAGCCTCCAAATTTTGTGTTGTCTTGTGGTACAGGCAGCTGTTTGTCTTGAAAATTTTTTTGCTACTGCTTTATTTATACTCTTTCCTACTTCAGATTTGGCCACATGTCTGGTTGGGAAAAGAATTATAATCAAGAAAACAAAACTCCAATCTGGATAATATAACTTTTAAGGTTGTAAATATTTTTAATTTTGCCTCATTCATAGTGATTAATTAGAACTTTTTTGCCAACTTCCCATGTATTTCAGTGTAAAATGGTGATTAAAGAGTAAAAAAGCCACTTAATAACAAGTTCTGTTGCAGTGCTAAAGCACACCTGTTCTAAATCACAGAAGAAATGAAATCCTTAGCTTATTGTTTTTCCTTGGCACTGCCTCCAGGGCCTACTTAGATTCTCTTTTGCTTGACTTTTACCCTGAGATGGAAAATTATCTGATACTGTAGTGGGTTGAATCACCAAGAATTGTCCTTGTTTGTCTGTGGAGGGTATTAACCTCTAATAGAAGAATGACGTGAGCAATTCTGAATTAGAGCTTATTTGCTTAGGTCTGTCAAGATCCAGAGTATACAGTGTTGTATTTAATTTTACTGTTGAATTCATAATTCCCTCCCCACCCCATGACAACCCAACCTTTATCTGAGCTCAGTCTAGTTAGGCTATGAAGTAATCAGAAAAAGGCTAGTGGTTTTTAGTTGCCGCAGAAAAGCTGATGCAATATAAATAATGGTTTGCAACACTGTGTGTGCAATAATGGTTTTATAAGATGTAAGCATAATGTCTATTTCCCTAAGAAATCAAGGTGTTTTATGAAGGCCTATTAGTGTAATAGAGAACATTTTCATCAGTGCATTTTGCTAGGAAATGCTAGTGGAGGCTTGGATGTCACTTACATGTGTGTTATTTATGAGCATGGCTGTTTTTTTTAATCATGCTATTGCAAAACATCAAGGCACCATTTATTCTAGCAACATTTTCATACAAATAAATAACTTACAAATTTTTTTTTGAAGTCTAGAATTAATTTTGGAATACTTTGTACACCAAAGATCTTTCCTTTTGTCTTAACACACATGCATGCAGTCTAGTTACCCTTCTAAAACCTTGAATTTTGGGCTCAAACCCATAAATTCCTTAAGCTGAGCACAGTCTCTTGCCTTTATGCAGAAACATTTGCTAAATTTAGAAATATAGACAACAGTTCCAGGAAATGCTATGTAGAATCCTTACTTTACAGCATTAGCTGACAAGTAAGTACCCACTTGCAAGCCAGTAAGATGGGGTTGTTTTCCTCATTGCTGTTTGATAGCAAATGATTACAGATAAGCTGTAGGGGTATCCATTTATTCACAAGGACTTTGTCTTGCAGCTGAAAAAAACATTACCAATTCAGAAAGCTCTCTATGTATGGCAATCAATTTTAACTCTCTGCCTTTCTGCTGATAATGGAAGCTTCTGTCTCACCCCCTGTCTGGCTCGTGTGAGCTGCCTCTTCAACACGTTCTGAGCTTGACAAAGTTGTTTAAGTCACTTTATGGTAACAGAAGATATCGTTAAGCTGGGAAACAGAAAGAAATAAATACACAAGTGTCAAGCTGCCTTCAGTTATATCTATTTACTACCCCACATGAATGCACACAGTGCTTCATAAAACTCCACCAATATTTTAATAAGTTACGTGTTTTGGGAGAGGGAGAAGCCATTGTAGGGACCGTGTTAAATAAACCTTCATGTTGAGGAGAGTACAGAACGCCAATTAAGGAGACTTTTGATCTAAAACTGCCCTAATTTGCCATGTGAGCCAGGAGAATCTTTTATAAGATGGCTTATAGGTCTCTAGGACTTTGTACGCTAGCTAGTGCAGGGTGACATAAACACAGGCAAGTGCATCCACTAGAGGGTATTGGCACACTATATAAGATGGCACATTATAGATAATATCTAACAGGTCTCATTTGTTATGCCTTTATATGAGACCTTTAAAAGTCCCTTCTCTTGTAAAGACCGTATTTCCCAGGACCTCTTCCATTTTCTGGTAGCAAATGTGTTCCCAATATGAGCTCAATTGCCATTAGGAGAAAAAAAGGGTGGTAAGCTGCTCATCACCAAATTATCAAATGGCTCATGCCCAGGTGGTGATTGAAATATTGATGTAGACAGATGACTTCTAGAGAGACTGAATATCAGTTGAGCAATATAAAGACTTGCCCCTTCCTTGCACAACAGCTTTCAGGAGGGGGTTAGGAGGGTTTAAATTCTGCATTTCTGAAAAGCATCTGTCCTGGAGGGATGAAAGCACAGGAAAGAAGCTCCCATTTTTAATAGCATCCACTAATCCCATTGCTATCAAGGCTTTTATAACAAATTTGGGATGAGGCCTTTAAGTTTACAGTACAAGGCTAGTTACTTCAGAGAAGAACTTATGTTTGTTGTTCAGAGAAATGCCATACCATGTTATAATCCTAAGAGTATTACTTTTCAATATATAATGTTTATTGGGTTGTGATATGAATAATTTGGTTTTTACTCATAAATGACTGTTGAAAGGAAGAGAAAGAAAATGTGTAGTGTGTGTGTAAGGTTGAAAATATCAAGTGCCTCAAAGGGGCATGATTCAAAGTGCACTGGAGTCAATAGAAAACTCTGGTACTTCCATTAAAAATTTAAAAAAATCTCATTTTGTGGAAAACACTAAGAAAAATGAAATATTATCTGCAGTTAAGGACATAGTCTGGTGGTGGACTTGACAGTGTTGGGTTAATGGCTGGATTTGATGATCTTAAGTCTTTTCAAATGTAATAGATTCTATGGAATTACTTACAGTGTTTCAAGTCTGTTATTCTTTTGAAAATTTTAAGGTCTTGGGGAAAAGAGCATGATAAGTAGTGATTCAACTATGCAAATTTTGCATCAAGATGTGTTTATATTACATTAATACCTGTAAATTTCATGTCCTGTGAGAGGCTGGGCCATATCCATCACAAAGGGAACTTTCTGACTGGTATCAAAAAAGTCAGGCCTGGAGATGTGCCTGCCCTGCTGGTAACAAACCTCATTGTGGATGTGAACAAGGCCCACCAAAAAACACTGATCCCAAAAGCAGTGCTGTTTATCCCTGATAACAAAAATTGATAAAATGAGCCACGAAAGTGAAACCAACAACAAATGTTACATTGTTCCTGTTACAAAAGCCGTTGTCTTTCTTTCCCATGATAACCCACTGGCTTAGGGAATTGATGATAATGCATATGAGAATGTCAGGAAAGCATTTTAGTGAGAAGCCCTTTATGTAATATCTATTTTTATTCAAATTGGAGATTGAGGGATCAAGTAACAGGATGAGATGTTCAAGGATTGATCTGTAAGAAATCATTTTATTGTTGTAGTCATTAATGAAAATGTTCTCCTTAAATATTCAAACATCCACAGCAGTATTAAAAATTAATCTATATACTGTGTACCAACACTTGCTAAACTTTTTTTGTGGAAGGTAAATTTAAAAGAGCTGGTTGTGTAAAGGGAAGTACTTGTTTAGGTAGCTTTTTTTTTTTTTCTTCTTGTAGCATTGATAGTAATGTTTGAACAATTTATTTAAAATTTAGGGAGGGAGAAAGGCTACTTAAGTTTTCTGATTCTTCTTCCAAATTAGAGGTTTACAATAATGTGCAGATTCTTGTGCTCTGCCTAATCTAACTTAAAATTATCCAAGTTACAAGTGCAAGAATGTAAATATTTCCTTTTTTTTATGTTTTTCAGATATGTATAATGCAATGATTTTTAAAAAACCCACATAACTCTATGTAGAAATTTGTTAGTGTCCTATTTCATTGTGAACATCTATATATTCACTGTTTTCTATCCATTATTTCTTCTTAATGTGCTCCATTAAAATTGCCTATATATTTTTTTCACATAGTAGGCCTTGTTTTCCATTAGATATTTTTTCTCATTGAATAACACTTTTTATTGTTTATCCACTTTTCTAATTTCTCAGATTTACTTATTTCTGTCATCACGGACACATTGTTATTTCTGTAATCACTTTTTAATACAAAATTATTTTCAAATTTCAAACCAATTTGTTTCAATTGCTCCAAAATAATTAATAATATAGAACAAGGCCAGTAGCCTTCACATTCATTAAATAAGTTCTGTAATCCCTTTTTCATGTAATTCTGAGGTGTATCTAAGATAGGCTGATGAAATGTTGATATCTGATAATATTCTGAGGAAAGTGTTTTAGCTCTGGGTATTTTGCATCTTTCCTAACACTCAGACTAAATTTTACTGTTGCACTCTGAGAGAAGTCATAATTTTTTCTTGATACTAATTTCTGCTGGTAAAAATGTGTCAGCTACACTGATATATTAACCCTCATTTCCCACTGTAAAGTAGGATGAACAATCAAATAATAGAAACAAAGCTGTATCTTCCAGCAAGCATCCAGAGAGTGCAGGGTCCTTACATTTGCATTTCTTTATCCAAAGGTAGCATCAGTAGTTTAGCTTTTCCATTCTGCATTACAATAGCCTACCAATAAAAAACCTCCTGAATATCCCATTAATGGATTGAAAAAGACTATTGTAGCTGATGAAATATTTTTTTAACTTAAATTTGGTGTTATCAATTTGGCATGATTTCAATTTTTTTTCTACTTTATGACTCTCCTTATGTTGGGTTTGTGGTATGATGATGTGGTGTTTTTATAGAACTTTAGGTAAGTTGTGGGACTAATTATGTTTCCACTAAAAATTTCCTGGTAAAATCGCTTTTTTGTTTTAACACTTTGAATTGCTCTAACCTCAACAATTGCCTCACATTGATACTCAGATATAACACTTTTTACTCATATCAATGTTTAGCTTTACGAATAAACAGCAATACAGAAATTCATCCTGTGTTAGAAAATAACAACTCTGCAGTACCATTTTCCAGAACTTGCCTTAATAAAACAACCAGAAAAAGACACCCCAAACCCCCCAAACCATGGAATTTTATAGTCGTTATCACTTGGCATCAGAGAGATGAATTTAATTTGGAAAAAAAGAAATACTTCTGACTTACAGGGATTCTAAGATTTTGGTTACTTGACTTGGGATAACCAGCCATATCATGGTGTTACTAAACCAACAACTGCTGTGATTCTGCCGAACTGAAAATACAAAACAGGGATTGGCTGTGCTTTTCTCTTTAAGCCTGCATTTCTGTGGGTCTGTCACACTGTACAGATAAAGTCTTCGAGGAACATTAACAGTAGAATATAGAAGTGCGTATCATACATATGACTCTTTATGATACTGAGATGCTCTTAAGGTGTAAAGCAACTGTTTAAATCCAAATTTTGTAATCCAAATTTCCAATTACAAAAATGGTATGTAATTTTAATATACAGCCATTTATGGTAATAACTTCCTCTTCAATTTCAAACAGCCTTTCCTCATTTTCCTTCTTTGTTTTGTGCATTTAGTTTTGTGTTTCCCCATGCAGATCTTTTTCTTCATCTTCTTGGTGATAGAATATGTTTTCTGTGTCATTTGTAAAACATTTTGGGCTGGATACTGCTATACATGATAGTAAAATTTTACAGATAAGTAAGAATTTTCTGTTACTTCTAATCCAGTGGTGCATTTCACGTAGCAGGTGAAACACTGCTACACACCTCAAGCTGTACTAGATACCTGGGAAAGAAAAAAGAGCAAATATAAAACTTTAGCCAAATTCGAATCAGTTTTTTCTCAAATGTATTTGTGACACAGCCTAGAAATAAAAAGCAAGCTTTATGTGTATATATGTACAACTAAAAAAAAAAAAGAATATATTCAACATATTGGTAATACCTAATTTTTAAAAAGCTTGCAAGATGTGTAAAAAATATATATTTCTTTAAGCTCTTAACATTTTTAGAGATGCTTGAGGGGTTTTTCTGTTATGGGTTTTGTTTTTCCCGTGTCCTTCTTCTCAACTCCAGTGTCAATGCTCACATTTTGTGTAGCCAAGGTTACTTTTGTATAAAAGTGATTTTTGACATACAGCCTCCTGAAGCTTCTTTAGAAGGTCGAAGTGAGTGGAAAACTTCTTGCTCATACTTAAAGAAGCTACTCTAGTATGCATTTAAATCAAAACAAGACAGATGTTGGTGAATACATATTTTAGATGTTCTTTTTTTGGGATATTCTGCTGCAAGAGCACCTGTCCTGCCAAATGAAAACATCACATAGGAATGAAGTGGCACTTGTGCTGGTTCAAGCATTTTAAAGCAGACATACTCAACTATCGCTTAACAAAGCAGTATCTGTGGCACAGGGGAAGTTTGAAGTCATGCTGCTTATTGGGCTTGCTTAAACACCTTTGTGTCTGTTATTCCAGTTTGTCTGCCTGGTGCCACGAAAAGATGTTTCAGGGGCTTTGGGAAATGAGGTATAAACAAGAGTTTTGCTTATTGAGCTGAGAGCTGAGACATCTAACACGGCTCCTTCTTAGGACAAACAATATAGGGATCACAGTGGCAAAATGTGTGTTTTACTTCATAGGTGAGAGTGTGTTTGCGTTCCTATCTCTGTATGCTTGGCTTGGAATTCATAGTAATTATTTCAGTAGCTCCGTCATATTACATTTGCTGATCTGTAGGATTGGAAGATGAGCATTTCCAGGTTAAGGAATTATATTTTATTTATAAGAAAGTTCACTTACTGAAGGCACAGGATTTGTCCAGTTGTTGTGCACTGTTGCACAGCAAGCTAAACTTTCTTATTAAAAACAATGGAAGTGCAAGTGGTAGTTCTGACCTTCTGGGAATATGTTTGATCAGGGACTATAGAGTTGGTGAAACAAATATGCTCTTTGGTTCTTAAATATCAGTTTGTTCTCCTTTTACTTGAAGAGCATGAGCAAAAGTACGTGTCCCATCACATTGTTTTCCTTTCATCTAACAAATGTTTTTGTATATGCAATATATTTCTGTAGAGGATGTCAACTCCTCTGAAATCAGCCTTTTTAATTTAGCTGCATGGTATGTAATTCAAATAATGGCCAGTCTTCGCGAACGAAGATTTTGGGAAAGGTCTTTTACCTTTCCAGCCTGCGCAATGGATTTTTTAGGTGAGACACAGCACGTGCTGAACTGAGCCCACCCTTTAATCCTAAGGTTCATCTGCCGGGGCCAAGCAAGCTTGGACAATGGCAGTGAGGTCCTCAGGATGTAGGTTTGTTTAGAGTGACCTTCTCATAGATGGATGGCCTCACAGGGCTAAAGGGCTCCATCTGCCCGGGGGGACCGAGGAATCGAACCTGGGTCGCAGCAGTGAGAGTCCTGCATGCTAACCACTAGGCCACCAGGGGTCCCATGTAATTCAAATATTTAATTTAAAAAAAAAAATAATTTACAGTTGTACTTTGGTGAACTGATGGTTATTTTTCTTTTCTATGAAATTATTAATATTATACATACTTTGTATAAATTATCTTAATTGTAAGTTAATGCAATGGTTTAGGTTTGTTGTTTAATTAAAATTGTTTCCAAAATGATGGTGGCATGTTTACATTTATCAGAGGAAGAGTTATCCAAATGACTTCTGGATTATCTAGGCTTGTTAGTTAGTTAGTTAGTTGCTGCCAGTAAATAGCTAAAGGTGTAAGTTATCATCAAATATTGAAGTTCTTGGCTCTGAAGTAGTAGTCAGGATCATAAGTGTTATGAGATGTACTTTGTTGTCAACTCAGGGGGAACCTGAAGTTAATTTCTCCCCTAGAAGCACAGGCTGGGATTTGCTTTCTATCGGTACTATAAAATATGAATGAATCTTAAAAGTATTCCTAATACCCCAAGCTTTGCACTATACAAATACCAATAGGGTTGTTGGTAGTGCAATGCTAAGATGCCAGACTTCTAATTCTGTTGTGCCTTGAAAGTAAGCAACCTTGAATTTTATAAAGACTAGGAACACCCAACCTGTAGAGGGATGTTAAAAACCTCATTTTGCCACCCTTTGAGTTGAGCAGCTGACCAGCAGAAAAAGACGTGCAAATGTGTGTACAAAAGAAACAGCCAAAATGTGGTCCTTGGTAGGAGTAAGTATTTGAGTCAAGAGAGGTTCTGATCTTTGCTTGCTGTTTATTATTGTCTTGAAATCAACAAGGCAAATGCAAACATTCTTCATTGTGTCATTTTATTTTTTAATGTTTCAGACTTTTTTTTAACTACATACTTAACTTTTACTAATGATAAACTGAACACTGCAATATTGAGAACCTGAATGTAAACAGTGAAATTAATTTTCTTAATTTTCACTGTCTACCTTAAGAAATAGGCAGAAATGGAAGGTGATAAATAGAAGGAAAAAGTTTGTTTTTTTTCTTTCACTTTGATTTATTGGAAGAAAACTTAGACCAAATAATATGTTACACGAAAAGTTTGGTGTAATAAATAAAAAGGTTACAATTCTGGAACAGCAATTTCCTTATTTAATGCTGTTAATGGGAAAAGTTGGAGATATTAATTTGTCAATTACTTTTGAAATGCATTAACTAGACACAAATAGCTCAGTCAGAATAGACACTGAATAGCTCATTACCCTTGCATATACTGCAGTACAGCCCTAACCAGTAAGCACATGTTAGTAAAAAGCAACAAGCAGTTTAAAATTTGCACACAAAACTCTAAAAACTCTCAAGCTTTCTTGGTTAGTTACACATGCACTCTTTTGCGCTTTTCTTTTTCCCTGATGAAGCAGGTTAAATGAATAAATGTGTTTGAAACTCTGTGAAGTGTATTGAGCTGCACTGTATATCTACATTTCTAGCTATAATTGGTTTTTAGAAATACTGTGAAAGATAATGCAAATAATGAAATTAGTAGGAAATCATAGCAACTCTGAAAGGGATTCTGAGCCAAAAATCCCATCTAATTTCAAATGGAACCTTGTGAAAGCTATCATCTCCATCTTCTATTAAAAGCATTGGTCTGTGAGGGAGAAGGCAGAAAGAGGTGAAGAGATCTGGGTAAAAAAAGTGGAAACCTATAGTTTAAACCCCAAGTTATGGATTGCTCACTGTTAAGATTTCGTTTCTCCAGTGTTCTACTTTGATCAATGAGAAAATTTGCAGATTTTATCTAAGCTGCAGAAGAAAATTATATTAAAAGAAAGTCTTTACTGGTGATTTTGTGGTCTTCAGTTAATTGCAGTAAATATTTACTCATGTATATTTCTGTTTGGAGTACCTACATTTAAATTTCAGTCAGGAATCCTCTCCATCAAGAAAGTGGTGTTGTTGAATTATTAAGATACTTTGCAATGTGACCTGTTTAATAATATAATATAAACTCTACCAGTATTTAGTTTTTCCCTACCAGTATTCACACAAAAATTAAAGTTTATCCATGTGAAATTTTTGCTTCAAAATCAGTAAGCAAGTAAAATTCAGTAAGTCTGCCGCATTGCCACAACTGTTATATGACTTTCTTTTTGAAAAACAGAAATGTATGCAAGAAATCACACGTATCTTCCAAAGAAACCAAAACAAGCTTCCTTTCACCATTCATTGTCATCTGATTTTGAGCAAGAGAAGAAACTTAAACTTTGAAAGTTTCTATTTATTTTGCTTTGAAAGCTCATTTCATTTTAACCCTGAGCTCAAAATAAAATGTGTTGTAAAAACTTGTAGCTGCATGTTGCAAGAGATTTTTATCAAGATTTCAAAGTTAAAAACTTCAATCCATTAGAGGATATGGAAATTCTCATAAATATATATATTTTGATTTTTGGAGCCTTGTCTTGAAATAATACTTTCCCTCTACTGTGATTCAGTGCAGGAATGCATTTTACTTGAGCCTCTGTCATTGTAGCCTTGTTGCTGTGTCATAGAAAAAGTTTTGGCATGCCATGAACTCTTTTATTATTTTTAGTGTTTACTTGTGCATTACTTCGAGGGGTTGACGTCAAAGAGCAATATGAGCATGCAGACTTTAAACACAACTTTAAGAAGTCAAGCTTTTTTTTTTATTGTCTTCTGCAATGTTGATAGCTCTCAAAACAAATCCCAAGTTGTCTCATGTTCTGTGTGTGCATGCCTTTGTTTTCCACAATAACTGACATTCAAAACAACATCTCTGAAAGCAGAGAAAACACTGGAATTAATACTGATCAGGAAAAATAATTTAATTTGCTAGAAAGAGACAAATGCAAATGCTGTTAATACAGGGAAACCTTTCAGAGAAAACAGGTGTTTTATGTTCTTGCCTTCTCCAGAGTCTTCTGGAAGTTCTTCTGCATCGGTGATTTCTGATCATGGCCTGCAGGGAAACACCCTTTTTGCAATTTGTGCAGTAGTACTGTGAAGTGGTGCTGAAGTTTCATCCCTCAGCAAAATGAGATGTTCCAGACAATATCCAATTTGTTCCCAGGGCATTTCTAGGATAATCTGACAACCTCTCAGGTATCAGCAATGTCTGAACCACAGCTAATAGACCTTGCACCTGGAAAAGTGGTGTTGGCCCCTGAGCTTTTCACATTATGGCTGTCATAAGTACAGTATTGCACTATTTTTTTTAATGAGTAGGAAGATAATTTTTGCTTTTTCTTGTGTCATAGCAGGAGGGTTTTATTTATTTATTTATTTAGTGGTAGTTTGACATGACACAGCGTAAAAATAAGCCTTTTGAAATTTTGGGCATGTTGTGTTGTAATATGGAGACATTGGTTGCAAGTCCAACTCTTTAATCTCTCATCTTCTCTTCAGTCTAATTGCACCGAAGTCTTTTTCCTGTTTGAACAACAGGATGGGCTGTAGACTGGTAATATGTGGGGAGTGGCTGCATATTTTAAATATTACTCTTGGAGCTGTAAAGCTGGGGGGAATGAAGAAACTTCATGCTCAGGTAGTGTGCTCCAGTCAGGTGCACAACCACTCTGAGCATCAGACATGCTTGGAGAGGATTATGGCAGCACGGGGAGGGGGTCAGATAGATTTACAGCTGCAGATCACTCATTTCTGTGCATGTAACCACTTGTAAATATTGAATCCTTTGCAGTCTAATTCTGTGTTAACAAACAAAGACTGACTGAATGATGGCATGCTGCAGTTTGGCCCTCAAAGTCAATACAAGAGAAACAGCTAGAGATTTTCTGTTAAAATAATGATATTTTATAAATTGATTATTGATTAAGTTGGCATGATAGGGGGTTAGTTATGGCCTTGTGATAAATGTCTGCAATTATGGGTACCTTTGTTGAAGGCATGATCTGAAATTTAATAATAGTTTTAGTAGGTTTACATAAACTTGCAACTTGATTTAAATTATCAGGCTGATCACAAAGAGGTCCATAACACATCAGTTCCTAGACTAATGAACCATACATCCTTGTCGACTTTAGTAATGTTTTGATAGTTTTTGCCTCAGTGCCTCTGAATTACAAGTGTGTAGAGATGTATTACTTACTGCTACAATAGGTCTCTCCCTCAGGATATGGTAGGTCACGTTTTCTGAATCTGAATTGGTTAACTAAACAATGACAACTTCTATAATGCTTTAAAAGAAGGCTACAATTGTTTATTATAGTTGTAATTACAATTTTTTTCACAAGGAGAAATATCAAAAGAATGACATTTTTCAATGTAATACATTATTTAACTTTTTGGAAATCACACTTTTTGAGTTCTTAAAATACAGAGGATTTATATAGCAGTGTGATTAATTCTAAGATGGTAGAAAACTGCTGTTGATCCTTTCTTCACAAACAGAAATGCAAAATAATTCAGGTTTTAAAATCAGGCTGTCTTTACCTTCTAACTAACGAATATATTATGTGCATAAAACACATGCAGCAACTGTCTTATACCATTTACTTGATTGAGTTTGTCCTATCAGGTAACCTTGTTTAGTATGGGTATTTTTCATAAATAAGATCTTTTTATCCTGCACTATTTAGCTGGTTTTTCTATGGTTGGGAAAAAAGCCTGGATTGCTGTATATTTGATCTTTTTTATAAATTTCTTACTGTTTTCTGGAGTTCATAGGTAACAAACCAAACAAATACAGGAAGGCAATTTCAACAAATGACAGATGATATTAATATGAAATGTCTAGATTTTCTAATATTGTCTATTTTCCCCCCTTTAAGATGAAATAAAGAGGGGCTTAAATGCATCCTTAAAACTGAGGTCAGTTCTCTGATGAGGGTGGAGTATTATTTAATGTTTTTGAAGCATTGCATTACTTTATTACTACATTACAGAAGGAAAGGCAAGGCAAGCTTTATTAAACGTTGTGACCTCCTGAAATGGAGACTCATTAGATTTACCTATGGTGTTTTCAAGTACAGAAGTCATGAGGAATGTGTCTTTTGTGGAAACTTGTGAATCTTACAAATCCCAGGATGTTTCTCTAAGTAGGGTTATATTAGAGTGAAGCATGTTATGTGATGCATCATCATTTAGTTACTCATGGGAAGGTTTGGGAGCAACGATCTTGGGCACTGCTGCCTTTTGTTCCTATCTGCTCACATTCATGACCTCTGAAAGGGCTGTTGTGGGTGCTGGAAAAAGGAGGACTGCTGTATTGATGATGTCATGTATGTCCACTCTCTTGTCTTGCTCCCTTGTGGAAGCTGAACGTAGCACAGGACCTGTTGTGTTCTTTGTTAAAATCTGTTATATAAATTTCAGAATAGGCATAATAGTCGATATCATAGATCATAATTCTCATCGCTGCCCATTATGAATGTGTAGTTATCCATTCAATAGTCCTTTATTGTACCTTTGGATTAATTTTCAAAATCCAGCAAAATTCAGGCTGACTCATGTCCACACAGTGAAGAAGAAGAGTGTTTTCTACAGTTTGTAGATGTTTAAAATTACTCTCTTCTTTTTAGAGCCAGGTAGTGTCAGTCCTGCTGAAGCCATGCAGGACCTCTTAAAACCCACAGCTTTTCTGTTTCCCCTTTGCACTGTGCGCCTGATGCAGGTCAGTGTCTGAATGGTACAGAAGAAAAACAATGTGGTTCTCCAGCTCTTATGTGCTTCTCCCACTCAACTTTTCTGCCTTTCATTTTATGCTATAGGGAACTTGAAAAATGTGCAGCATGGAGGGCTTAAAAGGAAAACCCTGGTGGGCTGAAGTTTTGTTCTTTGTTCCTCAGCCTTCAGAGATTTTCCACTTAAGAACATTTGCAGTTAGATTTAAGAGTCCCCGCAGCAGAGCAGAAAACTCTGTAGGTTAATCAATTGCAAAGATGATGCAATGTTGGATTGGTCCCTGTGCAAAGGCATTCGTGTTGTTGCTTAGTTTATAGAGCTTCAAAAGACCCTTACTTGAGAAATTATTCAGTTATGGCAAATAATTGACAAATTATTATACCTAAAGTGAGGCTGCAGATTAAGTCTAATTCAGATGAATATGCAGTGTATGGGTCGCTCCACTTGGACAATGTGTACAGTGGTAGCATATATTTTTTTTATTTCACATGGTTTCCTAAAGCTTCTTTGCCCATATTATGATCTACCTACTTGTCATAACTTAAATAAGGATGAAGGCCTCTCACTTATGGACATTGTTCTTTGAATAGCACCTCTATCTTTTCTGTACTCAGAGGGGATGGGACCTGGGAGCAATAACTTCTGGTCTTTTTACAACCATCAGATGACTACAGTCATGCCGTGGATAAAAAGCATATGCTCTCACTTTCAAAAGTGTTTTTATTATGTAGAAGATAATGTAGCTTCACATCGAAGTGAAGTCAAAGGGATGGCAGAGCAAGACTTTGACTTCACTTTGATGAGAAAGAAAGGTGAAGTAAACAGCTGAGCTAGTCTTTACAAAGGTGGATCTCTTAATAGCAAGCGTTAAATCTCAGGCCACTTTAAATACGTTTTGTGCCTTAGGAAGCGTAGATGTGACCACTGTTGCTGTAATTTGTAATGGCTGATAACATATTTTAACTAACTCTGGTACAACTTGGCCTGTATTTTCAATACTACTATGTGCCACTAATTGCATGTAGTTGCTTGGCAGCTCATGTAATGACTGAGAGCTGTGTCTAATGGCACAGTTAGTCCGTGCCAGGTGTCCATCCTCCATTGCAAAAGTCTCAGTGGTGCTGTTGCTGTCCTGTGTGACTGGGACCTCCCCCTGGTCCTGTCACACTACTTGCTTTTGGGAGAGTATGTTTCTCTCAGATGAAATTACAGAAAATATCAGCACTCATGTAGCTTTATCTGTGTTCTTGCTGGAACACTGAGAGGGTGCAGACAGGATGCATGAATGAGAATGAGCTCAAATACATGGAAGTGCTGAACTGTGGCAGTGGGGTGGATGCCCTCTGTGCTGGGAGGGCACAGATTCCTGTTTCAGGCATTTCTCTATTTGTGGCACCAGTTCATCATCATGCTGGTGTTATATTAAATAGTTCATCAGGAAAAGATAAATCAGAAATATCAACCAAAGAAAAATTATACTTTTTTTGTTGTAGTTTTCCTGTCTTTAAGGGACAGTGACCCTGCCTGTTTCAATATTAGCTCTCAGATTGTTTACTGTGTCCCCCCCACCCCCAGTCCACTATTCTTAAACTATGGGTTATTTTAAGCTTATTGCTTTTAAATTGCAGAGCATTTAAGATGTTGCAGGCATGTAGAATCAGCTTGGACAGTATTGAAGGTCATGCTATAGAGAACTAAATTATAATGACAGCTGGATAGCCTGCATGATAGTCTTTTTATCTAGCTAATGTATCTGATTCTGATTTTATTAAGTAGTGTTTGTTCCTTCCTACACTGGTAATGATACTGCAATACTTCAGCAGTGACATTTTAAACCTGCACTTTTTGTAAAAATTTTTGTTTTAGCAAACATCAGATTTATTACTCATCTAGTATAGTTTAAATGTATTTTACCATAAATTTTCCTTGAAATTAAACTTTTCTGTTGTTTCGTTTTGCAAATGCTGTAATAATCATTGACGTGGTGATAGATGAACAAAAACGCTGGAGGCATAGTCTATTTGTTACATGAAGTTTGGGAGAAGATGGAATTGGACAAAGAGATGCAACTCATCCTGGTGTTGCAATTGTTTTCAATTAACAGTGGCATTAAAGACTTCTGACATTGTAGTAGCTTGTTCAAACAAAGCTGTGCCTTATCACTGTTCCTCGTGGGCTGGGAAGCACACAGGTTGGCAGTGGCTCCCTTTGGTTTTCCTGTTTTCTTGTGAGCATCAGCAGTGGAGTGTTCTTGTACAAAAAACACTGTGTCCTCCTGCTATATGTAAATGGAATGATAGATATGAAACATGAAAGTGGTTGTTCTTCTTCACTCATTTCTGGTGGGGTCTCGGATAGAGTTGTGTTCGCTCGTATACAGTAACCCGAACCGTGGCTCCAGGTATCATACGCTTGCCTTTTTGGAGAAGGACTTCTAATGTTTTCCATCACAAAGTTCTTTGAGCATATTTTTATTTGTTAGTAGTTATTAATCATTTAATAGGCTGGTTTCAAAATCTAATTAATATCAAAATTTTACAATTGGATAAGTCTGGAAATGGCACATGCAATTGTTCAAGAATTATTTGAAGAGCAAGGCAATTGGTATTCAAAACAATTGTTTTGTGAAGGCTGAAATCTAGATCCATTGAGACAATCTGTAAAGAACAAACTGCAGATAGACTACCTGCTGCTTCTCTTATGACAAATCAAAAACAGAACAGAAAATGACAGCACATAATTATAATGAAATAGATCCATTTCTTAACAGTTCTATAGTGAAATTTTGTTATTGGCACTAATAACAATATAAACATTTGCATTCAGCTGAGGACATGCAGTGATATTTACAATGGGGTCAAAAATATCTCTGTTGAGTTCTCAGTGAAAGGAGCATTGCTTTAAATAAAACCCATCAGGCTACTGAAGAATCTTATGTTGCTATTGTGTAGCTTATTCTTTTTTTTTTCTTCTCTTAAGGCCTATTTCTCTCTAAAATGTTTTCCAGTATTAAACACTTACACAAAACTTAAAGCTATCTTCCAAACATATTTTCTAATCTGTATTTTTAAACTACCTTTTTAAGAACACAAATGCACGTTACAATTTATTTACTGATTATTACTAAAACTCTGAGTTGGCTCTTTGAACTGAAGTAGAATAAATTCACTAAATTGTCTGCAAAATGTACAGTGTTTAGTGATTTGCTGGCTACTAATGAATCCCAGGAAAAACATACCAGAATAAAATAGGGTATTGATATGAAAAAGGAGGTGTAAACAGCATCAGTAGAATGCTGTAGCTTGATAAATCTGGTTTGAATTACCAAAAAAAGAAAAGACAATAGGCCTGCTTCTGACAAGCAGAGCTGCAGCTGGTCTCTGAGGGCCTGGGTGGTACGTGAGCCGGTGTTTTCCCATAGCAGCTCCACCACCCAGCCCTTCAGAAAGAGCTGGTCTGAAGAACCGGGAGATGTGACATCCTGGCTTCAGGAGGTGCTGGTCATAATAAAGAACACCCCATCCATTGCACTGTAAAGGCCAAGTGTTGTACTCTATATGTACACCTATTTTGAATAGTATGGAATTCCTCCTGCTGAAGATCTTGCTGCACTGAAAACATTGTGCAGGCTTTGCAGTAGAAACATTCATATGCCAGAAATTCAGCAGAACACTTTTTGGATTTCTGTGTGTCTGAACACCATGGAGATGATATATCCATCACAATTGTACAGTCGCTACAAGTGGTAATTTTCTAATCAGATGAGGCATAAGAAAAAAAAATCCTCATTACATACCTTTAAGCTATTGCATTTAACATCATTTCATTACCGTGTGATTATCTTTTCATTCTGTACGTGATAATTTCCAAAGCTGTTTGTGTCTGAAAATGAAGTTGTGGTTGTGACATGCTTGGAACGGTCTTCATTCAGTGACCCAAACTACTCAGCTCTGGTAAGTATTCACAACAATAAAAACTATTTATGAAGTGACCAGTCATCACAAGTTATCCAAAACAGCACCATGATGAAAAGGTCTGTAAGCCCAATAAGTGTCAATGGCTGTGAATTTCTCTCTTTTTTTGTAATAGTGAAACTGGTAGGGTAACCTCTCTCTATACAGCAGTTGCATTTGTGATTTTTGTATCCATCACAGAAAGCAAAAGGTGAAGTGGTGTTCTAGGTCCATTGTTTTCAATTGTCTTCAAGAAGGAGATAGGGAAATGGTAGCATTTTCATGTCAGAAAAGTCTTTGTTCATTTGGAGGAGATCTGAACAAACACAGAGGGACCTTGAAAGTAAACAGTAGTAGAAACCAGAGGAATAGATAAAATGTGGAGAAAACTAAGAAAATTTTTGTGTTGTCTGAGAGGCATTTGAATTCTGTAAAAACTCTACATTATTAATTATACTACTTGTTAAAAGGATTATAAATTATTAACAGCTATACACATATTCCAGCCAGATAAGAGTATTGTGTGGTAAATAGTGGTGCTCATCAGGGCCAGTAAAAAGTGTTAAAGTAATTTAGAACTACTGATTCTGTAAGCAATCTGTTAAACAGACCACTGGTTTTCTTTTTAGTAAGCCAGCTATTAAGAAATCATTAATCTTTTAATAACTACTTGTGGTGTTAATGTAAAACATATCTGAGTCTCCTCATGCTGATGTAAAAATAAGATTTATTGTAGTTTGTCAGACATTTTCTCCTTTCCCTCTCCCCAGTGTTGAGAAGGATGCTTTAACAGGGAAAAGAGATTAAGTTGTTAAGTTTTGCATATTTGGCTCTTTTTGTGGTCATTATTTTATGTACATTTAACACTTTGTAGGCTCTGTCAATTGTCTTATCATAATATGAAGAAAATATGTTTCTTGTTTGAGTGGAAAAAGAAAGAAAAGAAAGAAAGTATCAGTGTATGGGTGCGTAAGCTGCAAACAGCTAACAGCCAAAGGGCAGTAACTCAGCCAGAAATGGATATTGTAGCGCTCAGAGAGCAATCACCTTGGCAGTTATTTCCCTTAGGAATGGGATAACAACATTTTCAAAATACAGACACCCTATATATGCTTCTAACCAGTTTGCCCAACCTACTTAATTGCAAATCGAACCAAAGTTAAAAGATTAACCTGCCTTATCTTAACTCTTTTGAGACATATGCATGTCAATATTCCTTTTCCTTTAAAAAGTATTTTCCACTGTCTTGAGTCTGCTTTTTGTTTACTGCCCAACTTCCACAACCTCTTGTGTGGTGGTATGTCAGTGAGAAAGTATCACGCCTGGGGAAATGTGGCTGGAAATTCAGTAAAAATGAACAGTGTAGTGGGGGGTGGGGGATGGGGGAGCTTTTTTCCAAATGAACAGCAACCTCTGTGGGGACTCAGCATGCTCCCTGCTGGGAGTGTGGTGCTGGTAGACTCTGCTTTCTGATGTCTTCAACAGAAAAATGACTGAACTCGAAAGGGAATTGGAGATTTAGAAAAGCTCAAATATCTGCTGAACTGCTGGACTTTTTGTCTGCTTTTCCTATTGATTGACCAGTGGAGAAGGCTAGTGTAGAGAAATATGACAGTACAATGACATGAGATGAAATATCTTTTCAGTTAGGAATGACCTCGTAATTCACAAATGGCAGCGTGAAGTGGTACTGCAGATGAATTATATGGGGACATCTTAATGAGTAGGAGTTGTTTTTGATCAAGTTCTAGCCACTACAGGATTTCTAAGCTTAGAAGAAATGTATTTCCTATTGCAATTCACCATATGAAGACAAAATTGAGAAAGCGTGCACAGGGGGAGCTACAGGCTGCTTTAGTTGTTTATCCTTGAGGTAATAGTGGTGTTTAACAAATGGGGTTGCATAGCACCACGGCATTCAGATGTTCAGGTGAGTTCAAGACCACGCACACTTTGTCCGTGCTCCAACTTTAGATCGTGAACTGCTCTAAAACATACATTCATTTCTTGCAGAAAAACTTGGGGATTTAAATACATCTATATTTCATTCTGATGTTTTTTTTTAATTACATTTTCTTAGACCTGATAAAGCCTAGCCAATAGGAGCCATACATGAATTGCTGTTAAGAAATGTGTAAGGTTTTTAGCTAAATCATTGTTGAGGTTTCATTTTTAAAGAGAGTTAAAGGACTGTGTATGTGCAAGTCACGTGACCAGTGGACATAAAATATGAAAAATATTAGCGAGAACTTTTCTCAGATTATCTACCATGTTTTCTGCAGGGAGCTCTGTGAAGAATAGAACACTTTTTACAGTTTTGTCGGGACTCAGTAACACGGTTCTTGCAATGAGGCGGATGTAAGTACCTTGAAACTGCTTATGTAAGAGAAGTAATTTCATAAAATCTGACCTTTATTACAGTTCTCTTCTTCATGGGTGACATAACTAGGTTTTGTTACCTGTGACTTTTATTAACTCACACAACTAGTCAGTTTGAATGATGCTCAAAATTTCTCCTTCAAAAGGCTGTAGGAATGCAAAGGCTAAATATGACTTTAAATATGTCACTTTCTGTCAAAATACTTTCACTGTGAAAAGGAAACATAAGGTAAGCAAAACCTGCTTAACTTGAAGCTTGTAGTGGACTCTGGTATGGCTACTTCAAATCCCTCCGTGTAGACTGGAAAAACTGCAGTATTTTCACAGTAAAATTTTGCTTTACCAGACATGTACTAAGTGATGAGGTGTAAAGGCAAACTGTTATATAAATGTAGCTTTCCCTCATATAAAGACAATGAAAGTTTTTGAAATTATGCAGTGTTTTATTTGGGATTATTTGCTGCCTAGGATAACTTCATGAGGTGCACCCTTTCATGAAAACCTCAATGTAAAGAGTCAGAGAAGCACCAGCAATACTTAAAAAGAAAGATCAAACTGCTTCCAGACCTCCAGTCCTAATTCCATGGATGCCTGGAAAAGATCAGGTTTTGATGTCATGTTGCTTTCCATGATTGCTTTAACTAAAAAAAGCCTCTAAAAATAATGTGTTCAGTCAAATTATTGATATCTGACACCTGAAATTAATGTTATAGAATCATTATGGTTGGCAGAGGTAACATCACCAAGTTCAACCATCGATAGGTTAGTAAAAGGTTATAGGCATTTTGGTAGTAATGGAGAATCAGGTCTTTTAGCACTTTTAGATTTGATAATTTAAAACAAGTCAAGAGATCTCAACCTGAATAAAGTCACACAGCATATGTGAGATTCATTTGGTACTGCAAACCAGGCAACATATTCTGGAGTGCACAGATGCGTTAATGTTGCAGTAATACAAAAAAAAGTGAGAAGGGGTCTGAATACTAATATTGATCTGTTTTTGCCCCTTTTATGTTTATTTAGAACATGTTTTCTTAGGAGTTAAACAACTCTGTAAATGCACATCAAGTTAGGCCTGGGGAGCTAGGGGCACGCTGCCGGCTGCCCTTGGCCCTTGTGGAGCCCCTTCCCTGCTGGCAGCATTGTGCTGCAGTCATGCTGGCTCCTGGCACAGATGCCGTGGGGCAGAAAGCAGCACTCTGAAGTGAGATGAGCTGCTGTGTTGGTTTGTGTGCTGGGCTGCTGAAATGATCAGGTGCAACTTTTCTAACTGCCGTGAGTGTGACCCTGATTGTCACTGCTTGGGAATGTGCCTTAGATTTGTGCCTTAGGTTGTCCTTTCATGGCCCTGAATAATGTTTCATTTTACTACCTGAAGCTGATAACTAGGATATACTGACAGTCATATTTGGTCCAGATAAATGCTGGGGGGGGAAAATATAGGTGTGTGGAAACGTGCCTTGAATTTATGACATATGTTTACATTCTCTGAAGGGTTGAGATTATCCTGCTATAATTATGTAGCTCATCAACTGGCCACCACTTGTGGTGCTTACCTTGTCTATCACTGAATTGAAGACCCATACATTAATTTTAACTCTGACAACGATTGGCTGTAATGTTCCCTGTTGTCACTGCAGCCGTGGAGATCAGGCCTAATGATATGCCAAAAAATCAGTGACAGTTTGCATACAGGCATGGTTTACTCAGGTCTCTGCACTGCCATTCTCAGAAGATGAGGAGGTATTGAACTGTCAAACTGAGACTGAGCAGGTGACAGCTGATGCATTTTTGATCAGCTGCCTTCATGACTGATTTAGTAAACCTAACTGAGAGCAAGCAGACTTTTTCTCCTTCAATATTATACTCTTCTAAAGAAAAATAAAAAGAAACTGAAGCTGTGAAAATGTGTATTTTTATTTTTAAACATTACCCTTTATACCTTCTTTTCACTTTGAAACCTTTAAGTGTAAAAATTATAAGGATGCAAGATCTGAGAGGATTTTTTTCCATGGAATGAGTTGAGGCAGAGAAGTGTTCTCATCCTTTCCACAGCTATGTGGCAATTTAACATCTGACTCTTTAAGTCAATCACTCTACCTGCTGTCTTCTATACATCATACAACTTCTTTAAATAGATAATGCTCAAAATAACATAGACAAGCAACAACATGGGGAAACATATGTGATGAATGTAACAATGTATTTCCTTCTTTTCCCTGAGTTGGTGCTTCCTAATTTGATGATGTTGATTAAAAAATAAAGGTATTTCATAGTACAGTCAGGGTTAGCCTGGGATGAAGCCATTCCATAAAACAGAGCAAGCTTCTAGCAGGCCATGAATACAATGGTGAGGCAGAACAAGTGGCATTGTCACTGCAGGTAGGTGCTCATAGAGCTGATTGCTCTACCACGAAAGAATTAAATTTTCTTGTGTGCACAGAGAGATTTTTATGGTAATTTCTGGTTGATAACACTAAAATTTGAAAGGTCTAATGGGGTTTTCAAGTGGCAAATTCTTTCTTGTCCATCACTGCTTTACAGAATGTCCTTTTGGCAAAGCAACTGCATACAGAAGAGATAGAGGAATTTTGTAGATGTCATTTTGTTGGCAGTATCCAGTTGCTCAGAGCACTTTTTGTCTCTTGTGTCTACTGGTACGCAAAAAGACAGGATGTGGGAAGAGATCTCTTTTCTGCATCTCTTTGCTCTCTTTTTGACTTAAATCTTCACCTCAGAAAAGCTCTGCCATTGCTTTCTGTGGCCATGGGAATGCTCTGTTGTCTGATTTGACTAGCAGGGAATACAGTGGATAATATATACCTTAGGTTCAGAAGAAAAAAGATTTTTATGTCAAGAGAATTTCCTGCAGTTTTTCTTGAAGAGTGAAAAATGTAAAGATGAGATGCTAATATGAAGAGTGTGAAGTGTATTTCTAAGCAAGTTGGTAATACATTGCATATGTTTGTTTTGTGTGTGTTATATTGTTTTTGAGAAATCATGTTTGTGTTTTTTCGATCTGTTAAATACTGGAAAACTGGAACACTGGAGCAGTGAGCAAACTTTGTGAATATAATGGTTAGAGATGTCCAAACCCTTCCGTGTTTCTTTTATTCGTCCCACAAAACTGCAAGCTGAAAATAAAAGTATTTATGCAGAAGTCACATAAATAATGCTTTTCCTTCATCACCACTGCAGCTGGGACTGCAATATTTCTGGTGATGACTGACGTATTCTCTCACCTCTTTGTCCTCTCCTCATGAAAATGCTTAGCAGCTCCTGAGAAACGCGAGCGCCGGACAAAGCGCAGAGTCCTGGGGTTTGCCTTTGGGAGCTCTGAGGGAGGAAAGAGGCCATCAAGGAGATGAACAGAGCTGTGTTGGATCAGATATGCCAGTCACTAGAAGAAAGGTGATGACCCAGGAAGGTGGCAGTGCCAAATCACTGTGTGGCTCAATCCTATATAGCACAATTCTCTAGTGGCTGTTGTTACTGTTTTCTTGGAGTATTAAAAGAAAGAGCGAGGGGGAGTGGTTGTAAAATGCTTTAGAAATTAGACTTTATATATATGTATATATATGGAGAGAATTAGTACTAAAAACAGCCTTAAAAAGGTAATAAACCCCAAAATACTTCACTATTTCCCAGTAAATGTGTGCAGGGGGGAAGGGAAATCTCTGTTATAGCTTTAGGTTAGAGAAATGCCTTACAGTTCTTGCTGCAGGCTCACTTCCTTATATGCTCAAAACTCACTTCAATATTTATTGAAATTTAAGGTTCTATTATTGAATATAGTGCCACAAAACATCATTCCAGCAGAATGTTTTCTCCACAGACTCCATGCTACACAATCCTGCATGATCAGAAAAGAAAAACCCTGTATAGACAACAATAATGTTATCAGTAGAATACCTGTGAGTTACTTTCTATCAATTTCTGTGATATTATTTTAACTATGTATATAATTTTTAGATTCTGATTCTTTGTAGGCTTCTCGTGTTTTCTTTAAATTATTCAAAAATATTAAGTTTTCTATTGGTAGGAAGAGTTTCTTTTCCTATCTCTTATGGGTTTATTAAAGTCCATACCTGGCACTGCTGTCCCTATAAGCTACATTCTGTTTGATTATTGGTACCATTTATGTGTGAATCAGGGGGCCAGATGCTATAACTCTGTCACTTAAATCAAGATGCCAGCCTGGGACTGGGCTTTTAAGCCCTGATGACTCTTCATGATTCAGCATCCCTGCCATGAGGGGAAGGAGATAAACACAGCAGTGAAATGGGCAGAGGGTGCCTTAATGAGGGTTGTTAATGAGAGGAAGATAGTTTAATGGTCCAATAGAATTCTTTTCCCTAGTTCACTCTTCCCTTACACCTGTGTATGGTTTAATACACAGAAATATGCACTTAGGATCTAGTTACCTGGAGAGAAATAGTGCACACCTGGGCTATAAGTATTTTGTTTCCTAGAACAGACAGAACCAGAGGTTTATCTGGGTGTGGGGCTTGGGGGGGGGGGTCATGAATGAGTGAGGGGAGCTTCTCTTCCTGATGAATTAATGAGCATAACAGTTAGAGAGAACAATCTGCAGGGACTGTGCTTGTGGCATCAAGAGTTCATCCTGAAAGAGTGAAAAATAGCGATTTCAGCTTCTCTCATGTTATTTTGCTTTTTAGACAGAAACAGCAAGACAGTGCAAAATCGAAGGCATGCTGGCGGATTGGGTAACCCCACCAGGACAAACATGTTCCCATGACAGTGCTCCCCAGCCCAAGGCATTACAGACATTGTTAGTGATATATGGACTGCAGCCATCCCCTTGATGTAGGGCAGCTGTTTGTGTAGCTCAATGAAGAAAAAGGAGAGTAGTTCATTGCATTTGCAGCTAGAGTGACATATTTAGATCTTGCTCTAAAATTATCAAGTCACTTCAAGCTTCTTGTATTTTACTCTATAGGCTTGTAGTTTTCAACCCTTTTTGATCTGTGAACCTCTCAACCTTTTCCACTGAAGATACAGATCTCTGTACAGTGAGTTAAAGCCCCACTGACAATCAGCTTGAATTTTTAATGTTTTCTTTTCAAGTTATCCTTACAGATATCCCCAGATCTTGAGTGTCTGGTGGACTACCTCGTGAAAACCATTGCCCTGAGGTACCAGTCAGGTTGAGCTGAGCCTAAACCTGTTAGAAAGTTGAAGATTTTGGCTGAGAAAAAACCACTCTGTTGAGGGAACAGAAAAATAGCAGTTTTGATCTGAAGAGTTAATACTGTTATCTTTGAAAATATTTATGTTTTTCCTTTGCAAATTTTAAGCAAGCTGAGACTTGGATGTTGATGTCTGAGTGCCCAGTACGAAGGATGGAGCAAAGACAGAGGTAGCCGTGGAGGAGGCGTGTGAGTGATGCTTGGTAGGAGCAGGTCACAGACCCTGCAAGACTAGAAAGTCTAGGCTAGGTTTTAGTGTATGATCCTTTGGAAAAACAAGTAAATTTTCCATGAGGACTTAAAAGTTCATTGAAAGAAATGCATTTCAGGAATCAGTGTTTCCTGACTGGACATTCTCTTTTTCAGTCAGGTATTCACTCTAGCTTGAGGAGTAAGCTCAGATGACCCGGGTATTTTAGCACTGAGCCTGAATTTATTGGTTGAGGGCCATCTAGAGAAGTAATATGGGAAGGGTGGCTGTGAAAGGGAAGTGCAGTCTGATGGGATGGTGATGAGCAAATAATTCTAATTATTCAATTAACTGACTTTTACAATTACTATAGAATTCCATCAGGAAAAAAGGGGCAAATAAAGTCAGCACAGGAATCAACCATCTAAGTGAACATCAGGCTTTTATTTTCAGGTTTCATTTTCTTTGGAGACCTGCTTCCTAGGAGAACTTATCATTGAAGACAGTAACTTTCTTTTTGCCCACAGCCAAATAATAATTTTTTGTTTGTGTTTATGTCTGGATCTTCCTGCTGGCTGTGAGCCTTCCTTTGATAGTATAGGTAGGGACAAGTTAGAATTACATGGCGCAGAACACTTGCTTGCTCTAAGATGCTAAACTACTGCTTAATAGAAAACTTGATGTCTTACTCATGTAGTTCTCAAAATGAATCTGCTATTTTTTTGACTGCTGGCTATGTGTGATGACTTCTGTAATAAGGAGGAATGGCTAAAAATCAATGGAAACCTGTTTTAAAACTTTCACGCATGGATTGGTATGTGTGCTTGGCATAGATTCTCAAACAGAGTCAGAGGAAATTAATGGAAAGGGAAGGATGGTGGCAAGAAGGAGGTGCATTAAAGAAGCTTGGATTAGATGATGTTAGGTAAAGTGTTTTTAAGCAGCATAGGGAGTCACTAGAATTTTTTATTTATTTGTTTGTTTTAAAGGAGGAGGTTTTTTTTCTGTCTGTACTTAAACAAATCCTGGGAAAACAGAATAGTGCCAGGCATGTTTAGACTTTTGGGATCTTGAAGAAGCTGGCAGCAAATCGTGCATTTTATCAGTCAGCTTGTTCCAGAACTCTGGGGTTCACATAGGAAAGCAGATTTGCTTTTTATATTTCTGGCAGACAGAGATCGGTTGCATCCTTTACATGGCCAAAGGGGGAAGAGACACTCTGTTTAAGGGGACAATTTATTTGGTTGTCTTTCTTTGACTGGAGCGTTGCTTTTAGGAGGAGGAGGAGGAAGCTATGTTAGCTGGCATAGGCTTCTTGGAAAAACATTACCTCAAATGATGTGGAGCCTGCCAAGTTGTTGGGAGAGGGATGAGACTGAGATACAGAGTGTCATATTGCTGTTCCACGCCTTGGAAACTTGAAAGTATTAAAGTGTCTAACAAGTGCTATTAGACAACAGCTTTTGGAGGTCTGTGTAATGTAAACCCCTCCATTTTAGTAATGTTGGAGAGAAAGTTCCTCTTGCCTCAGAGGAACTCATCATGGCTAGGCTTCGCGAACGAAGATTTGGGAAGGGCTCTACCCATTTTTCATGCAAGCGCGTTGGTGGCTAAAAAGGCCAATACGAGAAAGGCAAGTCCGGTTGCAAAAGACACAGCAGAAAGACTCCTTAGATGGTATATTCTGCAAGGTTCGATTCTTTCTGCGTTGTCTTTTCTCCTCAAGAGTGATCCTGCGTGCTTTCTCAAAAGCATCAGCAGCGTTATAAATGGTCTGTCTCCAGGCCTCCCGATTAGAGGCCAGAGTGGACCAGTTATGGTGATCAATATGCCCGAGGCTGAGTTGTTGCTTCAGGGAGTCCTTGTATCTTTTCTTTGGAGCTCCTCTCTTGCGGCAGCCAGTGGCAAGTTCACCATAGAGCAGGATCTTAGGGAGGCGGTGGTCCTTCATCCTAGAGATGTGCCCTGCCCAACGCAGTTGCGTTCTCAGGAGCATGGCCTCAATACTCGTAATTGCTGCCTGTTCGAGAACAGATGTATTGGTCACATAGTCTGACCAATGGATGTTAAGGATTGTACGGAGGCAGCGTTGATGGAAGCGTTCTAGGAGACGCAGGTGGTGGCGGTAGATGACCCATGATTCGGAACCATATAAAAGAGTAGACAGCACTATGGCTCTGTAAACACTGATCTTGGTGCTTTTACTAACGATATTAACATTAATATTTGCACTTCTTAAAGGGAGTGTACTCCCTTCCTTCCCTTGCAACATTGCTGCCTAAGTTTATAGTTGGTTTTTCATATTTTATGATCTCGTATACTCTGCTCAGGTTTCTTTCAGTGTTTGAAATGTACCTATGATAGCGCAGAAGCCAAAAAGTATTTGGCAAATTACAAACTGCATTTTGAGCGGTCTATACATGTTCAAGCAAATACACGTAGAAAGGGAAGGTTTAGTTCATGTGAATATTTGTATAAGCAACATTTTGCACCCATAGTTAAACCTTGTTAATGGAAAAAACTGAAACCAACTATCTTTGAATTTCATCTGTGGGTTTGGTGAGGAAATGTACATTTTAACAAAGAATGAAGTGAGGGGGAAATAGAAAAAAGAAAAGAGAAAAGATAAAAGAAAAGAGTGAAGAGGGAGGACAAACAGATAAACAAAACCAGTTTACCTGGTGAAAGAGTTTAGGACTCCCAGCAGCCTTATTGGAATTTCATAAGGATTAGATTATGTTTTAAATATTGCATGATGAAAGGTGCTTCAGCAAGAAGCTTTTGGAAATGAAGTAATATTGGTATAGTACTTCATCTGCTTTCTGTAGAAATGAAATAGCTACTGGTTCACTTGCACAGCAGCTCCCTGCACTAGTGGGGATAGACATCAGAAGTTTCTTGGTAGGGATGGTTTTGTACTCGTTAGGAGGTGGAGAAAACTAACTGCAAGTCTCCAAAGGGTGCTGGTAGCATTGCTTCCTTTAGGGATTTATCTGATGTATTACAGGTAGAGGAAAATCTTTGCAAAGCCAGGTATATTTTGTAAGAGAGATTATGGCTGCCTTGGTCATCTGAGGTTGATCTTGTGTCCCCCTGGGTAATTTCCTATCTAGATGTGTCCCCTGTCCAATTTCCTATCTAGATGTGCCCCTAGATACCAAGGTGAACTGGCAATTCAGCAACTGTTGCTGCACTCCAACATTTCTAGTTAAAATACAGTATAGTATTTGCTAAAATTATTAAAAACAGGTGCAGAAAGCAAAAGTGTGTTTGAGTAGAGAAATGTATTTGTGTAGACGTCTAGCTTCCTAGTTTTTACTATCTTTCTTAAGGCAAGGAGATTTCAATTGTTGAGAAAAATCTTAGGAAAAAAATCCTTTCTGGCTCCTTTTATTATGGGCCTTATATCAAATTGTGGACAGGCTGAGAAGTCTTTCAGGGAAGTGGAAATGCCCCAGGAATGGATCAAAAGGAAATCCCATTCTGTTGCTCCTCTCTCTCACCTACCAGAAGTTGGAGGAGGGCAGTCTGGTCACCACGCTGCCTCCCCAGCATGTGTGTGTGCTCACTGGCTCTCCAAAAAAAGCATAGCTTAGAGACAGCCCAGCTCAGTGCAGGAAGAGTGACAGGAGTATTTGGTAGGATGGCCAGTAGCAGTGGCCTGTGACAGACACCTCTTCCAAGTTCCAGTGTGCAAAGTAGGCTAACGATGTAGCCTAATGTGTTGTTGGGAACTGGCAGTAGTGACAGGCTCTGGTGACACATGGAGCAGCTCTGGCCAGGTCTTTCCTTTACTGCTCTGTGTGAATGAGCTGTAAGTGGACATGGGGCTGGTGCTCAGTTTCTTCTCCCTGCCCACAGCTACCTGTTCCTCATTGCAAGCTCTGGTTTCAAGGCACAGCTGCAAGACCAAAAAGAATAATCAGACTTGTGACACAGGACTAAAGACTCAGTATTTTGGGAATCTTCTCTGAGCAGTACTTGCACAAAGGTATTGTTAATTTATAGTGTTTTGGGAAAAAGCATTAGCTGGAGAGCAGCACTATCAGTAAATGTATTTTTAACTTGTAGTCTTAGTCCTTTATTTTTCAGCTCTAGTATGGGCTTTTCCCCAAATCCCTAGGTACGTAGTTCAAAGAGATGAAGCTATTGGATTATTGTCTCTTTCCTGTCAAGGAGCCTGCAAAATTCTTCTTAGAGCCAGAGTGCAGAGGCTGCTAAATAGAATGATTTGGTGGCATACATTACAGCACATGTGTACAGTTAATGTGAATGTAATTATTGAAAACTAAATTTAAGACAGAAGGTCTTGCCATAGTAGAAGAATATCATAAGTTGTAGGCAACACTCTGTATTTAGGTTTCCTGAAGAGAATTTTTCCACTTCATCTCAACCATCAAACTTTTCATAACTTTACAAGAAGGATCTCAGCTTCTAAGTGAATCATTCTACCATCAGAGTTTCTTCTGCAGGCAAGGAAACAGAAACAATGCAAATATTTGTGCATTGGTGTCATCTGAGTCAGTGATCAGCACTCCTTTGAACAAGGCAGCGTAAAAATGCATAGCAAGAATAATCTCTCCACAGGTTTAATGAATACATAACAAACAATGCATATAGTTTATAATATACATATATTCACTTTCAAAACCCCAACATATTCCTACATTGTGTCTACAGGCAAATGAAGTGTGTTGGGCAGCACTTGCAATGAGCAGTACATCCATACTCAATTCTCAGAGTTCTTTATATCTAATGAGGCTTTTTTGTTGCTGTGTTTTGGAATGTGTATATTTTTTTTTCGGAATCCAGTAACCCTTAACTGGGTAAATTCCCCTATAAATTTGAGTGGTTTATGTAAGAAGATTCAATACCAATCAAACGTAAAGATGAGACTTGTAAAATGTTTTGTTTGATGAATCCATAGAGAAAACCTGTTACCAGCCTCAACTAATCAGGATCTTTGAGTAAGGCCTGAAGGGAGGTTCTGTGGCTAATACTAAATCAGTCATATTATCAAAAATGCTTCTAGCTACATAGACTATTAAAGGAAATTATTAAATCTGGAGTCATGGAACATTAGAGCTTTAATATGCCACTGTACTGGCAAGTTCCTGGGTTTACTAGGCTTCCAAACTTGCAGTGAGTTTAATTAGAAATGTTATGTTGCAAAGGAAATCGGAAAATGCAGGAGTAACAAAATAGTTTTATTTTTTTCTCATTTGCTGTACAATTTCTTTTCAATTTCTTCTCCCCCCCAGTAAGCATTACAAGAACACTTTAGCATTTTCCATGGATAAACCATCAAGAGATCACTCAGTATTAACTCCAGAAAATGTTATCATTGGTGTTATCTCTGAAAAGTGACCCAAAGAAATGTGAAACACGAAATTTTTTCTTGTGATAGCTTGTCTTCCATGACAACGTATAAAGATGAGAACAATTTTGTTTTTTCTTTTCAATATGAAATATCTCCCTCTGAAAACACAGAGAAAAGATTGGCTATGTCCCCAGACTTGAAATGAGAAACAAGGATGATTAATCTCTTTATAAAAAAAAAACAAAAAACTTGTTCTTTGAATAACATGTTTGATTTTCAGTTAAAGAACTGTCGAATAGAAGTCTAAGCACTTTCAACAATTTCAATACAATTTCAAAATTTTAACTAATCTCACATTCTGCTGGCTATTATAATTTGACTGCCTCTCTTGACTTTTCTAGGAAGAGCATAAGAGAGAAGAATAATTTTTCTGTTATGATAAAAGATACAACTCCCCTATCACATATCTTCATCCACTTTTGTCTGCCAGAGTATCTCTAAATAAAAGCATTTTATTGGCTTTGAACTTTCTCTAGGTTTTTCCTTCAACAATATCCATCTTCAGCAAATTCCTCATCCCATGTCGTGTTGGAAAACCATCTACTTCTCTGACAAGCCATGATGATTTTGGAATATTGCCACTTATTTCATTGGAATTGTAATTCAAATTGTAAGGCAATCTTTAAGGTCAGAATCACACTTGATTTCTGCATATGTATGTTTGGGGTTTCTCTAGGCTGACTGCATCTCTAAACTGACTGCATTTACTGGATACATGCATATGATATTTTCATTAATATTAGAATATATTATGAATTCTAGCATTATTTTGCAAACTACCCAGTGCTATGTTGTAAAGGCGAGCATTAAAGCTCAGAAAATTCAGAAGCAGGTGGAGTGAGAAAGATCAATCTGACAGGAACCATGCACCCAGAGCCCTCAGAGTAAGAGATCAACAGTGTGCAGAGAAATGGTAACACTGGATGTATTGTTTCCAATTGTTTTGTTTTTCTTTGTTTACATAAACTTTTCTAGTTCCACGTTCTCCTTTCAGGAAAGTCTGATGCTTAATGCAATTATTTACAGAGGATCTTTTATTTCAAACCCTGAGATTACCTCGGTTAGAGCGTGGTGCTAATGATGCCAATGTTGTTGGTTCAATCAGTTATGGGCCATTCACTTAGGAGTTGGACTCAATGATCCTTGTGGGTCCCTTCCAACTCAGAATATTCTGTGATTCTTTCTTGAGGAAGGTTTATAATGGAAAGAACTGCGGTATTCCTTTTTGAAATTCTGTTTCTTCAGACTTTCTTCTTTCCATCATTATAGAAGTATTAAGGTATCTCACTGAATGTTACTTAAATAGTAATTGATCTTTATACCTGTGAGTCCCCTTTCTGATAGCAACCACGTTTAGGGCCATTGTGAAACCTTTTTGACCTGATTATGTGATTTCAATCAGTTCTGCACTGAGCTACCCAGAGTGGCAGCTGATGGAGTAGCCGTAGTTTAGAGGTCAATTCTTGCATCACTGAGATCAGCTACACACAGGCAGGCAGAGGTTGGTTTGGCCTTTCATGCGGAATTTGGGTTATTTCTTATTTTTCTTTCTCAACTTCCGTCTCTTTTTTGAAACTATTCCCAGTTGCCTTTTATATTCAGTACGAGTTCTTGCTGCGATCATCTCACTCTGAATGTCTCTTGCTGAATGAGACTTCAGTAAAGTTATCTTTTTATACTTTAAATGTGAATCTCAGCCTTGGTTAAGCAAGAAATTAATTCTAACCTGCCTTCTGTACCAAACCTGCCAAATGAATCGCTATTAACTCTGGGCTATTAAACCCCAAAAAGCTTTTCTGCAACTTCTGGGAGCTGACCTGGAACTTCCTTTACAAAAGGGAATGAAAAGCTAATCAGAAGCTGCAGAGGATTTTTGTGGCTTTTTTGGGGGCCTGGGAATAAGGGAATGGATAATATAAATATTGGAATATCATGTCTTCTGGTTAATTTTTTATTTCCTCAAGTTTCTGGCAAAGGACTTGCCACTGTCTCTAGGTCCAAGGCAACCCAAGGTTTTCGAGTTCTTGCTAAAGATGGGTTAGGTGAACTGACAGATTGCTGGTTGTGGGCAGTTGTCCCCCCAGGCTTGTGTTTAGCACAGTGAAGTTTTGTTTTCAGGGTTTGTTTTTGTTTGGTTGATTTTTCCCTATGTTACTCTCTGCGGCTGGAATAATTTTCCTTGTATAATTATGCTTTTTAACGTTGGATGTATATTCAAGAAAGCAAACAAGCAAACCCT
>NW_020925863.1:2136935-2251882 GCF_003984885.1 Neopelma chrysocephalum
CTTTTTAACGTTGGATGTATATTCAAGAAAGCAAACAAGCAAACCCTCTTCCAAAGGTAGGTAAATAGCTGTTACACGGACCCAAGACCTGCAGGTGGACATTCTTGCTTGCTGGGCTCAGCACCCCATGTGTGTGTGCACCTTCTCCTCCAGCTGGGACTTCTGACTGGGCCTGCCTGGCTCCAGCTCCACAGCTCTTGTTGACTGATGTTCAGTCCTGCAGGTTCTTTCCTTCTACCTTCTACAATATTGACAGAATTGCTATGGTATTCTGAATGTAACTGGAAATAATATTTATTCTGTAGGCAGAGTAACCTATATCTCTACAGGCAGACTAATAGAACAGTGATATTTAACAGATACCACGGTAATTGATTGATGCTATTAATTATAGACAGAAACAGCTAGAGAAAAATAAAATATATACTTCAACACTGTCAAGCACATGTAACACTAACATTACTCAGCAAAGCAGAGGGGGGATTGTTTTGGAGTTTTGAACAGTGACTATATGATCTAGTTGCTATCTGTATTATCTATTTACTAAGCTTTTTACGCATAGATATTCTCTTTGCTCTGCTTATACTAAACATTTGGTTATCCCTACCTAACACTGGTACACTGGAAAACCTTCTGTATATAAGGTGAGATGGGCAGGCTGACTGAAGGCCCGATGATCGACTGAGCTGTAGCATTCTCAAGACTTCAAGAAAGGTTTTTACTTGACGCGCTTTCCCGCAGGAGTTCACATTTGCTGTTTTATCTCTGGGAGTGAGCTTACTGACAGACACACACTGAGAGTCACACAGAAATGCCATGGGAGCTGCTTAACAGCATTCAGATGCAGAGATGGCATTTGATTCCCAGGTTTCTTTGCTGCAGCCGCTTTGTAAGAAATCTAAATCAGGAAACTCTACTGGGTATCAGGAAAGCCGACCTCTGATCTGCGTGCTCTCACCATTAAAAACCCGAGTCCTGCTTGTGAAACAATAAACAAATCTTATTATTGACTAACTCCTATTCATTTTGGTGGAATCTGTGAAGTGGCAGAATAGCAGGTGTGTAGTCATGCTACTGCGTGCGATAGGACCGCAAGAGTTCTCTGACAAGGTGTTAACAGGTTTCCTGACAAACTCACTGTAGCTGTTTTCATTTAGTGTAGGAATTGTGTTAGTCTAATTCCTACATGTTGTTCAGGCAAAATGTTCTGGATGTGTTTAAAAGCAAGTGCCAGTCTTTTGAAACAGTTCCCAGTACCTACGTTATAGACATCAAATACTCTGTTTAGAGATAGCAGAGCTTGAAATATTTTTTGCATTTTATTTTTTATGCATTCATTTTAATTTATATTTATAAATATCTGGAGGTGAGTAATTGAAACTCAGCAGCAGTTTTTTTTCCTTTCCCTTTTGACGTATAGAACCTGAAAAATCTAAAACGCCTTTTGAGTAGACATGCTAATGTTTATGTTGAAACTTTGCCTTTGATTCAGTGGAAAGGTAGTTTTTTTGTGATTCATTTGGTGCAGTGAAATTAAGAAAGTCACTAGAAATAAATGCAAAAGCAAATGACTAGATGGCAGAAGCGATAAAAATGTAAGCACTGCAGCTGTAAGATAAGGTACTTTATGATGTCAGAACTGTGAATTGTTGATGAAGTTTGAAGTAATCCCTTTTTGCATAATATTGTAAAATTCTTATATAAAACAATTGATTTAAATGTGGAACCTTTGAAATACAAAGAATTAACCTCACCTTCCAGACAAGATGCTTAAGGTTAAAAATAATAGAAACATAAATCTTGTGTAAGTCTTATTAGAAAAGAAACATCTACACTATCTGAGTTAGATTTCTTTGAACCAAAAACTCCTATTCTGAAATGCTACCCTTCTGACAGTGTGACAAATTGCTGGAACAAATGCTAAATAGTTAAATGGACAAGTGATGGATGGCCTCATAAGCCTTGCAGGGCAGCCTGTGTAAGATACTAATTGGTTCTGTGGAACTGGTTTTGGTCAATAAATTCACTTGAGATTTTTTTTGTGGTATGTGTGTGTTAGATATCTTTCAAGAATGCAGTGTTGTAGGTGACAAACCACTACCAATGTATTAGGCCACCAACAACTTTATTTTTGTCTGTTATACCATCTACCTTCTTTCAAGGATATTACATACTAAAAATCTATTATTGATGCATTGCTGTCTCTCAAATGCTTCTGAATTATGAGTTTATTTGGAAGCCTCCAGAATTTTCTGATGCTAAAAAATGCCCTTGTTAAATTTTCCACAGTGTTTGCAATTGCTCTTTTTTCTTTTTCCCTTCCCCTGGAATAGATTCTGCCACCATTGCTCACTTTGAGCAATATTTTCTAGTTCAGAGAGTCTAAATATTAGTAAACTCCCCTTGTGAAAAATATTGTCAAGGTGAGTAAAGGCAATTAGACTCTGGACTCTGGGACTTGTGTCAGGAAAGATCTGAGCTGCCAATTCTTGGACTGAACTTGGAGATAAGGGAGTAACTGAAAATGTGTTTGAATTTAAGCCCTAGTTGCCCCCTGTTCTGAAATCCCTAGAGTTCACTGAGCTCTCCTGGTTAAGCTGTGGCATGGTGAGACGTATTCATAGTGGTGTGTCTGTGCCTAGCCCAGAGCAGCCCTGTCCTGGGCAGGGGTTTAAGCTTGAGCTACAGGTTACATCTAAACTTGAGATGACTGAAATCCCAGGAGGTGGCTTTGCAAACTGTGTTGGCTGATCCACAGCACAGGGTGATGGCTGGAGTGAGCACAGGCAGCTGGACCCACGCCTTCACAGGCAAGACTCCAGCTCTTACACTGCACCAAAATCTGGAAGAGAAGCTGGTTGTTTCTGTTCTGGTCCTGGGCAGATGAAAGTGCTCACCCCTTTGTTTCTCAAGGATTAGTGGTAGATTTCTGTGAGCTCCCACTCAGCAGTCTTGGCTGCAAAACCTGTGAGAGACACCTGCCCTCCTACTGCTCTGCATTGGATTGCATGGCCCATCCTGTGACCCGCTGCCTTCACGTCACCGCCAGGCACTGAAAAGAAAAGCCCCGAAGCAATTGTCTTTCAAGTTCTTCAGTCCTTTGTTGAATCTGGCCCAAAGTGATTTCAGTGGAAACATGAGATGTAGAGTTTGTTCTTAGTTGCTTTTGGTTTGAGGTTTTTTGATTGTTTTTATTTTTTTTCCTCTCAGTGTCATTATTTTGTTTCTTGGGTTGTTCTTTTCTTTCATTTTCATTAGAGCTAAGAAGAAATTTTTTTCATGGATGCTTAAAAAATGCAAACAAAACTGAAACCAACCTCAATAAGTGAACCAGGGGAAGGGAGAAGAGTAGAGATGGTTTCACAGCTTTTTCAGACAGCAATTTCCTGTTTTGTAAATTTGAATTGATTAATTCTGAAAGCATTGGGGTTTAGAAGGCTAGTCTTTATGAGGTAAAGGAAAAAATCTGAAATTAATTTAGAATTTAAATAATGCTAAACATAAAAATTTGTTACGTCTTTCTGGTTGCTTTGCATTCTTGCCCATGCTCGCATATATGAGATGTTTCATAATTAAACTCTGTATTTCAACTGCTGTGTACTTCAACAAAATTTGACTGGTAACATATACTAGCTACCTTAGTGGCAGTGTTGAAATAGTTAGATAAAGCAAACAAGGTATTTCTAGAATGATCTGTAAGCATTAAGGGCTGCACTTCTCTCAGTACTCATACTTATGTTTTCTAATATATATGAATTTCAAGAAAACTTTCTGGGAACACAAATTTGTGCAACTGCCTAATCATAGAATCAGCTGGGTTGGAAGGGATCTCTGAGATCATCAAGTCCAACCCTTGATCTGACACCGCCATGGTTACCAGACCATGGCACTGAGTGCCACATCCAGTCTCATCTTAAAAACCTCCAGGGATGGAGAATCCACCACTTCCCTGGGCAGCCCATTCCAATACCTGATTATCCTCTCTGCAAAGAATTTCTTCCTAATATCTAACCTAAACCTCCCCTGGTACAGCTTAAGACCATGCCCTCTTGTCTCACTGAGAGCTGCCTGGGAGAAAAGACCAACCCCCACCTGGCTACAACCTCCTTTCTGGGAGTTGTAGAGAGTGATGAGGTCTCCCCTGAGCCTCCTCTTCTCTAGGCTGAACAACCCCAGCTCCCTCAGCCTCTCCTCATAGGGCTTGTGCTCGAGTCCCTTCACCAGCCTCATTGCTCTTCTCTGGACCTACTCCAGCCCCTCAATATCCTTCCTGAACTGAGGGGCCCAGAACTGGACACAGCACTCCAGGTGTGGCCTCACCAGCGCTGAGTACAGGGGAAGAATCACTTCCCTGGTCCTGCTGGCCACACTGTTCCTGATACAGGCCAGGATGCCATTGGCCTTCTTGGCCACCTGGGCACACTACTGGCTCACGTTCAGCTTCCTGTCAATCCAAACTCCAGGTCCCTTTCTGCCTGTCTGCTCTCCAACCACTCTGTGCCTAACCAGTAGCACTGCAGGGGGTTGTTGTGGCCAAAGTGCAGGACCCGGCACTTGGCCTTGTTGAATCTCATCCCACTGGAATCAGCCCAACTCTCCAGCCTGTCCAGGTCCCTCTGCAGAGCCCTCCTGCCTTCCAGCAGATTGACACTCCCCCCAGCTTGGTGTCATCTGCAAATTTGCTGATGGTGGACTCAATCCCCTTATCTAAATCATTGATAAAGATATTAAACAGAGCTGGGCCCAACACTGATCCCTGGGGGACACCAACTGGATGCAGCAAATTTATACTGAATATTTTGGTTTATTAATAGAAAGGATTATGACTATACACAGAACAAACAAATGTTATGCAGTCTCCGATATGCTGATCTCTGTTTATACTTGTGTGAAAACCCAAGATAGGCTCATTTAGGACATTGAATCACAAAGTTTAACTACTGAATCAACCAAAGATGATAGGCTAGAAATTTTCTGTGTAACCGGGATAATTTTTATAAAAGCATTTTACTGTATTTGTTTCGAGTTAATTTTGAGCTTAAGACTTTGTACATTTTTTTGTGTTCTGTAATACAGCACACTTCGCTAGACATCGTGTCATTAATTGTTTACATCAACCTGAAATACCCACAATGGAACCCTGAAAATGCTGTTACAGTTAATCTAGAGATCTGCAAGTGATGCTGTGCCAAGCGAAGAGGCCTTGCAGCACAGAGTACTCCAGTCAGTGGTCACAAGGCCATAGATTAATTGTTTTGAAGCAGATTTTCAGGTTTAATTACCAACATTCTTTTGCTTCTAGATCAACTGGAGATGAGAGTCTAATGCCCATCGGGACATTAAAAATCTGGCCTTTTAATTCATAATAAACTTAGATATTGCAAGTGTGAAGCATACAATTGGTGTAAAGAACCTGTGAGTTCCTGTGGAAACCTATTAGTCACCTCAGAAAGGAAGGGTGAGCTGTACCTTGGATACAGTTGACAAGGAAACTGCTCTAAAAGCATCCCTCATTTTCCAAAGTTTCCCAGCTAGACTTGAATTTTAAAACTTGAACAGTTTTAAAATCAGAATTTACTTTCAAATAGCTTATGAAACACATAGGTGATGAGCTGATACGTTTGTCACACTTGTATATTTAGGAAGCCATGTGTTTATAAAGTGTTATATCACATCTGTGGGAGACACTACAGCTGCTCGTAACTTTGACTCTAAGAACTCTGCTAACTGCTGGATTCCTTAACAGTTTAGAGTCATTGCTTAACCTTTTGAAAAGATATTTTTGAAGAGTTTATGAAAGCATCTCTTTTCAGAAAAACTGAATGTGTGATGCTAGAAGAGAAAATGGAGAAATTGAAGGAATAAAACTGCCAAATGTCAAACTTGCAAGGACCTACTGAAATTCAGGACAAAATCCAAATTCAGGTAATTTCTTAAGTTACCATCTGTTCTGTTCAGAGGTATCTTTTATATACTATAAATATACCATACTGTAACAGCTTCCCAGCTGCGAAGAACCCATTTGCCTGACTGTTCTTTTAATTCCTCTATAAAACTTTGGTTTTGAAGTTGCCCATCTGCCTAGATGCCAGTGCAATAGGCATTAATAAAATACAATATAAAGAATAAATTAAAACACCTGCAAAAATTAATATGAAAAAGTTCTATTTGGAATAGTGGGAAATACAATAGCACAGAGAGACTGAGCAGCCTGAATTGGAAATCCTAATTTTGAGATATGGAGATAACGAAGGAGGCACTTGGGAGCTGTCCAGCAAGTGCTTGCATGCTTATAGTGTTGGACTATAAGCCTGTGAGTAACCCCATTTTTGGCTTACTTGCACATAAACCCAACAGTGTGTTATCTGAAAGAAACGTTTTTTACATTCTGGTACAGCTATATAGTTATGGAAGATTTATTTTACTGTTGAGTATAACCCTTAGCAGGTGCAGTTTTATTGGAAAGGTGAGAAGACTGTATTTCCCTGGGCTACAGTTTAGAATTGTAACTATGCAGCCCCCCAAAGCTAGGTCTGGGCTACACGTGATTCCTCCTTACAGAGAAGCAAAGAGCAGGCTGCTTGTCAGGATTTCCCCATGAAGTATTTTATAAGCATACCTGTGTATATTTTGCACTTGTAAAGAGTCAGCTGCACGAACCTGGAGCTGTCTGGAGGTGCCAGTCTGCTGCCAGACCCAAGTGAAGTATTTCCTGCAGGCTGAGAGTTTGCAGAACGTGAGTGTACCATACTTTTAATATAGGCAACATATAGACTATACTCATTATGCTGCTCCAGCAACAGCAGTCTGTCTTGGGCTAAGTGTGGGGAGAATCAGGGAGATGATCAATTCAAGTTCATCTTGCTAGTTACAGCTGGTAAAGAAAACAAGGGCCAATCTGGGAAGTTCAAGCTGGACATTAGGAAAAGCTTCCTTGTGAGGAGGGTGTGCAGCACTAGGAAGAATATGGTGTATTTCTTCATCTTTAGAAGCTCTTGGGACTTGTTTAGCCAACACTGTGGCTGGAAACTTCTGGAAACATGTTCCAACTCACTTGTTTGAGTCAATGTTTGCTTAGATCAAGGCTCTCTCTCTAGCAGAGATCAGGACCAGGGACTTAGGAAAAAGCAAAAGACAAGGCATACATATTTGTTCTCAATATTCTACTATCACCTGGCAACAACAGGTCAGGTATCTCTCAAATAGAAAATGTTGTCTTTGTATTTATTTAATAAGTATGAAAAAGTTTGGTAGAGACATTTCAATATTTTTTATCCAGTAATTACTTCAGTTCTGAGACATAACAGAATTGACATTGTTTTAGGAAGAGTTTTAGTTTTGATAGTTAATGAACAGATATTTTTATGAGAAAAATATTATGTATTTAATTACATTTTTCTCATGCACTCTGTCAGCTCTGTCTTTTTGCTACTTTTTGGGTAGGCTAGAGAGGATATTCAAACTCCTGTTTGTTAGTAAATCACTTGATTTCTTCTACGCTGTTTCTCGGACCTCTGTGCTTAATCCCTTGTATTGGTTAGCTTGGGAAAATGACTTCACGTTCTTGATCAACCACGTAATCTATGCCTCAGTAACTGAAGTAAAACCAGGTGGTTGTTATATAATTTCTAGCATTAAATATGGGCATCTCTGATTCAGTCTCTTCTGAGGCTTAGCTGGGATTTTAAAGTTTGCAGCATGTTTCCCAATTGCCGAGCACTGTATCCTTTGCGTGTCTCCTCCTGTCCCATGTATTTCTTTAAACTGGACATTGTTTCTAGGCTTGTTTCTGACGTGCCTCAATATCTGTCTGTTTGATTACATCATTTTAGAAATCTGCTGCGATTATTGCCTAATCACTGTGCTCATCTCTTGGCCTTCTGGAAACAGGGATTAACCTTGTGTGGCATTTTTAATCTAGCTAGCTATGGAATATGAATAATTTCTGCCACTGCTAAAAGCCTTTGAATTGTGTGATGTCTGCCTTCAGAGATGCAAAGCCCTTCCTTTCTCCCTCCTGTTGCACAGCCTGATCTGTGCCATGCCTGTTTTGGTGTCATTGTCTCTAGCAGTGATTTCCATGGGACAAACACTGTACCGTGCAGCACCAGTGATGAGCAGAATATTTCATGTAGGAAACATCAGTTGTGTATATTCAGTTCTAATTCTAAATATTCAGAACCTAATCAGTTCCTTACAAAGGCTTGTGGGAACTTGGTGGATATTCTGCTTACACAGTTATGATCAGAAGCATACTTTAGGAACTATCAGATATGTATGTGTATATAAGTACATAGATACATCACACTTTTTTTTAATCCTTCCCTTTTTAGCAGCCTACCTATATATTTGGTATCATAATGGTGAAAGGTTCATAGAAAAGTCTTGATGAAGACCAAGGATGGAGACAGATAATGGAAAAAAAGAAAATCAAACAAACAAAACAAAATCATAGAAGTCTGATCCAGGAGGCTGAAGACTCATATGTAAAATAGGAAAGGCCACTGTGAAAAGCAGCTATTTTCTATAATTTTTTTGTGTGTTATGGATAACTTTTGAAGTTATTGGGTGGGAGGTATTCTTGTGTGTGCAGGGAGTCTTTTACTTCAGATAACATAAGTTTTACTGTCAGTGTATGTTGCAGTGGCAGTCAGTAACACTGTGCTGGTTAAGGGTCTGTGAGGAGTATTTTTGTTATAAATCAGAGATTATATCTCTGTCCTCTCATATTGCATCATCCTGAAACTTGACAAGTTGTCAGTGGAGAGTCAATTATTTCTACCAACACATGGAGAACATAACTTATATTTCTAAGGTATTTAGTGCCATGAGAGTGTATAGATTTAGGAGAAAGTGATGAGGTGGTTGGGATTTTTTGCTTTATTTTGCCCCCCTACTATAAAATTTCCATGTTGAAACTATAAAAGTGATATTTTTCTTGCTGTTAGTTGAAAATGAGGTTTAATTGTGTCTGTCATTTTCAAGGGTGAGGGAGAGGGAGTGACACAGTCGAAGCCCTAAGAGAGCTGAAAAAAACCCAGTGGAGCTGGCCAGAAAATACTGTTCTATCCTATGAGAGAGAGATAATATTATTTCCAGTTTGCAGGTTGTTGTTGATTTTGAGAGCAGCTGGTGTTAGAGGAAGAGGCTGCATTTCCCAGGGATGACTCACTGGATCTCACGAGCAGTGGGGATAATGGGTGTGAGGAGAGCCAGGAGCAGCTGTTAGGGCTGAGAGTCCAAGACGATCAGCTTGTTGTTTTTACTTTGCAAACTCCCAAGAAAAGGGTACATTTTGGAAGAGTGAGACAAAGACTGGGGAACTAGGGGAGCAGAAAGCGTGGCTGGAGGGGCAAAAGGAGTCTGTGAAGAAGAGGGAAGGTGCCTTTCAGGTTGTCTGATAACGAGTTAAAGGAGTGATTTGCATCAATAGTGAAATGCATTGAAGTGATATGAACGGTTTAACCAATTGAAAGTAAGTGAACTGCAAATTCAAAATTCAGATTACCCTGTATTTCAGGATAGGTTATATGAAGAAAACCAAGTGGCCTTGAAAAAGTTAGCAATTTTTAGTTCTTTATTGTGAATCACCTTTAGCAATGCTGTTTATTGTAAACGGATGATAACAGTTTTCGTATTAAAAATCTCCAAGTTAAAAAAATTCTTTATTTTCTCCCTTGCTGTGAAATTGAATTTGAACTTTCCTACCTCCTTCCCTAAAAAATGGAGGAAATGAATCTGAATTATTTCCCAGAAGTGCACTTCTTGGGAAAGATGTGGGAGTTTGATTCGCATTACCATAGTGGGGTGTCTCATTTGCTGCCTTGGAGTTACAATGCTTTCTTTGCAGATCTCTGCCGAGTAAGCAAGGTTAATTCTTAGGACATGGAAGAGCCAAGTTCAGTTCTCTGCTCTACCATTCTTCTGTGTCTCATATGGCCTTATACGCCTTTCCTTAACATTGGGCTCTGCCTCAGTAATCCTGTTGTAATAGTTTTGTTTAATATTGGTCAATGAAATAGAAATTTGACTAAGAGTTGGAGAGATCAAGCTAGATTGTTCATACCTCACATCAATACAGAGGGCCACAGGGCTGCTGACCAACATGCAAAGTGATTGTTAATATCTTGAGGAATATTCTGGTTTTAGAAATGTTCTGTGAACTTTCACAGGAGATATTGAGATACAGATATTTTTCAGAGATACATTTGGGTCCCCACTAGCATAATTAGTATTTTTATTGGAACCCTAAATGGCAACTGCAACTGCGTACATACAACTCTTCGGAGAATTTTCAAAGGACTTAGTAAAATTTGTTTTCTTTCTTAAATCAAAGGAAATAAATGAACAGAAGTATTTATTTCTCACAATCAGGTATGACTTACAATTTACATCATTATTCTGCTTAAATGCATGACATACTGAAAGCAGACTGACACCATGTGGTCTGTGCTGAGTGGATGGGAAGCAGAAACAGTTTGGGGTTGGCAGGTTGCAGAGCCCAGGTGGTGAGGTCAGGGTTATCCCTGATGCTTTGGCTGTTGTATCTGTACTTATGTCTTGAAATCATGAAACCATTTTCTCTGGTTCCTCTACCTTGTTCATTATTTTCCTGAAGAAAAGTGGTCAGCAGCTTAAAAGAATGAGGTGAGAAAGTCTGAAGATAATAAGTGGCATCTCAGACAAGCTGCTGGAGTTCGTGGATGCGTGGGGAAGCTGCTCTAGTACATTTATCCAGGGAGAGGCAGACACATTCAGGTTTTTGATGAATATGACAGCCAATACTTGTTTGCTTAACAGCTGGGCCCTTCTTTGCCAGCTTCATCACCACTGTAGCAGTGTTTCATACATGTGCCATGTAGTGTAAACACCAGATTGCCTCCCTGACTGCCAAATTCCCAGGACACTGGTGACTGTGAAGTCACTCTGAGTGCACTGAACAATCATGATGGCATTTGCTCTGTTAGCGTTTGTTCACAGGACTTGAACATGTTGAAACAAGAGTAGTGCATTAACAGCTCAGTGTCATAGTGAGGTTGCCACTGTTAGCATGATCTTACACCCTGCAGAAGGTGACACTGATCTCAACAGGGCTTAAAAGAGAGCCCATCACAATTAATGAGGATGTTAACCTCCTCCTTTTTGGAAGATGGCTGAGATCCACAGAGAGTCCTTCTCATGAAATGACAGCAGCTAGTAGGAAAGAGAAATAAATGCTGAATTTTGAATCTTGTGGCTATTAAGACCTTTTGTGTACTTGGCAGTCAAGCTGCTTGTATCATGGATTTGCTCCATGTTTGCCATTGATCCATTTCCTGAAGTTCCCAAATCAGCAGACTATGGCTACGCCGAGATCTTCTGACTGCACGTTTGATTTGCATTTTTTTTGTAATTAGGTTTTTAACCTCAGTGGGCTTCCAGGAGTACCTTTCACCATTCCTATATTAGTTCCCAAAAGCTTTGCTTTTGGACGTCTTTTGTGTAATTTTCTCCAGGGATAATATTTGTCAGCAGTTCCTGTTTTTGTAGAGAGTAATAGATGTTATATGCAATTGCACCTGTACATAGAATTCCCTCCCCTTTTGTTTCAACATTGCTTTTTACTCCTGGGCTACCTGGCAATCCCAAAGAAGTCATTAGCAGGCTTAAGAGCTCTTCCACAAATTCTTAATAATATGATGTTTTCTCATTTGTGAAATGCCTCTTGACAACAAAATTGAATCCACATCCTAATTGGAATTTAAAATAAGTTCAGTTACTGGTAATCTAAATAGAGGTCCCTAAAACTAAAATGGCTGTTAAAAAACATAGGTGGACAGGATGTATACAACTGCTCTGGTTAGAAACGGTGTAATGTCATCATATGCTATTTTTTTTCATATTATCTCCCTATAATTCACAACACTGAAAACTTAAAAGTGAGAAAAAAGAAGAAGTGGGAAAACTGAAACTCTGCAGAAGTAGAAACTCAGGATGCACAGCAGAAGTTCACACTCTTTCCTCCTTGGTGTGCTAACACTTCTGATTGGAACTGCTAATTGCTTTTGTGCCTTTAACTCTTTGGCAACCATTGCTTTTAGGTGTCGATTACAATGGGGAAAAGCCATGACTTATTATAAAAGGAGTGAGGGAAATAATTTATTGCCTTTTATTTCTGGTGTCTTTTTATACATAAAAAATTAGACACTGTATCTTGCTTAAAAATCTCTCTCATGTTGGATTTTCAGCTTAGTTGAACAGCAGCTACTTCTAAAAAGTGACTATGTCCCTATGATACCTTCCTTCTAAACCAGGCTCCTGCAGTATAGACTCTGTTATTGACTCTGAGAGGGAACTGGTAAGAGGGGAAAATTTGCATTTCTGTTATCCTTGTTTAGCCAGAAAAAACAAGAACATTAGCTGGATATTACTTCAGTCCATACAACATAGTCAGAGTTGAGTGAAAAATAAATAGTGCTCTAATTTACACCCAGTGAAATCATACAGTCTTATCTTGAGATGCACAGAGTTTCTTCTCAGATTGCTGTAGGTCCAGGATCCTTAATATATTTTCAGGTCAGGTTTACAGGTTTTACACTGGAATGGTAATAATGAATGCAAATATGGCCTCAGGTATCAGACCTTAGCTTATATTTACAGTGATCTGGAGGGAAAAAAAAAGAACAGTAAAGATAAATCCACTTATTTTTATGATAACAAACTTGAAATCAGAAAAAACCAATCAAACTAAAACCCCCATTTCATATTGTCTTTTCCTAGATTTCTTTTTTATTCTAAATCACTATTTTTAAATAGGCGGTAGTGGCTAACTCAAAAAGATGTGTTTGCATGTATGACTTAGAATCTAAAGGTGAGTATTCAGTCATTCTATATATGACAGTTTTCCACAGAGAAATTTTATGTCAGGGACTGTATGTGTGAGTGATCTGTAAGAGAAATCCATGTTTAGTGTTCAGCTGAACTCTTAGATCTCAGTAAGTTGTCTTCAATTTGTGAACTTGTTTTCCATCTGTATAGTGCATAGAGACAGATAGCAGCCTACGGAGCCAAATGGGAATTTCACTGCTGTGACGAGTCTCTGACATGCTGATTCTTGCACTGCTTCATTGGCAAGACTGTGAAGAAGATACATGACCAATGTAAGAAGAAACAGATTATGACATGCATTAGGCTTCGAGGGACATAGTTTACATCAGCCCTGAGAGATTAAAAAAAATATCCAAAAATAGGATAGGAAGACATAACTGGCTCTTACATTCCTCCTTACTTTTATCTATGATGTACATTTAGCTCAGCTGAGGAACGGGCACATAGCAGTGAAACTCTTTTCTGTAGACCTGTTTTATCATCTCAGACTCTCCACAAAGGACAACTTGGAAGCAGAGGCACGTTTGTATATATGTGTGCAGGTCACAGACTGCTTTCTCCTCAGGTATGTTTTACAGGAATGAAGGCACAATTAACAGAATTGGTATGTTTTCCTTTTTGACATTTTATGGTCCTAATTAAATTAGTAATTCTAGAGTAACTCAATTGTTTCTTCAGCACAGTTCTGATGTTTAGGGATAGCCAAGACTTTTAAAGGTTCTCAATGCCAGAAATAGCCATTTTGTTGACTTTTTTCTTTCATTAGTGTTATAGGTAGGTTTTGACCTTATGGGACAGAAGAAATTATTCAGTTTTGTCCAAAAGGTGATGTCAAATCTGGGTTTCATGGAAGTTCTTCCTTTTTGTGTGTGTTTAGGAAAGCAGTGGGGAAGGAGAGAGTGAGGGGGTATCACAAACCTCATTTTTATACCTTTTTTAAGGAAAAAGCCTTCTGTTGCCCTGAAAAAGCAAAGTTAGTTATTATGCTGGGTTTGAACATATGAAGTGTACATACAGACATTACTAGTGAGCAGTGCATGCTAGGTGGTAAAGAAAAGCAAGCCTGTGTAAGCTGATGTAAATTCAGTTAACAATGGTTCATATTTTGAATGAAAAAATTTCAGAGGTCTACAGACTCTCTGGACTAGTCTGTTGCCTGGGAAACTGCACTCTGTAAATTAGGGTAAGGGGAAAACATGGTTATTAGATATGTATTTTTTATAATTATCACCATACTTTTCCCAATAAATGTCCACACCAGGACTTTGGAATGGACTTGACGAGCCTTTTCATGTTTATACAGCACTGAGAATAAGGTTGGGACATTTATTCATAAGCAATGCATGGTTGCATAGGAGGTTAAATATTGAGCAAAAAATAGTTCTTTTCCAAGTGTGTCAGAGTATGTGTTGTAGATATAAAATCTCTTCCTGTTGGTATTAATGACTTGCTGTGTCTGCCTTATATGCAGAATGGACCACTGGAGGAATGGTTGAATCCCTTCCTCCCAAACCTGGCATAATTGAAAAAGCCAGGAGAGAATAAGGATTGCTTGAACTCTTATAGCTCTAATCATTTCTTATCCTGTAGGTGTCCTCTCTTTTCTTAGCATTCGTACTTTTCAAGAGCATGAGCTTAAATTTTTATAAGGGATATATAGCAGACAGATTTACTTAATATATGGTAAAGTACAGAGCATTGACTTTTGAAATTGTTAAAATAGAATACTTAGTCAGACTGGGCACTCTAGACACTGAAACCTGATTTGCATATTATTTCAAATGAGAGTTTTGAAATATGTTAAGAACATAAGATAATAAACGCATTATTCAGAGGAAATAAACCTCCTCTGAACAAGAGAAGAAAGCAAGATCATGTTAAAATCCTAAGCAGTGCCTCCTGCTTTGGCTAATCAACATGACAAAAACAAATTGTTTTTGCAGACCCTGGTTCTTTGGGAGACACTAACAGGACATCCTTTGCACTGGAGAGGATGGAGAAAACAAAGGGAAATGTACATCCTAATTGAAACTAGGTACTCTTATAGAAATGGTGACAGATCAAGTGAAAATGAGTTTCAGGGAACTTCTGCCCTCTGAAAGTGCCTCATGAGATACCTATTCCAAAATAAAACCATAAGGATATCTTTTATAAGAGCAGCCATGCCACTGTCTGGACAGCAACAGGTACATCCAGTATCAGACCACGTGCTCCCAGTCACTGTTTCCAGGTCTGGTCCCTCAAGAAGAGCAATGCATGGTCAGACCAGCTTTTCATGTTTGTGACCCCTTTCTTGGCCTTGGCACGCAGCTTCTGGCACTCTGGGTTTCCTTGCAGGTGGGATAGATCCCTCAGAAACCACCTGCCTGCTTGGTTGTGATATCCTCACTTGTGCTGACCGCTGGCTTTGCTCTCTGCACTCTTAGCAGAGCTGCAGGTTGCTCAAGAGCTGTTTTTTCAGTCTCATGTCTCTACATTTCCTTTTGCTGGGCTTTTGCTTTTAGAGGTGAAAGGAATTCTTTGGCTCAAAAGTAATTACCTTTAAAACTGACTCTGGAGTGTTGCTTTGGAATTGCCAGCAAGAGAAACTGCAGTTTTTGTATTAGTGCATGTGCAGCAGGAATCCCAGACTCTTACTCTGACAAGTTTCTATGAAGAAACTCACTGAAAAGCTAATGGCTTTTCTGGTAGTAAATCCCTTCTTTTTCTGAGGTTAAGCCATTCGGTAACTGTGGGCACTGATCTCTCTGTCAGGGTTTTCCAGACATGGTCTCTGCCTAGGTGTCAAGTTGCTACTGGAAAATGAATGCTTCAGTCCACAGTAAAGATTATTTTCCAAGTCAAATGAAATTGTGGAATTGAGTAGTTGACATGGGCATAGTCTCCAAACTGTCACACCTGTGTACAAAAAGTAATAACACAGGACACAGTGCACTCTTCTGGACTGCCAGAGTTTATTTTTAACTCTGTAATTGGGGTAAGTTAGGAAAATTTGGTATTCATTACCACTCAGCTTCCTCCTCAACTCCCTGGTGGTAAAGATCTACTTTTCTTGGTTGTTATTGTACTATATTTACTTACACTTATAGACTTTTTTTTTCCCCTCAAACTGATTTATTATTTTTCTGCATTCAGGAAAGTTATGTTATGTTAGATAAGTGTTAAACCTGGATTGTTCCATCTAGTTCTACCAGCGGGAGTGGTCCAGAGTGCTCCCATTAAGAAAACTTAGCAGACTGTTCCCCCTAAGAACACTTAGCCATGTCACTAATCTGTTACGTATAGTTTGTTCTGTCATGTTTTTACTGTGGAAAATTTGCATAAACGTTGCAATGCTTTTCTGTGACGAGATGTTGCTTATGTTTGTGCAGGTTTGTTATTTATGGGTGTGTTAGAAAAGGTGGTGTGGAGAAGAGAGCTTCCTTGGCTGTTCTGAAGTTTCTTGCCAGTACTAATGTTGTCCTCTCAGGATTCTCATTTGCTACTCAAGCCATCTTTGTTACTGAGCGTAGTTACTGACATGATAGGATACACTTGTTTGTGCTTTTAGAGGTACTCTTAAAATGTGTTTTAAGATCCAGGTCCAAATGGGTGTTTTCAAGATAAAATCTGAAAACTTTTGGATAGCTTTATGTTTCCATAGATCTTTGTACAATAGCTTGTGGACAATAGCAAATGATAAGTTAAAGAGTGGTCTTGATTTGTAATGTAATTGTCTAAAGGTAGTAAAAAAAGTCAGTTAAGTTACTTAGTAGAAGTGGCTTCAGCAAACTCCAGATAGATCACTGTAATCCTTTGAATACCTCAAAACCATTAGTAAGAAGTTCCACATCAAATTTGATTTCAGGTGCCTTGTTTGGCTTTGAAATCTATATTCTAGGTTTTGAAATACTTATGTTACAAATTTTCCTCATCTTTGTTGGTAACATGTAGAACAAAACTGGTTTTTCTTTTACCAAAAAAGGGTGCTTTAGTGATAAATGTGGCTCAAATATTGACAGTTTCACAAACTACAAGTTGTATGCAGCTTTCTTGTTCACAGTATCATTTCTTTTAAACAGAATCTCAATTTATGATGGAGAATTTCAGAACTGTTTTAAAGCTTTATTTTCTAGTGCTATGATGTTTTACTTAAGGCTTTGTTACTGTGCATCTCTAGGCAGGTATGAACAGGTCTTATTCCAGCTTGTTTAATCTCTTTATATTGAATTGCTAATTCTATCATATGTTTATGATGTCTTTAGAAATTTTTTTCTCTGAAAAAATGCAATATATTGAGTTTCTAAAGAATAAGCTTCAAAGGCTTGAGAAAAATATGAGGAAAAAAAAAGGCTTGGGAAATATAAATGATTACTTGGAGCACATATAGAGTAGCCATAGTGCTGTGAGTTGGCCGCACTTACAGGAAGATGAGAAATTTAACATGAAAATATGCCGAAGAAAAATACAAGAATATCTTTTTTCTCTTAAATTATGAAAGAAAAAGGTAAACACCCTATTAAAAAAATCCGGTATATCTCTCAGCCAACTGAATTGCTTTCTGGGAACACATTCATTCTGGGCTATGTAAGCAGCAGTTATTAGCGTTCATAGTCGGTTTTATCTAAGAGATGTATTCTCCAGCAGGCCTATACCAATAAAACTCTGCTTCAACTAACTTTTACATTCTGCTTATACACATCCCATTTGTTTAGAGTGTCTCAGCTCTTGTTCCTAAAATGATTTTCAGAACACCCTGTTTTTCACTTCCATTTTTTTGGAGTATCAAAATTTATTCCTTAAAGAAGCAAGGGTTGAGTCTACCTGAGTCTCAATCAGTGTCAAACAATGGCATGTACTTAACTGAAAACTCATTTCTTATCTTGATTTAATTGTAGAAATGGAACAATGGAATAATCCAATCTATTCACTATTCTAAATAATTCAAATTACTTTATTCAGATTCCTAAGAAGTGGCTGTCAGCAGTGTGGGATTTGAAATAGCAAGTATTGCTTTATGCTTAACAAAACACAGATAACTGACAACCCCTTCGAACAGGGAATGGTTCATTTTGTGATGCAAAACAGATAGCTTGGTTGGGAATAATATTGTGTATCTATATGCAGGATTAAATCCCAGGTAGAAAGCACAGGCAGATGAAAAAGATCGTATTGCTAGTCTCCTTTTTTCCTTTCAGTAAAACTGAATATTTCACAGCCCTCAAGAGAGTAAGGCAACTGACTGGTCAATACATTGGCAGTATTTGACGTAATTTATAACTGTTTTTGAACTTTCAGCTCCCTTTTTTTAAACACGAGCAGATTGTTGCTGTGATTGAATTGCTTTCCCTAGTAAGAATCTTGTGATAGGAGATTTACATGTTAGAGAACAGTGTACCTCCAGCGTAGGTAAGCAATATTCCTGGCATGGTTGATAATCAAAGTACTCAAGAGCTAGGCAGTTTTCTTCAGCAAAGATTGCCTTCATCCCTTTCGTCAGTTATAGGAAAGGCTTGGTTTCAGTGTTCAGGGTTTTTTTTTTTTAAATTTATTTGTTTTAAGTGGTTTGACATGCACATTATGAGAAGCTGAGATTTGCATTCTTAGAACTTGTGGTCCATGGAGATAACTCTGATAGTCAAAGTAATAAGATGGTGCTTAAGAGCTTATTAGTCCAGCTCTTTGGTATTGCACTGTATCACAATGGTGAGTTCATCAGTATCTGTCATTTGTAAACTTGCCAGCATCTTAGTGCATGAAACGTCAGTAAAACATTTCTGGGGATGCTGCCAAAAGGAATGGCTTCACACATTTGGCCCTTTTCCTCCCCTCTGGATGGTGCTTTCTGAGATGGCTGCTGGAGACCAGCCCAGGCGATGCACACGTATCTGCCAGGCGTGGATGGAGGCACACATGTAGGGCAGGTTTACTCGTTCAAATAATTTCCAGATGGGTCATAGCAGCATCTTGCCTGTCAGCCTTCTAGGCTGCCATGCTCATTATCTAACTGATCCAGCAGCCACTTAACACATGAACCCTGCTAAAAGGAACTGTTAAACTGGTGGGTTGAGTGAACTCCCACTGATGTTACATAGAAAATGCCTTGACAAACGTTTCAGAGCCTCAATGAGCTAAAAAACAATCTATGCATTTTGAAAGTTGCACTGAAGGGGAATATGATGTTTACGTATTATTGCAATGAAAGCTTACACTTGAAGAGATTATAAACTTGAATCAACAGGCAGGAGAAGAGTGGGTGGCAGCTTTGTGTGCCTGGGCATGACTCCTTTTGGTGGTGGGAACTCTTTTGCTGGCAGGTGAAGGGGTTTTGCCTTGAGTTGTCCAAGAAGGTGCTGCCAGTTCACTGTGGCTGGTCACATTCAGTTTTGCTTGGTTTAAAGTATATTTGTACAAAGATACAGGCAAATACTAATCCTTCAATCAACTGTTTTATTAGATAGCAAAAAATCCCAAAGTTCATAGAACCACAGAATAATTTACTGTGGAAGGGTTTCTAGAGGTCATTTCCAGTCAAATTCTGAGTATCTCCAAAGATGGATATTTCACAACTCCTCAGGTCTTTTCCATTGCTTATCTTATTGTGAAAACTTTATTTAAACCACAGTTGCATTACCACAAAAATACCGCATTCCCACATATCTTATTCTAGTACCCTTCTCTGTTAGCCAAGGGATTAAACAGAAAAGCTAATAGGGAGTAAAGAAGCCTTTAAATGTGACTGTTACCTGGACTCAAAGGATATTAGATCTTATTTCGGTACAGATTATTTCTTATTTCATATAGTTCCACAATGGGCTTTTGCATCTTTCTATTTAAACTTCTAATAGCTGCATCATGATTCCTAAATACTCCACTAAAAAAACCCAAAAATCTATTCTGCTTTGGAGGAGGAAAAGAAGGGTATTTTTCAGGGTGGCAAAATAATTCAATTTTGAAGTGATTTCTTTTTAGATATCTTAATAAGTACTAGGGATTTTATGCACTTTTTAAAAATTTTTAAATCTTGAAAGCCAATTTTTAGTGGGGAGAATCTGGCAAACACATTAAAAAAATGAAGAGCTTACAAATGTATACATGCAGCAGCATTTGCATAATGTTCTATTAGAGCAATGTAGTATTAACACTGAATTTAAGTGACCAGGATAGCTCCAACCATATTTATTTGCTAAAGGTCTGGAATGCCTTTGTTGGGAAGTATAAAATGGCTCTGGAATGGTCAATAGTGTGTACAGAACAGCTGAGATCATAATGGAAAATACGACCAGGTCTTAAATGATTTATGTGGGTTTAGGTTTTCTCTTTATTTCATCTATTTGATTAACCTCAAGTTAAGTTATAGACTTTTTTCCAAGTAAGATTGTTGATGCAGCCACATAATAATTCTCTATAGTTACAGGTAAGTGTTGAACATTTTCTCCAATGATTAGGTAAAATAATATTTTTTAGAATAAATTAACTACAAGAAACAACTATATGATTTTCTTAAAAGCTTAATTATGCAAAGTGTTAGTACTTTATGTTAGCCAATTCAAGGTTTCAATTATTGCTGCAGTGGAATCAAAATTGAAGTATTTGAGTCTACAGTGAACAGTGAGGTTTTGGAAGGGGAAGATTTGATTTGAGGAATGAAAACCTAGAATGATGTTGTTGGTCTCACTAGAAAATGTAATTCCTTTGAACTTGTTACATATCACTAACAGGCCTGGGAATTTGACAATATTGCAAAGCAAATGAGAAACGCTTCTTCTCCAGGTTTTTGATTCCTGGTCAGAAGTAGAGGCTTTCTGATGACAAGTTCCTCTCTCAGTGAGTGTGTAATAATTTTCAAACCAGTTGTGTGAGCCCAGCTACCACCTCAATCATCAAACTTGAAAAGGAAGCCACCTACATTTACTAAAGTGTGTGATGAGATATGGAGATTATGAGTGAGTCTGAATTCCCACCTGGAAAACAAGAAGCATATTTTTTTTAAGATAGCCAGAATCTGGAGGAGCAAGTGCAAACATCTAACTTTTGCCCCCACGGTTGCCATTCGTAGGACTACTTCAAGGCTCTTTGGAAAACTGAAATCAAGTGCACCTGGGATTTTAGAGATTTGGTGGATTAATTTACAGAATGCATTGAAGTAACGCTGTTAATTCTCACAACAGCATCACTGGAGTTGCTCCAGACAACTCAGTTTATGATCTGGAGAGACTTGCAGAGATTTAGATGATTTTTCTGAGAAGTGAAATAATACGAAAGGTTTCCAGAAGCAATGTGATCAAAGGAGGCAGGCAGGGGCTTGGGTTGCAGACTCTGCCTCTCTTGTCTGCAGCAGAGGAGACAGGAACCAGCTGGTTTGACCGCAGGAGCAGTGCCCACCATGTGTTTCCACTGATAGTGAAAGGGTTCATCAGGCTGGAGGACACCTGGTGTTTAGAGGATATATCCTCACCCACTACCTTCTCTGGTGACCTCCTCTGACACAGACTTGGTGTTGCTCCCTCCTGGCACTGAAGACAACCTGCAGCCGGGTCTGTGGTCTGCCCTCTCCTGTCAAGCCTGCCTTGGACACCAATCCTGGCCACTCCATGGAGGGGTGGCACAAGGGAAGCAGGCAAGAAAGGTTACTTGGGGCAGGAGGAGAGAGACAGGTTTGCATATTCACAATAGACACTCAGATGTTGCTTCAAATTCAGACTGAAATATGATATTTTCTAATAGATTTTTAAAAAGTTACTAACTTTTTTCATTATTAGATGATTTTTTGGATTTTTTTGACTGTCATCTTTGTCAAAGCATTGCTCAGTTCTGCTTAATCCCAGCCTTTTTGAGGGGGCCATTCCTCCTAGAAAAACAATACAAAATCCTTCGAGGCTCTTCAATGAAGGTGGATTTTGTCTATTTTGGTTGGTGGCCTCAACTTACTGTCCTATTTTTCTATCTAGTTCCTGAGGAAACTTCACAGTAACTGTGATCCTGGGCACTCTGTGCTCAATAGCTAGAGTGTAAAAATCTTGTTGACAGTGTGGAGTAAAATCTGTGTAATCTACCTTATACAAAGCTACCTTTTACAAAGCACAATTTTGTGTTCTGCATTTCTGTGAGGGTAAAAATTCAAGGGGAAGCTCAAATGCACTTTATGTGTTCAGTGGAGGAAAACCTTCTTTCTAGTATTCAGTCCTGTCCTCTCACTGATTCTGCTCCCCAAACCTTTTATGTTCGAGGAGTCATCCTGCCTCCACCTTTCCATATTTTCTGATCTCCCTCCTCTGTACCTGGATATCCTATTTGGGCGGCAGCAGGAAGAAGTCCCAACTCGTGCATGTGTGCTCCTGATGAAGCACCATGTTCCAATGCTGGCATCCGTGCCGCAGGTTTACGGTCACTGCATCGATCGGTGCCTCAATTTAAATGATTTATCTTTGCTCTTGGCTTGCTGCAAGCTTTTCCATGAGCTACAAGGAAAACTGATTTTATATATGTGACTTTTAACAAGTTACTCGGCTTGTTATTCATGTTATCTGAAGGAAATGGGACCAGTACTGAGAAGCAGAGCAGTGGGTACCAAGGTATGTGCAGAGTCCTGGAGCTGCCCTGGTAGACTGCCTTGGTGGGGGTGGGTGAAGATTGTTGTTCCCTCTTCCCTGCAGCAGCTGAGCCACACCTGGGTCCAAGGTATATGAACAGGCTGATGCAAATTAGTCTGTTTGGAAGGATGTGTTGGTACAGGTTTTAGAAAGAATAAGGTTTGAGGTATTTTAAATTCTATAATTGAATAAAATCCCTAGTGATTAATCCATTTTTGGGATATCAAAATAAGTATATTTTTCTTATGTAGTCAATCCTAGCATGATAAATACTTTGTCATCCATTCCAGGCAATTTACTTGTGTGATTGGCATCAAATAGATGCTCTATGGTCAATATAATTTGTGTATCTCAATTTAGCTGCAGTTGCACCTACTTTTTTCATTTATTAAAAACTATGGTTCAGTTTTCCTTTTTATTTGAACTCTGAAACCTCTTTTTTTCTCTCCTAATTAAAAAGTACATTGTTGAGACTAACCTGGAGTTATGTTAATCAATAATGCTACACAGAAAAAGAGAACAAATTATGCCTCTTATTTGCATAGTGGACAAGATCTAAAATGAATTCCTCAGGTTAATGAGTGTCCTTCGGATTGTTTGTGAGGATATACACCTTCTGTGACACCAGTGTGTTGCTGATTGAAAAGTAATGCTCAGAGTCAAAGAAAAGAGCTGAAAAAAACAGGAGCAAGCTGGTTGGGGGACTCCAGCATGAGCTTTTAGCTTTAGTGCATTGATTTTTGGCTGCCTGCATTGAGCTCCAGCACAAGCTGAGGATACAAATTCAGATTTACCCTTGCTTTGAGGTTCAAACTCAGTCTAATCTCAGCTGGGGTTTTGGCTAAAATGCAGCTGAGTCCCCAAATTTCTGTCATGCTGACATGAGGTTATCTTCGTCTTTCTCAGAAAGAGAACAGTGCTCCCCAGAGGGCAGGAAACATGAACACCCTGCGCAAGAGGTTATGCAGCTCTGTTAACTTAGAAGAGTCTGAATCTTAGATGAGACAGTCATGGGGCCAAAAATTGCTAGAAGCAGGCAGTTAGAACAACATTAAAATGTCTCATATTTCCTATTCTGTTTCTGCTCCATTACCTTTATCCTCTTATTCCAGGCATTTAGCTTCCTCTTGCTCTTATTAGCTTGCTGTGAAATGGTAACATGGCTGGAGGAGCACAGGTCACTGCCACAGGTGGCCATTCCTGTGTGGAGAGGAAAAAGGATAGGAGGAACCTTGATTTGACTGGAGTGCAGAGTGGTAGCAGCTCTGCAAATGGAATTGCTTTTGGAAGCTTGTAGTGTGATTGCAGTTGGATGTGCGTTTATGGAGCTGGTAAGAGGTAGATTCAAGGCGGAAGGGAAGACCAGTTACCTCCCCACCCAGTGTAAAATTTCCTATTCCAAACAGCAGGAAGCTGGTGCTACTCAAAGTTCAGTTGAGGACAGACAAAAGAAATGTTTTGTTCTTAAGCTTTATCCTTGCTAATGAACTACAATAACTAACTGAATTTTACCTAAACTATGCACCATGGAAAGATCATAAACTACTGAAGAAGGACTTCTAGTACAAAAATTAAATGATCTATTAGTACATTTCACCCAATTTTTATAGATCAAACACAGCACTATGACTCTTACTTTTTTCTGTTTAATATGCATCTTCAATATTGCAGCATAAGAGATGAGCTCATTTAGAGCAGTTGCTCTGAAGGAGGAAAGCTCAATGGTCAAGTCATTTTCCAATTCACAGTACAGTGACTTGTGGAGACAGGCCACTCTTGCTTCCTTGCCATCCAAGGATCTAATTGGAAAGGCATCTGTTTATAGTTCAGTTGCTGCAACCGGTGAGGTTCCTATCACTGGTGCTCTGATACCACCTCTCTCACCAGTGCAGCATGTTTCTGGGAGTTCAGAAGCAGACAGGCCTTTTCATCTGCTGGAACATTATTGTGTTCATCAAGGCTTGGCATACCAAGAGCTCCATGTTTGAGGACAGACACTGGGAAGTTAGCTGACCATATGGGATGAAAACAATTGGCCTGATTGATGAACAAAATCAGAATTTGGACCTTCTGTGCATCACTGCCTTCTGTATATGCTGTTAGACCGGACACTTAGGGCAAGGCCTGATAAGATGGCACGAGGGAGCAACAGGTTCCTCCAAACTGAGCAAACTGAACTTGCCCCCTCAGGTCCTGATGCAGGAGGCAAAGCTGCAGTGGAGTGGAGTGTGTGGGTTACCCAGCCAAGCCCTGGGACACAAGAGGAGTCACTTCCATCATTTCCCTGCAGTCTTCTGAGGCCAGCTCTGCTCTTCCAAACTACCCACAGGAGGCACAGCTCTTCTTACCTGCTGTGACTCTTTCTGAGCCAATCAGCATGGAAAGGTTGCAAATGACTGATGAAGAGCTTCTAATGGCTATTTGGAGGGTAATAATTAAGGAACACTTTAGGAAATAAATCTGGTCCTCAGCAACTCTTTATTTCAGCTTAGGACAAGGAAAAGGCTGCACAGGAAGCTATCAAAAGAAATGACACATTAAAGGAAAGCATTTTGTGCTTGAATAAAAACCAGTATAACTAAGTAACATCTATATGATCATATTGAACATTGGTCTTTAGATCTCAGCCTGCAACCCTAACCCTAATTTATATGAAAAACATGCTCTGTTCTCTCCACAGATGTATTACTTCTCAGACGACAAATCCTGAAGTGGGAAAGGTAATGACATGCTATTCCAAAATTACATATTTTGTATTTACAGAGATCTTCACTTTTATTTTTTTTTAACTGAGGTTAACTGACTTTTTCAAACAACTGAATAACTTATGTATTTTTTTTTTATTCTTGATGCATATAGATTAAATGTGATATGTGCTTTTCAAAACAATAGCTGGTTTTAATTAATTTTGATTGAGGACATGGAATTCTGTAAATAAGTACTGTAATGTCATGTCATACTTTGGTGTTTTGTTACCTCAGGGAGGAAGTAGAAAAATTATGTCCTCCTTTGGCCTTCACAATTATTTCCTGCCCTTTCTTTTGTGTCACCATAATGCTGTAGGATAGTCTCCCTGCTGCCATTTCTTGTAATCAGTGAAGATGAGAAGCATTGTTATGCTAATGGTCCTTTCCCCGCAATATCTCTGAAGATTACAGTTGTGAATGATGCCCTCCTTAAAACAAGTGCTGCTTCCCCTTCTGGCCATCTAACTTGCCCTTAGCTCTTTCGAAGGGGAACAGTATGATAATTATTCACTATATTCATTTTCATAAACCCCTGAAACGTGATTGGTACCTTTTCTTTAAATGGCAAAAATTTTCATAAGATGCTATGTAAATGAAATTGCATATAAAAACATGTCAAAACCCCTCTGTTAATTGTGTCAAAAATCATTTCAGAGTGATGAGATGAGGAAATGATGCCTGCCATGCACCTTAAGTCACAGGGGATGTCTACGTAAGTAGGTAACTTGGGATGTCAAACTGGTTTTAGGCTTTAACCTCCTGTAGAATGTCCTGTTACCAGAGTGACTTACAAATGCAGGTCCTGCTTTTGCAGTGCCTGGGATCCAACCTCTCTCCCATTTGTCTCCTAAGGGACTTTGTGCACTGCCCCTTGTGGGGTGGCTGGGATCTGGGGAGGATGGACAGGGTGCTTTCACAGGAGGAGCTGGTAGATGTGTTGCTGCACAGGCAGCAATGGGAATGGGAAGGCTACAGCATGTGAGGATGGGATTTCAGTGGGGAATGTGGTCTTGGAGAAATGTAACGTGGGTGTTTGATTCCAAAGGTTTCTGTCTTGCAACACCCTGGCCTATGGAGAGCTGGAGGCTACCAGCTTCATGCTTTGTTCAGTCAGTCTGAACACTGAGTGTAGTTGAAAGACAATAAGATTCTGAAAACACATTCAAGTAAGGTGTATATGTTGTGGGTGGAAATTTCCACCTGTGCTTTTGGTTATTGAGTGTATTATTCGCATCTAATGAAGTATTCAAGAGTGTCAGGGGAGGAATTACTGACCTGAAAAAGAAGGGCTGAACAAATCTTTTCTCTGTTTCAGTGGTAAAACTCAAACCAAAACCAAACCACTCCACCTCAAGCCAAAGGAAAAAACTGCACAAACAAACCCAAGGAAACACCAAAAAAAGGTATAAACCAATCCTGCTCCCCCTGCCTCATCCTCATCCTGTGTCTGTTAGTGTCTTGTCCTGATGACAGCATTTCTGCCTGCTGGAAGTAGCACTGAATGCTTCGTCATTTAATGAGTAATCCTGGACCAGATTTTAGACCGTGTTCAGGAAATGGACCACACAGGTGTCAAGTGAACTAGGATGCCCTTTTCTGGACATGGATGTAATTTCTACCTGGTTGGTAAAGAGGACTTGCTGTACTGAGAGTCAGCAGTTGTACCCAGCTAGTTTATGAGGTCTAGTCTGTTCTTCTATAGAGGCAGAATATACATTAGTATTAGATAAGCATTTTCTCATTTGCAGACAATATTTGTTTATTTCATCTACTGTACATGCACACAGTTATATCTCTGGGTTTCTTTTGTAATTTTTTATATGGCCTTTTTTTGCTGTGTAACAACCTTCTTCAAACTATGTTGCATCTTGCCTGTGATCTATAAAGCTAAGAATTATGGAAAAATTCCCAGGGATCTGTAGACTTCTGAAAACTGAATCCTACTGTAGAAACTTAGTGAATTAAATTGCCCCAATGCCTGTGATTTTGAGAGTTTGTAAGCCTTCATTCTACAAAGGGGGAAAAAAAATGACACAGGAAGTAAGGAGAAATTGCTCAAGCTGAAGCCAGCAGAGCTGCTGTGCTTTACCTATTGTTCTTCAAAAGATGTTTGATCCTTAGATAAAACACTTGTTAATACTTTCAAGATTTCAACATAACATCTTTAAAGATTTTCTCTTTTCCTACAGTAAAATCCTAATAATATGTCATAATTTTACTTAAGTGTTAAACTTCTTTCAGTATCTGGAGCTAACTATTCACCCTAGGCATTCAATAACAACAATGTAACACAGAAATCGGGAATCAGGGAGTAAGAGGAAGAAATAAGGCGAGGAAAATGAGATGGAGGTTTAGCATCATTTCAGAGATTGGATTTAACTCTCTGACTCTCTGCTAGCAACATGAAAAAGATAATCTTTTTATGTCATTGATAGGCAAATTATGAGGAATGCGGAATGCAGGGCACGGAAAATAATTAGAAAAAGAATTAAAAGATGAAAATGTCCTTTTAGATATAAGATCATATTATTGGATAAACTAAGGTTCTGAAAGCCTTATCTTCTCTTTTTCTTTCTTTTAATTTCTTTTTTTTTTTTTAATCAGTTTGCAGGAAATGGAGCAAAGCAGAGCAAACAGAAAAGAGTGGAAGGGTGTTAATTGAGACCTGATAATTACAGTGAAGCATAGTCAAGGAACAGATATTCTTCCAGCTTTCAGTATGAAAATGATGATAGGTGGCACCTGTGGATGCTCAGCGCTGTTTTGATAACCCTGGGAAGCTGCAGTGAGAGCCTCAGTGACACAGAAGTCTGTGCCTGACAAACATTAGCAGGTGGGGAGTTTCATAAAACTGATTTTTTAATTGATCTTTTTTCCATCTTTGCCTCAGTGTCTGGGCTGTTAATGGGTACAAAAAGGAAAAGATGTACTCCCTTGGTGACAAAAAGTGTGGGTGAGCAGGCGGCAGTTCAGGGTAATGGTAACAGTGCCTTGTGCCAGTCACAACAGAGTGCTGAGAGATTAAATCAAAATAAATGCAAGCTAATTGAATGCAGTGATATAGGAGATGAAATCAGAGCAGTATAAATTTAGGCTTAAAATGGGGATTACTATTTTACTTTTTGTCAGCTCTCTCTGGATTGCCAGTGTTAGGAGCTCTTTCAGTCAGAAATGAAAATAAAGCAAAGAACACACACTGAAAGACAACAAGCCACTTTCCTGTTTTGTTTTTATAACAAAACAGTTTTGCAAAAGATTTGCAGAATTTTAGAAAAATAATATTTTGGGACAACTTATGCTGAACTGAAGTTGCTTGGATTTTCTCTATTTTCTTGTTTTAAGTAAGGTGACCTGCAGTTTGAGTGTCTAAGTGGTGTTACCCTGATAGAAGGTAAGTCTCTCTTATCAAGTTAAAAGTTCAGAAGAGTAATGAAGTTTGAGACAACACAACTGTGATTCAATCTCTAGATTTTGTTGTAGGGTCAAACAGAGGTAGTGGTTGAACTCCCCTTCACTACACCTTGCCTCCACCTCTTCAAATACATGTATTTCATGGAAGAACCTAAATTTGTGAATTGGTGAGTTTGTATCCATGCAGCAACATGGACCAATAAACTTAAGAGATAGTACAGAAAATAAAATCAACAGAAAAATCTAAAGAGCATAATGGGAAGAAGAGAAGTTTTAAAATAATCAAAGCAAATTGAAAGTAAAGCTGTAGGTATGTGTTGTGTTTTTCTGGACCTTGTATTTAAGAGAAGAACTTGAAGCAAGGGATGAAGGGTTTGATTTGAATATGAATGTCTGCCAGAGTCTTAGCAGCATGAAAGGGATAATTTTAGCAGCAGCTTTTGAATAGACTGGTTGGGTACTAGCTGAGATGTAAGTAGGCTAGACAGGCTATAGCTAAGATCAAGGATGAGGCAGGGGAATAAACATGAAAGGCAGGTGTGCAAAAAAGTCTTGAAGAAGCATATGTGACTTTCAGGAATACCCACATCCTCTTTTTTAAATTTTATTGGAATACTAGGTTTTTGGGCAAACAGAAATTTCACTTAGGCAGTCAGGCTATATTTTTTGGTATATATTTGCATGCACAGTGCATTGAGGGGTCTGGTGAGGATCTGAAACACAGAGAAGGTTATCAGGGTTCTGTTGAGACATGTCACCAGATGAAGGAAGGTGATTTGTAGTAAAGATGAACTTTAGTATATAGAGTCAGAGGTTATTGCAGGATACCCAAGAAAAGAGGAAAATATATACAACATTGTCTAGCTTCAATGACAGATGTAAAGCAAAGATTTTGAAACTCTTTTTCAGATCTTATCCCTGCTTGTGCTGTAGAAGTAAAATGTCAAAACAAATACAATGATTAGTGAACAAGCGAAAACAATAAGAAAAGTGTCTAGCACTTTTTCCTCTTCTTTTATAACAAATGCTTTTTAAATTCCACAGTGATGAATTACTTTAGAAGAAAATACCATTCAATGAAAGTTTAGTAGCCATAGCTTAACTGTGAAAAGGGGAGTGCACTGTAAAAGACTTAAAAAATGTTTCCAGCCAAACCATTTGGCAGATGAAATATTTTTCCCCGCTGCTTCAAAATTTTCTGTCAGATGCACTTCACTTTTCTTGCTACACAGAATTTTTGTTATCTTTGATTTGAAAACAAACAAACAAAAATCTTTCACTTATTCACTTCCAGGTCTTACTTTCATTGTATAAAATTTAAAAATCTGGCACTGTCTTCAGCAGAAACAGGAGGGAACTGTTGTCAACTTCATTTGGAACATTGACACGTTTAATAGTTGATATAGCTATTTCCAGGATCTACGGCCTTACTTTACAAGCAATGGAGCCTGTAAAATCCCACCAAATGTCATAGAACGATTTTCATATTTATTAACAAAGTCAACAATGACAATTTTTTTTTGTGGGGTTTGGTTTTTTTTGTTTGTTTGTTTTTGGTTGTGGACACTCAACCAAATTGATCAAAAAGGAGAGAGGCTAAGTTCATTTACACTTAGCAATGAAATTAACATTACTGGTTTAGGACTGTGTTCTGCATGTTTAAGTACATTCCCTATAAACATCAGTGATCATAATGGGTTCTTTTTCTCAACTTTTCAGTATTCCAGTCAATGTTACTTCCTTTTTTTAAATGAAGCTCTTTGAAATTGGATATATTAAGAGTGTTCCTCTACCTTGTAATATTACTTTATTGACTGTTATGTCCTACACTCACCACATGTTTGTGGTCTCATAAAATGGTTTGGGTTGGAAGGGACCTTAAAAGTCATCTCAGTTTCAACCCCCCTGCCATGGGCAGGGACATCTTCCACTAGACCAGGTTGCTCAGAGCCCCATCCAACCTGGCCTTGAACACTTCCAGGGATGGGGCAGCCACAGCTCCTCTGGGCAACCTGTTCCAGTGCCTCAGCACCTTCACAGTAAACAATTTTTTCCTAATGTCTAACATAAGCCTACTCTGTTTCATTCTGAAACCATTCCCCTTTGTCCTAACACTACAAGCCCTTGTAAATAGTCCCTCCTGTCAGCCACCTTCAGGTACTGGAAGGTGCTATAAGGTCTCTCCAGAGCCTTCTCTGAAGGCTGAGCAGCCCCGGCTCTCTCAGCTTGCTTTTGTAGGAGAGGGGCTTCAGCCCTCTGATCATCTTTGTGGCCTCCTCTGGACTTGCTCTGACAGGTCCATGTCCTTCTCTACATTTGGGATCCCAGAGCGGGATGCAGCACTTAAGGTGGGGTCTCACAAGAGCAGAGTAGAGGGGCAGAATCCCCCCTCTTGATGCTGAGCACACTGGCTGTGATGTAGCCCAGGACACAGTTGGGTTTCTGGGCTGCAAACATACATTGCTGGGTCACGTTCAGCATCTCAACCCCCAGGTCCTCCTCTTCGGGGAGAAATGTCAGATGTGACATATTTCAAATAAATTGTAGCCACATATTTAATTCCAAAAGTTAGATATGCTTTCAGTGTAAAGTAAAGTGAATGGGAAGATAATTTAGAATCATCAGTCTGATTGGAACGTATCTCCAAGGGAGACACTTGAAACTCAGGAGAATAGTGTTATGTCTTTTCCCACTAAAAATAATGAGATCTATTCTGAAATTTCTAGATAAAATTAAATTTCAGTAAATAGCCAGGGAAGAGAAAATGAGTCTGACTTGCAACTTCCCTCTCCCATTGTTTTTCAAACAGCATAAATAAATTTTTCATTCAGAATTTTGATGCTTGTTAGGATCAGAAATTGGAGAGCTTTCACTGATGAACAAATGTGAACTATTTCAAAATCTGGAAATCTGTTTGTAATTCTGTAAATAGGAACAATTGGTTGCTGAGCTATAATAAAAATCTGGCCAGGATTTTATGTGCCAAGTACTTAAGAATCTTTCCCCAAAATTGTAAAAGTATATCAGAAAAAAAATATTTTAAATGTATTGAGAAATATTTGTTCCCATACATCTTCCTTTCAAAAAATGCTTGTGTGCAGATGTCAGGACAGTAAGTCTCATACTAGTCAGATCTGACACCAATTCCCCATATTTGGCTTTAGAGTCCATCAGGTGTCCTTGACAGCTTTTAGAAACTTTAAATAATTGTGAAGGAAAATTGAACCACCACTCACTAACATGAAATAAGAATGCTTCATTTTTGATGCACATTGGCCTATAGGTTTTGGACCCATGTCTTTTCAATATGCTTTGTTTGAGTCATGGGGATATTCAACTGACTAAGAAAAATTCATACCACAGCCTAGAAAAAAAGTATTCCTCTTTGTTTTACAATTAGCCTTCATAGATTTTAGTAGCAGGAAGGTCATTCCTGCAGCCTAGATTAGGTTTTGCATACTTGTCATGTTAAGACAGCAAGGTTTAAGTTATTACGGAGATGGGCAGTAGTATAAATCTTCTGACAGTGACCTATTCTGGTATATATTGTATATACTATATACATTTGCATTGTAATAACTCCTTTATTAATATCTGAGAAAATGAAAATTAAATCAGCATGATATCTGTTTAAAAAAAAGAGCAAGGTACTTCCTTCAAGGGTCTTTCATCCTTTTTTAACAGAGATACAACGCAAGACGTGGATACTGTGTGTGGGGAAACAAAGAATATTTCGTCTCTTACTTGAATCTTCTTGGCTTTGACAACTGCAAAACTGAACAGGAGCTTTGGAGCTGTATTGTTTGGTGATATTTCCATAACATTTGTGGCTGTCCAACTTTTTTGTGAAATGAAAGTCAGGAAATCTGACTGAATACATTGTTAACTTTCAAGAGCTTACATTTTACTTCTGCAAAAGCCCTGTGCCATTTCGATCTTTAGGTATCCTTGCCATTAAACTGGGGCACAAAGAGAAGGAACAGGAAAGGAACATAAAGGGTGACCGCGAGGTAAAGATTTCCCTGGAGAAGATGAGCAAGGTGCTATTTGGCCTGCCAGGAGCTGAAATCAGAAGAATGACTGTTTTTAACATGTTGGGTATGATTTAATTCCATCATCATCATCATCCAGATGGAAAACATATTGACAGGTTTTGAGTTACCACTGACAGGATCAAAGGGCACTGGGATCACAGTGTGGTTAGCTGGCACAACAAGAGCACCTTTAATAACTGACCATGTTACTAGTTTAGTGCATTAATTTGTGTGAAGAATTAGTATTGGTATTAATGATGATATTTTAAATTATTTTTTTATGTCTGGCTTTCTGTTAGAGTGCTGTTTTTAGTATTGTATGTTAGGGTTGTTCTTTTTACTACTGTATTTTAGGGTCACATTCTGTCGTGTAACCATCCAGATGGGTGGAACTACAGGCGGAATTATTTGGCTTTTAATGCGTAAATGAAAGACTTCCAGAAAAAATACTGAGCTCATGATATGAGTCTCAATTATTAAGTACTGAGGAAAAAAAGGAAATAATATGTTAAAAATCAGTGTAGCCTTAGTGCTTTTGTATTTTTCTTAAGAAGGTTTTTTGTTTTCTCATGGTGTTTCAGATGTTCTTGTGGTTATATTGTGGTCTTCTTTTTCAGCTGCCCTAATATCCAGCTCCCTTATATTTTCCTCATTCTATAGGTGCTCCAGGGAATATTCTGTTTCACAGCAATGCATGTGCCTCCCTGGCTGTACTGTGCAAAAATGCATTATGATTTCTTTTGAAAAGTCCATGCATTTAAACATGTAATGAGGTCGAGGTGTTCTTTACAGATACTTTTATGGTGTCGTTTCCATGACCTGATATTTCCTAGAAGAGAGAAGTAGATAGTTAACCATTTATTACCTCTGCATGTGGATGCAGCAAGAGATTACAATCAGTCACCACATTATTTAAACAGTCTCAACTGATCGTTCAAGCCTTTTATTTGTACATAAAAATAAGACTGGAACATTTATAACTATCCTTCCCTAGACATTCTCCTCAGGTCTTCTGGCAGCCAGTAGTGCTCTGGGTTTTGGCCCTTGGCTTAGAGCTGTAATATTTCTGGCCAGTTTATCTCACCTTTTCTTATGGTGCTATTTAAAAGCTGGTTAACCATTTTGCCACTACTGTTAGTTTGCTTAACTAATCCTTTAATCCTATTCATAGTTTCTGTTAGAGGGTGAGGTCCTCATAATCCCTTTGGGAATTTTTTTTTCTTTTATGATCTTGGCTGATGTTCAGTCATTTATGAGTGGTTGCTAGCCATAGATATATAGTGAATTTTTAGCTAAATATAGAGGCAGTAATTGAAGGACTTTTGACTTCGAATTTTACTTTTCTGTCAGTATGAGCTCAACAAGTCATGCTGCATGGCTTTTTTGTGACTGGTCCCGCAAACTGCACACTTACATCTCCAGTAATAGGAGGGTACATATAATTTTAACGAGGACTTGGAAATTTCTTCCCAGATAGAAAACTAAATATTAGAACTAGAGGATTTTAGGAGATGCCATTTTTACATATCATATTACTATAGCAGTAGATCCAGTTTAAGTAAAAGTTCCCAGCTTCTTAGAACATATATGATTTTCTCTAACAGTGGCTGAATTAAGAATCTGAAGCTTTGCCTCCCTGCCAGGCAAGCTAGGAGGTCCTGATTGCTGTCATTTACTGCCAGGAGGGAGGAAGCAGAGCTGACAGGAGCTCTCCTGACAGAACTGCTGGCCACCAGGAAATGGGCTGATGGTCTCCCTAAATACAGTCTTTTTTTTTTTTTTTTCAGGAAATGCGTTCTGAAATTTCAAGCTTCACTCTTTTTCCTTTTTCTAGCATGCAGGCCATTGGCAGTGTTATATTTATTGCAATTTTGTTGTCTTGGCAAAGAATTCAAAAGTGTTTGCATGCCTCAGTGGACCAGTGATAGACTAATGATATGTAGCAACAGTAAATGTTTTTTTCTGCACTGCAATCATGTTTCATAGGTGCCATGCTGGAAAATGAGATCGCTGTTTGCATCTACTCCTGTAATTCAGTTGTGGATATGCTGTTCCCAAGGGAGACAGCTTGTAAATAGAGTGGAGAGAGCCCAGGGACAGCCTGGCAGTTTTACCATCACCATTTTTCCCATCGAAGTTTTTCTTTTGCCTGGAAATGTATCTTGTGCCATAACTGTGATTGTGGATTGCACATGCTTTGAGTGCCTGGGTGTGCTCCAAGCTGTGGACAGCTCACCTTCAGATGATCTGATAAAATGGTGTTGCAATGGTGCTGCACAAGTCTTGCCCTTTTGAACAACTGGGGGTCTGGAGATGCTGTGCTCAGCTCAGAAACCTGAAGTCCTTCAACTGAATACACTCTGAAATCAGTTTGAGCTTTCTTGGTAGCACTATAGGAGGAAAAGCACCAAAAAAAGGCCAAACCAACCAACCAACCAACCAACAAAAAAAGGCCAGAAAATTTATCTTGCCAAAAACTATACACGTGCAGAAAAACTTTGTACATATGCCTGGCACAGTGCATTCCCTGCCTGCAAAACTTATTAGAATGAACAGCTGGTTAATGGAGACATGTGTTTTTTCCAACTAAGCTTTAATGCCAATTAAAACCAGTACTGGTTTATTAAGAACAAAACTGCCACTTTTTCTAGAAAATTTTTGTTGTTCTATGGCAATCAGGAGAAAAGACAGGAAATATATAAAGCTGGCAGGTTATGAAAATTAAACAATGAAACACACTTTTCTAAAACTATGAAGAATTATAGTCTCAAAACTATCTTAAGTACTTGATTTTTGACCTACCTTTTTCTAATAGCTCTCTCAATTTTCTTAGAGTGGCTTGGCTTTTAAAAATATCTGAAAACTTGGTAGATGTTAACATAGCCATGTAAAGAAGTTCCTCCTCAGAACACGAAAATCTTGAATGACACATTATGTTCAACTAATCAATTTTTTTTCCATTTCAGATGATGGCTTATGAGATTTTTAATTTAAAAACTTAGGACAATTTGAGCAAAAGAAAAACCCCCAAAAACCTGGAACCATCGAGGTACGTTGCTCCTGGCATAGAAAAGAGTGTAAAATACTAATACATTACAAAAGATTTCACACCAAAGTCTGCACTGACTGTCCAAGAGCAGCAATTATTTCAATTCCCTTATCTGGGCTGAGATCCCTGGGAACCAGACAAACAGTCTGACCAAGGTATTGAGGCTGAATTTTTCACATATGGGAAAGGCTTCAACTTTTCCATTCCTATCTCATAGATCAAAAGAACTGTTGAGCACCTATCCATGCAAATTTTTTGAGTTGTTGAGTTGTCGTATTGTAAAACTATCCCAGAGTGTACCACAATGAAATTTCTCATCTTGTTTTGTTTGGTTTTTTGGTTTTTTTATGACAGAAAGAATTAATGTTCTTTCTATCTGAGTGCTTTGTGAGTAAACATGTATGTGTGACACAGAGGAGACCTGAAGGTCTCTGTTGTCCTCAGATAATGCTGGGGGGAGATCAGGTACAGTTGTATGAATTTTGTTGTTAACTATCTAATCTTGTGGAAATATTAATTCAACCAGATTAAACATCTGACTGACTTTATCAACCATATGACATTCCAGGCTAGCCTTATGTTATAACAACAGAAAGTCTGCCATTGAAGGTAATTCATGGATTAAGGATGGGAATGTGTTCTGTTCATCTCTCAGGCTTAATCCTCAACCTAAAATGTGTACCACATGATAATGTTGCATGGCATGTGACATCTCCATTGGAATCCTGCTGAGGATGTAGCAAAGTGAGTATCCCACAGTATTACCCAGGAATAACAGTCACGGGGTCACTTTGGGTTATATTCTTCCATGTTTGTGTTTCAGGTCACAGAAATAATTGGAAAGCTAAGCTGCAGAGTACGGAGCATCCTCTGTAAGCATAGAATACAGATCTAAGCACTGTCTACAAAAACACCTAGATACCAGGGGTGTGTGTAAGAATAACTGCTTAATTATAGAACAATAACAAACACATCTGCAGGGAAACACAGAATTCACTGCAGAGAAGTGTCACTGCGATATAATCTACACACGTTAATTGCTAGATAATATTTTATATTATGCAAGTAACTAAACAAAATACGAACATGCTGTAGCCTTTTAAGGAGGAGTTAAAGGCCTATGACACCTCATAGTAAATTCTGACAAACACTATTTAGAAGTGATTATGCCTCTATGCTATATTTTTTCAAATAGTTTCTATTATTAGGAAAATTTCAAAGGAACTGCAGTCTTTGTTCTCTGATGTGTAGTTTTCAGAAGCCTGCATATAGCTTTCTGCATGGCCAATCCAAAGTGAGCAAAAGCTATGATTTTTCAGGTAAGCTGTTATATATGTTGATTTTCAAAACTTTTAGTGATAAGCTGTTTGATTTTCTGCATTTTCCTTTTTCTTTTCATTTTTTTCCTCTGGTACATTAATCTTCTCCACTATACTTATGCTATAGCCCAACCACTGCCATTATATGTTCTAACAGACATAGCTCCTCTGGCAGTAGGCAATATTTCCGCCAGTTTAATCTTCTGGATGCCTCTCAGATCTCACTAGAACAACACATGGAAATCATACTACAACTAGCTATATTTTTTGATACGAATTTCTAAAAAGAATGTGTTCTGTTTGAAACTTGAGGTGAGGGGAGATAAGGAAAACAGAATATAATACAATATAGGGAAAGACACTTATCAAAAAACCTTATGATCTGGCTTCTAAGCTTCCCTGTTCTAACTCAGCAACTATTTTTTTTACATACAGCAAATCCTTCTACTGGGTATTTCTTGTTCTTTAATGACTTCACTACAGGGTTGCATGGGTCGATAGGAATGCATTCTCCAAAAATCCATTAACATGGTTCTTGACTGAATGCAGTCCAGGCATGTTAATCACCATTATTCTTCAAGAATGTCAGACAATTTAAGTTTACTATATGTGAATTTCATGTCTAAGAATTGATGGGTTCCTTATTTATACACAGAACTGGGTACCTTGCTGGAAATTACGGTACTTTGTTAGTTTAAAAATCTGCTATAGAAAATATGATAAAGATAGAAAAATCTCTTTAATGGTGGCAAAGACTTATATACAGAAATTAAAATCATAGTGTCATCTATGCCTTTCTTCTCTAGATGATAGTATAATTCAAAGAAACATCTGCTTTTTTCTGTTATATGTCTTCTTTGACTCCAACACATGCATATTAAAGAGAAACTTCACATTTTTTGATGTGATTGCATCAGAAGAAAAGATATAGTATGATTGATGCCAGTGGGGTTTGACAAATAGCAACTCTACAGAAATTATACAAAAATTTCCTTCCGTATTTCCTCTCAACTGTTCTGCCACTTTGATGAAATGGTAATCTCTCTAATCCATTTCTCCAGCTAGAAAAGTGTTTCAGAAACATACCCTTCCCTGCAGATATTACCATGATGGAACATTTATTATCCAGCAAATGAGGCATCACATTCTCTGATAATTCTCCTAAAAAATCTTAGCAATAACTGCCCTTTATTGTGCATATCAATGATCATTTAAAGTATATAAAAAAGTATTGTATATTCTGAACAGGATAAAATGCAAACTGTTTCACTGATCAATATCCAGTGCAGAAATATGTGAAATCTCGTGTGGACAAATTTCTTCCCTGTGCTGAGGGGTGATTTGACATACCACTCACGCCCTAAACTGTCAAGGCTGTGGACTGGAGTCATGAAATATTGTTTTCACATACGTGAGCCCTGGTAAATTTTACCTTGAAAAACATGTCTGTAAAGATTGTGGCTTTTGGGCCTGTGTGTTCCCAGGCTGTTATAGAAGAGTGTAATACAAAAAACAACAAACAAACAAACCCAACCAAAAAATAAACAAAATAAACAAAAAACCCACCCAAAACCAAAAACAAATCCCAAACAAAAAAAGTATCCAAAAAAGATACTACAAAAATAATCAATAGGCTTAGTACAAAATCAGTCTCTGTTACCTACTTGCTTTATTTTAAAAAAAGGTAGATCTCAAAGACTAAATCCACATGGGAACTCCAAACCCCACCACACTGATTGAATAATAATATTTTTTGTTTAGTCACTTATATTTTTGTTAATCAGCTTAAAAGCATGCAGATGAAACTAAAGGTGTTAATGATAGAGCTACTTTTAATATTAGTTTTTCTCTGTGTATGAACACAGTGTTTTTTATAAAATGGCCTAAGAGTAAGATCAGAAAATATTTGCTGAGTGACATGGATTGTTTGCCTGTCTTCAATCTCATTTTATTTTGTGTATAGACAGATACACACGTGTGTGTGTATCAGCTGTGTGCAAATGCAATCAAGTGTAAAGCAGGTGCTGTTTTGTTAACTTGGACCAATTTTTTTTATTGGTTTCCTGAGAATATCATGTTCTCATATCCATATTGTTTCTGCCCTCTGCAAGTACCTTCAGAAATGTTTTTTTGGCACTGTGTAGCTAAAAAAACCTCACTGTGAATTATTGTTCTGTTCAAGAGAAATTTTCAAACATGGTTGAATATTATCTTGAAAATACAATTTTTGAAAAATAATGATAAAAGTCTCGGTTGTGGATTCTCTTCCTTCCTAAGTCTGATTTTTTAAAATAAATTTCAACTATGCGGACCAATACAAAGCCATAATTACATAATGAGAAAATTTAAGTTAATTTTTTTTTTTAACGTTTGCTGCTTCCCTTTCTTTCCTTCAGCTCAAAACAAAACAGCAATTTCTTTGCTTTTTTCCTTAGCTAAGTCAGCAGGTTACACGATGTTATTTGTATGTTGCACACTTGCAGATTAATGTTTCAACACTGTTGCACCACCTCTTCAACCACTACATTAGGAACCAGTTTGCATTTCATACTTGCAAATATGTAATGTTTTTACAGAATAAATCACGGATGGAAGCAAGACCCGTTCCTGAAGAAATGTTTTATTCAACAAAACTTGTCCAACTTGAGCATTTTCCAGGTATTTTTTTTTTTTTTTTGCAAAATGTTACCTGTTTGTGGGGTAAGTGACCTAAGAAAAGCCTGCTGAGTCAAAAGTGCTTTATCCCAGTGTCATTTGTGAGAAGGGAACAAAACCCAAAATAGTAGTCAGGTTGGAATCAAGCTTACCCGATAATGCCAAAAATTATATTTTACAGGAATATTTTTTATGGCATCCCCCCTCCACTCCCCCAATGATCTCAAATCCAAATAGTTACCATAGTAACTCATGTTATGGTATATTATTTATGGACATATTGCAACATAGAGAGTATTCATAATGTGTTGCTTTTTTCAGACCGTATGTTTCTGGTTGTTCACGTAACATTTGCACAGCTGAGTGAAAATGCCAGATCTTTTCATTTGTAGCAAGCTAACATTTCTCTATACTCTCAAAAAGTGCAGAACAATGTATTTTTGAGATCACTGAACAAAAATCGTAGTTTGTTTTTCTTGTATTCAGATAATCAGTCTAATAGAGCAAAATAGTGCTGCTTTCTTTTTTTCTCACTCCCCCATGTTTTAGGGGGTGAGGGGCAGGTGGTTTACTCTGCAGCCACAAGTAGTATATTCAAGGCCTGCTGATAGAAGGGAGTGATGCTTCATAAGGAAACCTCAACTGAAACAAATGAAAAGAACACAAACAAAAGTATCACATGACTGTTTTTCATATATGATTTTTAATAGTGTTACATATGATGTGAACATGTAGATTAGTCTGTAAAAGGCAGATTAATTTTTTAGCCTGTGTTTATGAATTATCAAACTAATTTTAATCTTCAAGGATTATCTTCAGACATGTATTTACTGAAATAAGTACCTATGCATTTGGTAGAAGTAACTTTCTATGCTTTCTGCTTGCGTTTTGAGGCACAAAGAGCAGCTGGATACTTTACTGCTAAGGAATATTAATGAAACTTGGTCACCTGGCTTTGCCAATCCCGACCAGGGGATTGGAGTAGGTGCTCTGTTTCTATCTGCTCTCTTCTTTTCTATACAAATACTGTCTTAAAAAAATTAATATAGATGTTGATATAACTGTATGCGAAAGAGTGCTATTGAATCGAAGGGAACAGTGTGGGAATCTGTACATCCAGGTCATTCTGAAATGTTTTGTCTGTGAAGCTGATCTCATATGTGCACCAAATTGAACATTTGCATATAAATATTTAGTCACCTGAGGTGATTAAGTTTACTTAATACTAATTTCTGTTATACAAAGCAAGTTTTTCAAATGTGGTATTCCTCCAGCAAGTGCACTACTTCACGGACAGGGGCTTAGCTATCAGTTGATATTCCCTTTTCTGTTTGTCATTTTCATCATTTGGCACCTGTAACTATTTTGAACTCAATTTATGTCACTTACACATGAAGTGTGTGACACCTAAATGCCATAAATCATGCATATGTGTCATTGCTGGTGCAAATTTACATCTGTAATTATCTGTATTTGAAAACTGTCGTTGTTATGAGGCCTTGTTGGAGACTGGCTGAAGAGCATGACACACTTCACCCATCCTCTACATCCAAATTACATTCTGTCCCATAATTTTTCTATTTGAAAGGTTATTAAAATGCTTCAAAAGAAAAATTAGGTAAAAATTGACATGGATGAAAGATAAACATTGTGTATGTAAAGAGCATTTGTCAGCTTCCCTCTGCACCGCATTTTATTTCAGTTGTGAATGGACTTTTATGAAAATATATTAATATTTTATTGTAAACAGTCCTGTACCATTTACTACCCTGACCATGCAATTAGCCCACTAATGGACAAAAAATGGGTGTTTCCCTATATAGATTTTATTTCCACCATCATTTACCTGGATCCTGCTACATTCTGTTGATAAATATTCTTATAATTCCTCAGTTTTTCATTGGGGAAAAAAAATGCAATAATCACTAGCCACTCTAGACAGAAAGCTTCAAATACAGTGGTTGTGGCTGTACACATCTGAGATTTTCCCACTATGCTTATTTTTTTATATGAAGACAGTAAGTTCAGTCTGGTAGGGATGTATTTTTGCCCATCCACCGTCTGATTATTGATCCAACATCACTGCCAGAAACTCATATTTTCTGAGAGGGAGGGGAAAAAGTCTTCATGTGCAATCCTTGATTCTTTTGTTAAATTGTCTCTATGTGATAATTCAGTTGTAAATAATTCTAGTAAGTACAGTCTTCTCACAATAGCAAAATATTTTTTTCAATCAAAACTGCTGATGTTTAAATAAATCTGGTTTGAGTACTGTGTATGCAGTTGGAACTGTGGTCTGAGTGCTCATGCACGTCACAGGCTTTTAGTTCAATTATTTTGAAACACACTTGACTAGAATCCTTGAAGTGAAAATTTTGCTTTGTCTCTCTGCTGTTTGTATCATTATTTTTTCAAAGCTTACTCTTCCTGCCCCAGTTACAGTCTTTGAAATAGTGTGTTTCTCTAGCCAGCTGATAGAGTTTGTAGTGATTTTGAATGGTATTACTTATATTTAACACCATTGTTTTCTAAATGATAAGAGGAAGAAGAAAGAAATGGTGAGGGTAAATATCACTGGCTTCTTTGAGATTTTGTAATAGTAGAATATTAAAAGTTAAGGAAGGAAAGGTGAAGGGAAGGATTAAAAGAGGAAAAATAGAGCAAGTGAAATAATTGAGTTGAAAGGAAATCCGTTCACCCTCTGCATTATAATATTAGTGCTTCACACACTCCAAAAAGATAAAACAGAAAATTAAACACTAGGTTTACAGTTCAACAAATGGAAATAGAGGTCATAAAGAAATTAGAACTTAAAATGATATTTTGGCTGTACATATGTATCCATTTTCAGTTGACTTCTGACACCTGTCATATTTGCTTGTGCATTCACAAATAAACCATCTGCCAAGACCTTTTTTTAAAGCCAGTTAACCTGTATGGCATTCAAGCTTTTAAGCCATCCCTAGGAGCACATTTTGGGGTGCATTTTTTGGGGGGGTGGAGAGGGCATAATAATTCTGCTTCTTGTAGTGACCAGTGTTTCAGTCTTCATACAAAATTGCTGAGCTTCGCTGACGGGAATGTTTCCAAAGGGATGTCACCACAAGAGGAGCTCTTCAATGTCCACTTCAATGTAAAATTGGAGAAGCCGTAGCAGAGTTCATAGAGAATCTTCCAGGTGACTCTTTGAAACTGCTGTTTTGCATAAGTGAAAAGTACCCATATGCAAAAAAAATGCTACAGAAAATGTTTAAGAAAGCACATTAACTCTCAAATGAAACTTTATAGAAATGTTCAGCAGCTGGTGTACAATCTGAAAAAGGTTCTTTCCTTTATTAGAAACACATATTGTTGGCATTCCCATTACTGCCAGAAAAGGTTATGCTCATATGAAGCAAAGAGAAGGAAAGAAAGAAGATTAACAAGTTTTTCAGCTTTCCATTTCTATGAAATAATGTCTCTTGAAGAAAAACAAAACTAATGTTCATTGTATAAAGGGAAATGCTGTTTTTTTTTTTAATTCATCTAGTCCCAAAATAGATTGGAAGATTTTTGGACTTGTGAAGGGGTTTATTGTATTTTTGGACTTGTGAAGGGGTTTATTGTATTTTTGGACTTGTGAAGGGGTTTATTGTGGTATTTTGGAAAACCGAACCGTTCATTGAAGACAATTATCTGAATGCTGACCTTGTATGTTCAGGAGGGCAGGACACAACAAACAAATCAAAACCCCAAAACTTGAAGGTTCAAGGCATAAGTTCCATTTTAATTGTTTGTGTAGTTCTGCCATTGTCATCTTGACCAAGCTGGTAGGTGAATACCAGTAGAGCTTCACTGACCTCAACTTCATCACCTACAAATTTGTTACCAAATCTAAAGTTTGGAATTGCAAAAAGAAAACATGATAGTAAAACATATACCTTTTAAATTCTAAATAAGCAGATATACATTTAATTTCATTTTCTAATTTCTTCTTTCCTTTCTAGTTTTTTTTTTATTGTTGTTGTTGTGGTTTTTGTTGTTGTTGTTGTTTTTGTTTTGTGGTAGAAGTGATGAAGGTCGAAGTGTAGTCAATGAAATTAATTACATGGCCTCAATAAGTTGTCTATACTGAACTAATTTTTGTGATACAAGTCTAGTTATGTCATTCTAAAAATCACCGTGAGTATTTCTATGGTGCTGCTTCCTATGATATACAGAGCAGCTAATTTTTTGAACTTGAGACTAAATGAACCAACTGCAGTATAGATAAAGCCATGTCTCATATAGCCTCATTTTCCACTGAGTTAATCAACCTCATTACCCTTGTCACATATTTTACGTGTGTCAGTTGATCACTAACCAGCACAAACATAAAGATTAGAATCAGTGGCATTATTCTTAGGGCTAAATTATATTTGCATAGGAAACTCCTTTTTTGTCCCTCTGACCCACAAAGACATCTAACCTGTCAGCATGGGGACCATAAACACAAACCATAAACTGGGAGGACTCAGCAAGAGAGACAAGGTGGAGGATGGAGCCACGAACCTGACCAGCTGTATTCCAGGAATGCTGTGACCACTAGTGGATAGAAAGTTTAAGGAAGGGCGTCCTTTCTTTAGGGTTGTCAGGTTCTTTCTGTGCCTCTAATGAGGTGGGATTACTTGCACTCCTGCCTAGTGTTATGCAGTCTCAGGACCCATAATTGAACCCTCAAGGTTCAGTTTTATCTGAACATATTGTGAAGACAACTTATTTGAAATGCTACTGCTACCTTAATTTTGCTGCAGACCAGTTTTTTTAGCTGCAGCTACCTTCCACTCTGTTGTCAAATAATTTGTAGTTAGATTTGGGCCCAATTAGTTCAAATAGATATGTCTTCCCTTAGTCACTTAGATCCAATTTAGCTACCTAGAGAAGTGACTCTTAGCATTAATCACTTAACTAATCAACATCTTTTCAGAGTGGCTGAATATGGATGGCAGATGGAATCTTCCTTCCTGAAGGCAGATGAGTTAGAATATTTTGGCCAAGCATATAAAATCCCAAAGTCACATTGTCTTCATTGGAAGCTAAGTTAAGAGAGACAGGAGATGAAGTTCTGTGACCTTTTGAAAACAGGCAATTACAGTTGCTGGGAAATTAGCATATATGAAATTTGTGTAGAGTTGCATAATTGAAGCTGTATGAATGGATTAACATTGATACTACCATTTCCCTGCACATACCTTTAGCACAGATTAAATTTATTATAGATCTTCTGAAATGTTTTCTCAAATCTGTGTGCTAATCTGAATGTTTTTTATATTCTACCTTTAGTAGATAAAATGAAATATCAGCTTAAATAAAGTAATAAAATATTTATTCTAAGCTGTTGATGACAGCATCAACAACGTATTAGGAGCCAACCCCAGGAAATACTGATTTCTGTCTCATCTACTTAATGTGAATCTGAAATAAGCCATTAAAAGGTAAGGGATATGTTAATACAGTTAAGTCATTGTAAAATTGGCATGAAAAGAAGATGAAGATGTAATATTGAACCACTGGTTCAGAGCAAAATACAATTCCGGTTAAATGCAAAAATTCTTATGGCTGATGAATAGCATCTGCTTCTGGATGCAAGTTATTCCTCTGGTCCTGTTCACACCAACCATTGGGACACCCTTGTGTTTTGTGTATCTTGAATATTTATGTCAGGGAGCTGAAAATATTTGGGTGCTAGAAATTAAAAAAAGCGGTTCTTAGGAGTTATTCCAGGAGTTCTGCAAGGTTGTTTAAAGTTATCATGCTATTCCTAGTATGCATAATCATATTTTTTTAGCCAACTTTACATGGCAATTTAATATGACTAGGCTCTACTGTCCTCTGCATGACATGGCATGGGAAAGGGTTAAATCTCTCAGGTTGTGCTGGATGGATATAGGAAGTTGCAAAACTGGCAAATATATCTATTCATATAAATATGTATAATATGTATAAATTTAAATATTCATATCATATTATATGAATTAACAGAATTTTAAGGTAAGAAAGCACAAGCTCCTGCATATGCAGCTGCGTCATCATTCCTTTTCCATCCTGGCTATCTTGAAATGGTTTTAGAGATATATATATATATAGTCACAGAAGTAAAACCTCTATTGCACTGACTTCCTGCAGGTTCCTCTTGTATATCATATACGTGCTTCTGTTTGACACTTCTATAACCTGATGCAAAATGTACTAGTTCCTGTAATTGGTTGATAGGTGGAGAAGCCACTGATTGATAGGTGGTCTGGCTTGACTGCTAGGAAGCACTTCATGTTCACGTTGCATAGCTCACATCTTTGTTTCCTGTATCACTGCATCATGATTATGATTCTAATTAGTTTATTTTAATCACGATCAATACACCAAGGAGAAGCATCAGACAGCTAATATGATTTATTACAGATTCCAAGGGCATTTGTCTCAGATTTGGCATTTCTGCTGTCTCCAGAATGGCCGTGCCGGCTTGACAGCAGCCTGTCAGTGCTGTTGTGATTGCTCTATGCAGTGACTTTAACTGCCAGCTTTTCCTGCAGGCTCACTGAGTGATCGATCAGCACTACAATTACAGCAATGTGGAATATTTTAACACTTGCCTATGGCCCTGTCAATTATGAAAGGATGGGGTATCAATAAATATTGCAGTCTGGTGCTGCACCATTCAAGTCTCAAAGAGAAGACAAAAAGTAGATGTTGGTGACCGTCTTGATGTATCTCTTTCTCTCTTTTGAAGATTTTTTTCCTTATAACTGCTGTTTTACACACAGCTCTGGAGGAAGATCAAGAGCTGTCTTTGTAACATTATGGATTCTTGAAGGTACCGTAAGTACTGAAATAGTGGTAAAGAAATGCAGTAATGCTAAGGACTTTCATAAACTGTCTTTCAAATGTGTGAAGGCAAAGGTCAGGTGAGGTGGTGGTTTATTATTATTAATGAATATAGGAGCAAGAGAGGATATGAAGGTTTTGTTCAAAACATACAATATTCTACAGCTGAGTTTCAAGGCATCTTCTTTTTCAGAACCTCTAATATAGGTGACTTGACCCTGGTTTTATTGATTAAACTTTTATTCTTCCCCAATGAATAATTTAAATTATGAACTGTAGTCTGGCATGATTAGCAGGAGCCTATGAGAGATTTTAATGTAATACACCTTATACTTCTCCTGCTGCATTGGATTCCTTCTGCATCATGCCACTCTGGATCAAAAACTTTATATGCAACTTCGTAATTTGTTTAGCAGTTCTCTTTCTTGAAAGACGTAATAAAACACCAAAATCTCTACTTTTCTCTGGAGAGTTGTTATGGAGCTGGTTTTAGTTTCCTGCTTGCTGTGTCACTCTCCAGCCTTGCTGGAGTTTCTAATTTGTGCCCATAGTTTAGCTGACCTAACACAGGTCTATCAGCTGTGCTGCAGTAAAGCATTTCAATGACCTCTACATTTCCCTGAATGTGATGTGTGTCAGTCCTGTTGGATGGGGAGAAGGGCAAGGCCCCTGCTTCACCCCAAAGACTATTGCAATAAGTCGTGTTATATCACAGGGAATTTTTATACAGAAGGCATGGGTAAACTCATATTGTAACTTGCATAGCACAAAAGGCTAATATTCTGACTTAAATCCGACCCTTAAAGTAGCTCTGAGATTCTGTATTTGTCAAGAGTTAATTTGACATTGCACATAGCAGTCATTATACTCTCACTAAGGTTTTTTATCCTCAGATTTTTTTTTAGGTTCACACTGATATACCACAACATTAATTTTTGAGTTCTGAAAACAATTGTAGATCAATGTAGTGACTGTATTACATATAAGAGACAGAAAGATATGTGCAGGTGACACTGAAAAACAATCTGAAATTGTAAATTATATTTAGAAATATGACTTGGAAATATATAAAAAAACCCAAACAGAACAACAACAACAAAAGAAAAAAATTTAAAAAGTTTCCACAAATCCATAAACAGGCACTCAGATCATAGAGCAAGGAAAGTAAAGAGCACGGTCTGCTGTCTCAGGCATGCTTGGTTTCCCAGCCACGTGAAGGAGAAAAAGGAAGAAAAATAATTTCTTGGGACTGAAGTGCTGTTAAGTAGAGGAAGAACTCCAATATTTTTTTTCCTTCTCTTTATTTCAAATGATGATTGCATTTGGGTTGGTTATTTACATATATATTACAATCTCTGCCCTGTTACAGACTGTATTTCTTAAATCCTTCGTGGAACACTTCCTTTAGAAAAAGTTTTGAAATCTTTTATTAGGCTGTTTTTCTAACCAAATAGAAGTATATATTTAATAAGAGTATATATTTAATGAAAATATAGTACATTTTTCCTGCAAGCTGTTTAATGCACGGGCATATTTCAAGCATTAGAACTTGGCAGTTTCCAGATGGATTCAGTTTTAATTCAGTCTTAAACAACATCTTGTTAAATATTTTTAGGCATTTTTAGAACTTGTTGTTTTGTGGTAAAATCTGCCACAGCAGAAACCCATTTCAAAGAACAGTTATTAGGGTAATCCCAATCTTAAAATTCTAGAATTGATCTGAAGATGGTATATTGAAGACAATATGCTTCAATAAATGTTTCCTGGGAAGAGAAATATTTTAGAAATAAATTGTATCACACAAAGGTTAAGATAAGACAATCCTACCTCTACCCACCTAAAATTTAGGAGGCTAAAAAAACAAAAGGAATGGCATGTTCATGTCTGCTAACCTTCATAACACCTGTAGTATTGCAGTATTCCATTTGCTAGGTTATCACTTTAGAACAGATTTCAGAGAATAACAAGCATCCATATTTTCATCAAATTGTCGGTCTAATATGAAATCAATTGTGATCTCAGAGGCTTTTATTTTTATTCATTGGAGGATTAGATACACAAGCCAGGTATTCTAGTATGTGTATATGGGAAAGAGGATTATGCCTTAAGTGGGTCACAGCTGATGCTAGGCATTAAAAGTACTGATGAGATCCAAGGATGTGGCTCTCTGGAAGCAGTCTGCTGACCACACTGTTGCTACTGATGCTTCAAAGAATGTTTAGCAGTGCCTATCAGCTCAGCTTTTTTACAAGTTACTGTTTGCAGTGTACGGCCTTATCTTCAATCTTTTCTGATGGCTCAGGTTTAGTGGTTTAAAACTTTCTGACAACCATTATCCTTTAGCAATTTTTATAGGGGAAGAAAGTCTCTGTCCTAGATTTCAGAGCAGGCCTATCCCATATCTCAGCTGTGATGGATAAGGTTTACACATCTATGAACTTGTGATAATACACATTTTAATTTATCTTTCTAAAGCTTGGCAGAGCTATAGGACAATTTATTAATCATCTAGGGAAATAGCAGAAGACCTCCTTTCATTTGGAGCCTGGAGGCTGTAAATTGTTCACTTTTCCCCAATGATCTGCAGTCACTGTGAAAATACTTAAAGAATGGAAAATAAAATACCATGCAGAGATAAAAATGTGGTTTATGGATTGAATTTGAACTTGTGATATTGGTTGTTATGTATATATAGATTTTTTTTTTAATCTTTAGTGCTGTAATGGACTATAAGTGCATTTGTACATTGAAGCTGTAAAAAATAAATTGATCTCTTTTTACAATGATTTGGTGGTATTTTAATACATCTACATCTATTCCAGCTATAGTAAAGACAAAGAAACAAATTCTATGCTGCTCTTAGTTAGCACATTTTTGGTACCTGAAGCTGAAGAGCCAAATGCAGTTCAAATGCAAGACACTGGAAGATTTTTACTAGGAACAACATGGAATTGGATCTAAAATTATGACTTCAGCTGTAATTAACTTTACTTTTTCCTATACATTTGGGAATTTGGATGCAAACAAAAAACATGCCTGGATTATAGAAATGAAAGTCAAATTAAGGCAGTTAAATTTAAAGGATGAAGGTTAATAATTAAAATGTGCTTATTTTTAGGGGGGAAATTGTTTCTGGTGCAATGTTTAGATAAGTTTATGGTAAAGGCACCACTTTCTAATTAAAATGCTTGAAGTTAAAAACTTCAGCAATGCCTGTAGGTTCCTTACTGTGCCTGGGGACTTTTTCCACTTCCACTTGAACATGTGAATTTCTGCTAGTGTCATCTGAGATTAATAAACATTCTGCACTTAAGCCTGTGTTAATTGGCATTATTTTCTCTGTCTTGTTTCTTCATGTTGGTAACTTCCTGCAAGGAACAAGTAGAGTTTTCATGGGTTTCAGGATAAAAATGACAGGTTTACTTTGTCCTGCATCTGAAATGTAATGCTGTAGTGAATAATTATTGTTTTGGTTTCATGGTTTAGGCATGAAATAAAATGAAGTTGTTCAGTTTCTGGAGTAGGGAAGAGTTTTCTCTCATATTTTGAAGGGAAATTACCAGAACCTTGATCTAAAATTGATTTGTAGAATTATATGTTTTGAAAGTAAATGTTTTAAAAATTTTCTCTTTTTCAGATGAAACTTATTAGTAAATTTGAGTATTTGCTGAATTAGGTAAATAACTTTAATATGTTCACGATTTTGGAGTTTTTTTGCAAACAAACCATTCATTTGAACAATTGTGATTATAGTATCAGGTAATTTTGGTAGTCATGTTCGTTTCTGCCTGCAGGCTCACGCAGGATGTCCTCATCATAGTGGCATCAACGTTTTCCTTCTGGACCCATCTTACCACGTTAAAAATGTTCCTTACATCCCAGCATTGTCTTTGAAAATTCTGTAAACCTAAAGCATTTCCCACATATATTTAGGCACTTGTTAAGCCTTTAGGTATAAAAACTAGATTTTTAGAGGGCCTCAGATTTTATGTCAGCTTCCTAATATTGTGTTAGCTTAACTGTGTCAAAACTATGAATCTGTTAAACTGAAATGTTTTAGTGATCACCAGTAATAATAAATCTGAAGCATTTTTAAGGACACTGCATATGACTTCTGTTCTCAGCCTCTTTACACCAAGTGGAATCATGTGGTGAAAGTGTTTCCTGACTGCTAGAGCTGGGAGAATGTTTGTAGCCTAATCAGGTGGCAGAGGGCATTGGTGAGACATGATTATAAATACATTTATATCACTTACACAAACATGTTTTATCGTGTTCAGGAGGAACGCAGTGGCTTATGGATTTTCTGATAGATGGGACTCTTCTCTGCCAGAAGGTGTTGACTAGACAGAATTAAAATATTTCAAGGAAAATGGTAGATTGGTAGAAAACGTGCTACAGGTTAGATGGAATTTCACCAAAGTTTTACTTTAAAAAAAAAATAAATCAGAGTTCCAAATTAGTTCTGATCACTGTGATTATTCATACTAAGACCATGTCTCTTGGTAGCCCCAGAGAAAGGTAATACTCACAACTCTTTCTTGGTAATTACAGAAATCTTTCTAAGTATGGGCAGCTGTCAGCTCTTTAGTCCAAAAATTCTCTTTGCCCTTGAGTATTTTGCTTTTATTGCTGGTGATTCTTTTCATATGGTGAATGGAGGGAAAAACAAAATCCAAGATGTGGGAGTTTTTTTCCCATTCGTTATTGAACGATCTGTTTTGCCCAAATTAATTGCTTTATATCCTTGAAAATCCTTGAGAATTAACATATTATTTTCTTTCTGCTCCTATCTCTGAATTTTTTATGTTTGTATCTGACAGAAAGAATCCACCTTGGCCAAACTCAGAGCTGAAAATTATGAACTACTACAATGAAGTCTTACAGTTAAGCTCTACCTTTAGGAGCAAGAAACAATTATACTATCTGTTGACTATTACAGGAAAGAAACATCAATACATCAACCATTTGTAGTCTACAGATGTTAGTGGTTGAAATGACAGTGAGCTCCACATAGCAATATATTGTGAAGAATTAGAAATCATAAAGTTTTTTGAATCATGGATTTTTTTAACATATTTTTAAAATAGCCTAGCTTTTTTAGTTAAAAAGTTATGATTTACTGTGTTAATAATTCAACTATTCTCACTTTTGAATATACTAGGTAGATATAAAAAGTATATGAATATCATACCACTTTTTTGGGCCATATGTGTATGAAAGTGATTTTATTAGAAGTTAACCTGATTAAGTTATGTAATACCCATGAAAATGGTGTGTGGGGGGGAAAGGGATCTTGATTTATTGTTTTACTATATCAGTTTAATTTCCCAAGCTATTCAGAGGTGGGGGGGGATGGGTTCTAATGTAGGTTTCTAATTTCTGTCTGTGATAAATTTGCTCTTAAGTCTGAATATGGGATACACATTAAGACATTGATGGGGTATGTTACTTAAACCCTGCTTCACATTTCTACCTGTTTGTAATGGATCCTACTGGCCTCCAGAAGACTTGCACTAATTAGTGAGTGTCAGCTGAGTGCACAGGAGACTGTACTTTTTGACTTCCTTGTTGAGTATAACTCCTTTAGGAAATTACTTTTAGGGAATATTTTTGTGAGAAGTTTTTGGCCAAATCATTTCAGCTGACTATGGGTTTCTACCAAACTGATGATGCCCTTCGGGAACATAGTTTTCAGAATTGTTTGTATCTAGACTTGAGAAATAAAGAGAACAAGCATCAGGAGAGGCAGTGACTTTCATGACCATTAAAACTTCTGTGAGCCTTTTAGAAGGGTTTGGACCCCAATCACAGAGTATTAACTTCAGGGGCAATTATGCAAATTTGCTTTATCATCTCAGATATTTGTTGCTAGGTCAGGTTCCCATGAGCCATGTAATCCCACTGCATGAACCTCCTTTCTCTTCCTCTCTACCTTTCTTCCCTTCCTGTAAAATCCAAATAGGAACAGCCAGTTGTTTCGTATAGATCTGGAAGGAGAACTAACCATAACTCCTTAAATGAAGATGTGCAGTGTTCCAATAAAGGGCAAGCAGCTGTTATGTGCTGATATTTAAAGAATTTAAATGTGGAGAATATTGTTAGAAGAAAAGCAGTGAATATAGCATTGCAGAGTCAAAGATCAGCATCATCAAAATATGAAACCATGATGGCATTTGGGATTAGTGCACCCAGAACTCATGATCAATTTTTGTGGTCCTCTCTATCGTTCTGTCTAAATACTTTCTAAAGGGAAGGAATGACGAACTTAGTATTTTTGAGTGTGTAGCATAAAAAAGTAGGAGGCTCATGGCAGGGATGGTTATCTTAGCCTATTATGTGAGAAATTATTCATAATATATTCAAGAAATCTTAGTATTCCTTGTTTTCTATGTTGTCTAGATATCCATGGAGTTTTCCAAATATTAGTATATTTCCTGTCACACAGGGCTGAGTATTGTCTTTGGGAAAAAGAAAAGCTCTTGTCATTTCAATAGGATAAGCAGATCCATGTTTCTCCAAATTCAGGATATAGATGTTTACTGCAACTATATTATTAATGCTGTCTTAGTGAATGGTTTTGTTAGCTACAAATACCCCCAGAGTATTTTGGCTGAGTGGTGTAATCTCTAATATCACTCTTATGGATCAAGGAAGATGGACTCACAAACATTCCTGAAGCCAGCCATGACTGTGTTCCCGTGATTTTTGAACCATAGCCGGTAGATACTTTTGATAGCTGCTAATAATAATAACTTTGGCAGGGTTGGCAGTCCCAAAATCTAATCTGAATAAAGTTTTTCCTTTCCACAGTTACAAGAGGAAGAAAGATACTGAATGCATTAGTAAGTGCAAATGTTTTATTACTTTAAATTGTACTCTCACAGTGGGTAAATCCAATTTCATTACTACTTAGAAATCTCTGTGCAAACTGCATGATGCTGTATGAGGAAAGCGGTTAGCAATCATTCTTTTTATGGTAAGAAAGGGGCACATAAATAATTAGTATTCATGTTAACGGAAGGACCGTTTTCAGGGTTTTTCTTGAAGCAATAGCAACAAGTGTGCCTGCTGCCTGTTGTGTAAATCTCTAATATGCTTTCTTACGGTCACTTGTTTTGATTGAAGAGGAATTGCCAGAGCTGAGAAGGCAAAGTGAATGCTATTATAGAAAACGCTTTAAGCACAGAGAAAAGAATAAAAATTAAAGGCCTTATGTGAGCCCTTCGTACGTGAGGTCTGCCTATTACTTTCACAACAGTTGAGTGAGCATCCATGAGGGCCATTTATAATGTGTGTGGCTGCGTGTCGGCTCCGATGGCACACTCTGATGATGGGTTAATTGAATCGTGTCAGGGAGGGCAGTCCTGGCCATGTAAAGAGACTGACAGGATGATGGTAGCAGTCAGTACTTCATTACTTAGAAACAAAATCAGAAATTCTTCATCTTAAAGGCAGGAACTACTGAGCAGTTCAAGAGCAAACAGCTTAATATGTGAGGGTATGAGGTAAGGAGCTTTTATGTGTAAAGAGCTTCACTTAACCCTGTGACAACATTTCACTCTGGATCTGTCTGTGGCATCAGAGCAGACAGGCCAGTCCTACCCTTACATGTCCAAGGATCTTTCTCACTTTCTTTAAAAGCAACCTTTTTACTCTTCCTACATAAATCATTATCTTTATGGGACAATGGTTGTGAAAGCAAGCAGCCGTGTGTGTTGGGTGCAGGGGCCCAGGTGCTGGCCGTGGGGGCTGAGGGGTGGCTGCTGCCAGGGGAGGCCAGGGCTGGCTCCAGAACAGCCACACAGCCAGGCACCATTGAGCCCTTGGGCAAAGCTGGTAGTGCCTCTCTGAAAGCATATCTAAGAAAGGGAAAAATGCCCCACCGGCAGTGAAGAGTGATGGGAAAAAAGTGTGAGCTGTGTTTGGGCTTTCTGTTTCTGTTTTCACCTATGGATTGAGTTCACTAGCCAAGGAATATTTTCTATAGTTAGCACTTCTCAGAGGAGAATTGTTGTCTAAGGAAAGTAAAAATCACACAGACTACAAGGTTTGAAAGTAGATTTTTTTTTTTCCTGAATTAGAACATGTTAGATATAACTCCATATTTCTCACTTTACTGTTATTTCATTTTTTTTGGTGAAAACCATTGGTTCTCTACAGGAAATTCCAGAAGCTGTGAATGCTGGGAAGTGCCCAGGAAGGTGAAGAAGATGCTTGAGTGATTTGGAATGAGTGCTGCCACACTTTATACCTGGATGCTTAACCCCTCCATCTCAGATGTAACCATACCTACCAAAGGAAAAATACCTCCTTTTTTGATCGTCTTGGCCATGGAAGCAGGTTTGGCTGTGAGGTAAGGTCACAACAACAGGCTGGGATTTTAGGTCTTGTCCAACAGGTACTCCTGGATAGTGCTGGTTATTCCATTGATGTCCTTTGCTGTCCCTTTTACTATTTCTTGTCCCATTTTTTTGTCAGCCTTGTACCTCCCTTTCTCTGCCCTGGTCTCCTCCCAAAATAAACAACCTACAGCTAGATATTTCTCTGCCATTAGTCTCAGTTTGCTACATCTGAGTAGTTTCTCATGGTATGTTCAGTGTTCTCTCACATTGAGCTCAGTTAAGTGCCCCTCAGGCCAGGACATGGCAGCAGCCCTGTCACCTGCCCACAAACCTCACTGAACGCCAGCCAGATGCTTACCCAGACGTGTAAGTATTACAATTCTCTGTAACCAAGTTAGAGAGAGTCTAAATAACATCTCTAACCCTCTTTGAACAACCACCAGCTTTCCAAGTCATATGTGCAAGCATAGAGAAGGAAGAGAGGTCATAGTATAGTTTTAATATTTTTAATGAAATAGAATATTGGATGTACAGACTACAGTCATGTTACAAGATTTGGCACTGATGATAATGTAAGTGAAAGGACAAACTGTCTCAAATTCAAAGATTTAAATATTCAGAAAAAGGAATAGGAAGACATTTTCAGAAGCAATGATGCATAATTCCATTACAGAAATGGAAGGTCAGATTTCATGACAGGCTTCGTCCACTGCCAAGGAGTTATTTTACAAATCTTACTACTTATTTTACTGCTTTCATACATGCTGAGTTCTTCTGAAAATATGGTTTAAATGGTCTTTGGAGCATCCTTTGTAATCCATAGACTGTGGAATAGGAAACTTCTAGACTGAAAGTTTGAAAAGCCTGCTTTTACTATCATTTTCAGTAGTAGTGAATGTCAGTATTCAATCTTGGCTTCCTTCAGCTGGCCAATACAAGTTTAGTTTCTTATCAGCTTTTCTATTTTTATAACTTATTGGATTTGGATGAGTATTTAAGATTACATGTGAATTTTTCCATTTTACCCTGCATTCAAGAAGCCATGCAATTTTTGTTACCTGTCCAGTTCTTAGGGGTTGTTCATTGAATCAGACTTTTGGAAACTACAGCTCATGTAAAGACGAAAGGATGACATAATGCAAATAAGAAGCAGCATGATAGATTTTGAAAAACTTAGTTTTAACTTCCAAATGCCTCTATCTGGTGGTTGGTGGTGGTGATTTTTCCTTGACGGTTTGTTTATTTATTTAAGATTAGATTTAATTTTAGATTTGAGGCCCAGATCCAAATGATTTCTCCCATAGCAGCCTCAAAACTTTCATCCTGAAGAGGGTGAACTAATAATGAGAACAAAATTCTAGTGGTATTTGCTTAGGCTGCTCTTTCCTCATCTGCCACTTACCAGCATTTACCAGGATTTACCACTGTTTAATGAGTGGTTTTGGTGAGGCCTGAAAGACAGAAATTATCTGTATTCTCTAAGAAACTTGTGCACTGACTATTTCTTCTTCTGTTTCTTCTGCTTTCTATAGGAAATAGTTTCAAATACTTTATGTCTTACCATATGAATTTCTTTTCAATCCTCTGGTTATGTTCTGAGCCCCTTTGTTTTTTCAATAACCTTTCAGTGTTAGATTGACCAGAGCAGTGTTTGAATGACTAACAAAATCACTGATGTATTATAAGATATGCATAAGTTTTGATATTGCATTCTGTCCTACTCTTTGGACAACCTAACATATCTTTGCTCTATGACTTCTTTACCCATTGGAGAGAAACTTTTTCTGAGCTCGCATAGTGATAATTCCACCCCTTTCTTGTGTTGATTTTCAAGATAAGAGAGTTCTAATTGGTGTAAAATAAATTTAAATTTTTCTTATTCTGCATTTCTGGACTTGCAGCTTTCACTTCCATTGTGTGGCCTTTTCCTGGAAAATGAAGAGTCTGTGATATCAAAACATTTCTCAAGATTACAGAGATTACATCAAAACCTTCCATAGGAGTCAGGTCTGGCAGGAAGTCTGGCCATATTGCATAGTTTCTAGCCAGCCTTTTCAGCTACCACAGTGCCAGTCTAGAGAGCTGCCACGTAGCTCTGCCCAGACTCTTCAGGCTGTGCTGATCCTAGGAACATTTCCTTTGTGAGACTGGATGTTGCAAGTTCTGCTCTCCCAGGCTGCCCCAGCTTTGGCTGTCCCAGCTGCAAGACAAGCAGACATCTCCCTTGTGGGCCTGCACCTTACACTGCCATACAGAGGAGAGTGGGTCACATTGTGCCCACTGACACTTCATCTTACAGCATGTCCAGCAAACAGTATTCCAACACCGGTAATTCATTCCTCCTTTCTCTCCTACCTCTGCAGTAAATTACTGACAGGTTTCCAAGGGTTGTTTTGAAGTAAAAGAAATCAACCACCTCAAATTGCTAAACAATTGGCTCTTTTCAAAAAGCAGGTCTTCGGTATCACTCCGGTGCACATGTTCAGTTGGTGGAAGGATGTGCCGTGTTTTTAGCGGCTGTTTTGAGTCTGGAGTAGAAAACTGTTTGCAGGAAGTTTAAATCGCTGCTTGTGCTGCTCTGGTAGTTCCGTAAAGAAATATCCTTTTTCTTGGTTAATGAAAACTAGTTTTTCATGAAACCTATGAACCTTTGACAGGTTTCTTGGATGCCTCAGTCTGGAAGATCACCTGGCTCTATTGTTGTGTTTCATGCCCTGAGAAATCTAAGGTTACAGAAACTATTTTAGTAGTTGCACCTTACTTGATCATGATATGCCAGATATTTCATTTCTCTTAATCAGCCTTATAATTGTTTGCCAGGCTCATATGTAAAACTTTCTCATATGTTGTTTTGGTATGTGTTATATGTCACATATAACTCCATAATTCTATGGTAGAACTAGAAACACAGCATTTGTTATTTCCTATCCCTCTGAAACAATGGCAGTTCAGTATAGCTGTTGATTGAATTACTAAGTTACTCTACCCATGTGGGAGGATGGTGAAGGAACATCTTCCAATTTTAAGAATGAAAAAGATAATTGTGCAGACACTTTTGGAAGGTAGAGAACTGCTGAGACTCTTGAGATATAATGCACAGGATAGGGCTCTCAAGCAGAATTACAGTGAGGAAAAGGTTTGCATAGGGAGAATGCTGTGAGTAATATTTGTGAGCCTTATGGGAATAGGTGAACAGGACCTTAAATACTTGTGAATAAATGTTCTCGTGGATTTCTTGCCTATTGCAAAGATATTTTACGTATTTCATTGTGTAAAAAGCTATGATGTTCCTGGAGAACATCTATTAAGGAGGAGGGGGAGGTGTCATTTACAAAAAATATGAGCGAATGGGCCAGCTTCTCTCTGGCTAAGACAGGAAGGTATCATAGAAATGCATCAGTCCACAAGCAGACTTGTGAAAATATCCCAAAGTAGTCAAATATTCCTTAGAGTCATTTGATGTTTATCTTACTTGAATTCTACAGCTGTAGACTCTATATAGAATTTGTAGTTTTCAAATGACTGGGATAATGTGGGAAGTTTTTGTAATTTTTCAGGCAAAGTGTTGGAATTTTTGGTGGCATTTTAATCCCAGGAATGGAAATGTTAATTTTATTTAAAAGAATTCTTTTTGGCTTCACACCATCAGGTTACAAAATTCAGCATGATACAACATGCTAGTAACAATGGTTAATATAATAGAGACAAAATCTATTGAATATATTTAATTGGCAGACATTTCAAGAAAACCACACAAAAAATTATTGCATATCTGGTGTGTGAGTTAGCGAATTCTAGACTAGCTTTAGATTAATGTAATTAACATAACTGTCATACTTTTCACGATTGATTTTTCTAAGGTTTTGAACCAGAAACTAAAACTAAAAATAAAAGAAGCTTTCTATTACATTTCATATTAACTTGAAAATCAGGTCTAATAGTTTACAAGTCAAATAGTTGTATGACTAGGTCTTATTATCCTCCAGCCATCTCCTATTTTAATTGATTTGATTTTTTTGGAGATAAATGTCTTGTGTCACATATATAGCACAAAGGAAAACAAAACATAATGCAATTTCATCAAGGATCTTTTGTAATTGCTTATCACACATGGCTGTGCATGATAGATAGAAACAATAAAAGAATAAATGAAAAATATTCAAGCCATGTAAGCAAAATAGTATTTTGGCTGCTTCTGAAATGTAGATTTTTTTTTTAATTTTTTTTTTTTTTTTTTTTTTGCAATATGCCCAGACCTGAACACTCAGAAAACATCAATCTCTTCAGGAATGCATTAGGAACTGTGGGATAGAATTGATAAAGAGCTTACTTTCCACAGATTTAAAATCAATAGTGGAGACTTAAAGGAATGCAACTGCTGGCTGCTGCATAGGGTGTAAGGCACACTTCTGAGTGCCTGGAGCAAGGTCATCATATTTATCCAGTGATTGCTTTTCATCTTGCTTGTTTTATTGAGACAGTGTTAGGAGAGCAGGTACAAAGCATCTTTTTAACTTAATGAAAATACATTATCTAAAAAATGGTATAGTTTAAGAATAAGGAAGTCATAAAAAACTAATTTTAAAAAATAATTATTTACATATAATATAAGAATTTAAGATTTGCGCTTCAGAAACAAACTTCAATTTGTACACCTAGATAGCTGCCCAGATGTACTTGGATGTGGTTGACCTGTAATAGGCCTTCATTCCTTCCTAAAACCCAAGTCATACAGACGTAACTTTAAAATGTATCTGCCATCCCTTTGTAGCCTCAGTTTTCTAGTATCAGTAGTTCACAAAATACTGTTACATACAGATGAATGACCAGTCCCTCGCTTTCTGTAGTCTGTGATAACCCAGACCCTACAATAAACTGAATTGTTGTTGGCTACTATACTGTTAATCTCATCTTGTCCCACCTGGTGCTGAGGAACCATTTCTTTCCCTTTAAAGAGAACCTGGAAAAACCTTATAACAAAATGCGAAAACAGATGTTGAATACTGAAGTGGCTTTTCACAGTCTTGTAAAACTCTATCCTTACCACTGAGCCATGCAGGCTGGAAGGCACCTTCAAGCGTCTCTAGTCCAGCCTCCTGCACAAAGCAGATCCAGGCTTTGTCTAGCCAGGTTTTTGGTATCTACTCGGTGGGAGCTGCACTGCCTTTCTTAGCAATGTGTTCCCAGAGTTTGACCATCCTCATTGTGAAAATGCTTCCTTATAAATCAAGATTTCCTGTGTTCTAACTGATGTCTACTGTCTCTCCTCCTAGTGATGTGCGCTTTTGTGATGAGTCTGAATCCATCTTTTCTACACCTGTCACTGGCTTGTTGAAGACAAAAATGGGGTCTCCACATAGGCTCTTTTTAAAACTTCATGAACCCCTTTGTATCACTCTTTTCTCACATGTCACATATTTCAGCCCCTAATCATTTTGATGGCAGAGTTTACTGCTGTACATCATCACATTTTGGCTTTTTTCAGTACTCTGCTTGTTCAAGACTAGTGACTGCTTTTAATCTTTGGAGTTTTGCTGTTTGGGAGGTTTTTATTGTTTATTGGGGGGGTTGTGTGTTTTTGTTTGTTTGGGGAATCATCTATTTAAAACATGAGGCCATTTAAAATGTATAAAGTTAAATAAAATGAACAGTTTAGACCCCTACCACCTAGCTTCACATTTTGATTGAGTTAGTTTGACTATTTGCATTCCATGAGCAGATCTGGTATTTTTTTTCTTTGCTGTTTCCATTACTCTTGTTAATTCTACTGCTTTGGGCCATGTTAAATTTGCTTTTGCCAGGAATCATCTTTGAAATCTCTCATTATTAACAGAGCATTCATTCTCTCAGTTTGTCCTCTAGGACATTTCTAAATAGGCAATTTTCTGTTAGACTTTTAGGCTGTCACATACACAGTTATTGTATCATACAGCTACACTATCATATTGCCTCTTCCTATAATGAAATATTTCACAATGATGTTGGATTTGATATGTATTACTCTTTTACAACTATTTGCACATCTTCTGAGGTTTTATCTCCTGGTTTTTGAGGCTGCCACAAACTGCTTGAGACAGGATAAGTTTAACACTTTATACTTTATTTAGGAAAATTATTTGTTCTCTGTAATCGTATATGAGAAAAAGACTGGCCCAGGGTTTCTATATATTGCTGCCAGTCCCCATTTTCTGCATTGAACTGTTCATTTTTCCTACAAACTGCCACTCTTTTGTTTGTTTGTTTTTAGCATTTATATAAAGAAACCTTTAGTTTAAAAAAGCAAACTGTGCTTACATCAATGAAAAGAAATTCCTGCTCTATTTCAGCAGCATGAAAAATACAACAGAGGAAAAAGCTCTGTGTAATTAGTGGAAATGGAGAATTACTACCTTATGTCTTGCTTTTTGTTCATTTCCTGAGACACTATTTGTTAACTCTCTGGCATATTTTGTTCTGGGTGCTACAAGGTGGTTGACCAGTGCGCCTTTGGAGGAGATATCCTTAAAATAATTTGTTTAATGACCCTTTTCTGTCACTAATTGCAATTTGGAGGAGTCAGCATATAAATGATCTTGTTTTGAAACTATTGCTCTAGTAGATCTTTTGATGATTTATATGTATTTTTTATGTCATTCTTTCAGCACAAACTAGAAACTTGCTCTGCAGGGCTAGTATGTCTGTTTATTTTCTCTTCTGCAAAAGTGTTTGAGGTAGATTTCAGCTTTTTTGAAGTAGTTCATGTTTTCTTTCTGTTCTGAGCGCAACCCATCAATTTGCTTGGAGCGATGAATGTCCATAGTTTTATTTTATAGGACAATACCAAGCATGAGTTGTGGAATATACTGCCTTTGGCTCTACCAACTTGTAGGCTCTAGAGCAGATAAATCATTACCAAAGCCCCCAGTCTGGTGGCTAAATGTAGTCCCATGAACGACCGCAGCTGAGATCCAACTACAATTCTTACAGTCTCTAGACAGCATCTAAAGATCAAGAATGCCAACAGGAACTTTGTGCAATAAGAACTGTTGTTTGCTGCAAAACTTAGCATATGATTTCCCTGTTCATCCCAAATTAACAATTATTCATTTGCTGTAAGGGTGTTATTTAGAAGCTGTCCAGATTAAATTGTCTTCTTTGAACATGTAAGGGAAGCCTGAGATTTGGGCTTTGACTGGGAAAAGTTTTCTGTGTCACCTTTTCAACAAGTGAAATATTTCAACTTGGGATATAACAGGGGCTGGATACACCTCTCAGTTCACAGTTGCTATCAAGGCCAGTGCCATCTCGACAGGCCTGCTTTCACACCCTAAACGAATTTGGTTGGTTGCTTAAATCTTATGTGACTTAAGAGTCACTCTTTGGGACTAGACTACAATCTTTGTTGACAATGCACCAGCCTAAATCTGTGATCTCTTCTCTGCCCCACTCCACTGGAGATCTCAACTAACCTGTTTGGCTCCCCACCATAAAACAGAGGCAGAGAAAAGTTCTCCTGCAGAAAGGTACCAATCTACTGATGGAAGCAGCTTGTCCTTTCATTTCTTTAAAAGTCATTTATATTAACCCCTTTGAAACTTCCATTTAACCCTTCCATTATCAACATCTCTTCTGGCTCCCAGTCTCTCTTCTGTCTCATTTTCCTCCAGCTTAGCCTTTGGGGTCTTTTTTTACTCCTAATTAATAAGTAGGAGCATTTTAACTATGGTTAGTTTACCTTATTTTTGTGAATTTTTTTCTGAGTTCAGTCTTGCTTTGTAGCTTCAACTTACAGAGAAGGCTCTTCAAATGAAAAGTCAGGATCGAAGGTCCCTAGCCTTCGTAAAATTAAATTTCAAACCCTAGCAGTACTCAGTTCAGTGTTTTTACCTTTTACACAAATTGCTTTTTACGTTAATTTCTGGTATTTATAGACATCAATAGTTTATTTGAGCAGGGGTTAAGGAGAAGAGAGATCCTGAAAATTGTGCAAATTGAGAGGTACTTTCAGATCTGCCAGATATAATCTGCTTGGAACTCCAGAGAAGCGCAACAGAGCCACTACATTTGGTTTAAGGTAGACACATAGCCGAAGAGGAAAGCTATTTTGGCAAAAGTCTAAGACTTTTTCAGTACAGACTAATATAGTCAGGCATCAGACTCCTCTTGTATTTCTAAAGAAATCAAGTTCCTATGTCACTTAGTCTTCTGTCATAATTTTAATCCATTTTTTGTGTATCTTTTATCTAGTCATAGGTAATATATATTGCTGAAATATGGTAGGAAACATTCAATCCCTTTATTATTTATTAGAAAGAAATATTTCACTATTTAAATGATAAAATTTAAAAAGATCAAATCTAAACCAAAGCCAGCCTGTAGTTTAGCCACTTGCATGGGGAAAAATCATTTAAAGTTATTTATATTTTATATTTCTCTGCTCAGCAGTATTTGTGGGCTCAATGTTTCAGTGATTTACGTGCAATAAACTTGGGCTCTTTTCCAGGATCTCCCAAAGGCCGTTTTAGTGACCTTGGGCAAGTTCATGGCAAATAAATAATAGGATTGAACCTAATTTCCTTTACAAAGGAAACCAGTGTGGCTGTAAGTATAAATGTTTATGTACTCATTTGAGATACTGCAGTGAGAGAGTTCTGTTGACCACAAAACAGCATTATTTATTGGCATGGATAAGATGGAATGATGAAGATGCTAACACTATCTACTCAATCTGCATACTTGTTAGTGTGACATAAACACAACACTTCCCATCAAATACACTCTTCCTGATATGAATCAAGTTCTTTTATTACAGTGTTCTACACAATCATCAATCTGCCTCCCTGGCCTTGACTGCCAAATACAAAATGCTTGCTGATTTTCAGGAATGCCACTTGATAGCAATCTGCTCTTGGTTTAGGGTAATGGACTATCAGCAAAACACATACAAAAAAATATTTGCAAACATTTAGAATTGAATTTGGGGTCTTCGTACCAGAAATGCAATTCAGGCACGTGCTCCTGCAATCAATGGGCTTGCACTAGGTATACACACAGAATCTGGACCTTCATTCATCATTAGAAATTAAGTAAAGTGTTCATAGAGAATCCCTACATGATGCTTAGTTTCACTATCAGACATGGGAGGGTCTGTTGCAATTGAGGATTTTATCCATCCATGCAAACTGCAAGATACTCGGATTTTCTTTTTTTCTCTGTTTAAAATGTTGAACAGTTTTGGATAGGCAATCCATACCAACACAGGAAGGCGTCATTGCTAGCAATGTATAGATTAACAAGAACTCTAAATAATCAAAGAATTCTAAATAATCAATAAACCCTATTGAAGAGAATAATCAATCCAGTTGGCAAATACTTTTGGCACTAAAGCTCAAGATAGGCAGTTTGGAGGTTTTAGTACTGAAAAAAAACCAAAATCATTCTTCTCTTTCAGAATTCTACCAGAAAGCAAAAATCCTCTGTTTAATTGGCTTCATTACTGTTGTTTTAGGTTAATGAATGCATGTGTCAGTCCCATAATCTCTTAAGCAACTATGTCCAGTGCTGTACACCAGGAGCTGAGCAATCAATGATCTTCACCTTGTGAAAAATCTCAAAAAGTGTGTTATGTGTGGGAGGTGCAAAAAGTCAAGGTTTGAAATACAGAAGCAGCTGTTAACATCACACTTTCCTAGGTGTTTTGTGATGATAGGAAAGCTGATGCGCTGTGAGATTGTTGGCTAGAAGGGTACAGTAGCGTGGAAGATCTATTTATGTTTAATGCAGTCACATTTAATTGGATACACTGAAAAAATTGGAGACAGTGAAAAAATGTGAGAATTGTGCATTTTGTTGTGCTTGAATTGAAGGAAATTGATGCCAATAAGATCATTGCATCCTTTTTGAAGGATTTTCTTTTTTCTTGAATGAACTTAGGATTCTTTTGAAGTCAGAGATGTTAAATTCTCCTCTGGAACTAACCTTTATGTAAAATGAAAAGGGTGGTCATTCAGTCTTGGTAGCAAAGCAGGACCTTAAAAATGCATACATAACTTTAGAGTTTCCCAATGGCTGACTGTGAGCAAATTACTGATACTCCCTGTGTCTGTTTTATTTGACTGGCAGGAAAATATTAAATTTATATCTCTAGTGTTGCAAACTTCATCTGTTGAAAAAGCTTTGTTTTTATTGTGTGTGTAGCAAGGGATCCTCCCCTGCGTTGGAGGGTGTGCAGCAGCAAAGAAGGAAGAAAGCAAATCAATGTCTAGGAGAAAATAGATAAGATTTAATTTAGACGCCATAAATCCCATGTTGTGACATTTTCTTATTCTTCTTCCCCCACTTGAACCCATGCATGGACAATAACTTCTTGATGAAGCATTTTGTTTAAGACTTCAGGGACCACAGAGACCAGGCAGTATACCCCACTAGCTGTTCAGCTCCAAAGCTGATCTATAACCATACTGCAGGCAGCAATACTGCTGTTACCAAAAAGAAATTCCAAAGAAGCTCTGTGGCTGAAATATGCTTGTTTTTGTAACTTTTTTTTTTTATATAATCTGTTCTGGAGGAAAGACAAAGACATCTGAATATTTAAGTTAATCATCCATTAATTTTCCTGACAACTCCATCTTGCAAATGTCACATTACTAATGGTCAGCTTTAAAAATTTGAGATGTAATCATCCTCTAACTCACGTGTGCTGAAGTGTCCTTTATTTCCACTGAGGAATCTGAGTGATACTGGCGGAGAGAGGGGTAGAGGAAGACTGTGAAAAATGTGTATTTATATTTTCATTCCATTTCCTACTTTAGGTAGTTTTTATGTGGTCTCCTTATGTGTGGCCCTATGATCCATTCTCATTTGCAAAACACTGAAGATTTCAAACTGGATGTGACTTGTTCTATCTCTCTGGGTTTTGTTGTTTTTTTTTTTTTGATAATGTAGTTTAAAGGAATGAGCCAGGAAATACTGACATAACTTGTTTCTGTTTGTTACTATGCAAAACAAAATTTCTTTTTACCTTCAATTCCAGTCTTTGAATTGAGCATCATAATGTATGTTTTATACAGCAGGCTGCATGGGTTAACTAATGAGCTTGGAAAAAACTATTACTGAGTTTTTGAAGAAAAGTTATATCTGTACAATACCTGCAGAAATTGTACAGAGTAACTGCAGTCTTACATCCCAGACTGAGGACTGAAAAAAAAACAGGCCAGCTTAGCATTTCAAACATCCTCTGAAATGAGAGGGCACAGAATGACCTGAAAGATGACTGATTTTTAGAAAAAAACCCTGGTGATAAAGTTGTATATCATCAAATTTCCTCTTGGTATGTATGATCTTCTCACACTGGTTTGGAAAAAGTCGAAATAATTCAGTTCCTCTAAAGTATAAATTGCTGACAAAGGAACAAAATCAAGGACATCCATATCAGTACTTTAGTTGTTTTTATTCTCGCAGTGATGCAAACAAAAAGTGTTAAGCCATTTGCAGTCTGCCCATGTGTGTCATTCCCAGTAGAACAGACACGTGAAGGGTTTGATTTTAAAACACTATTTAAATGGGAATTATCTGTTGGTCTAAGGTTGTAGCTTTTGGTTTTAGTTTTCTCCTTAGGGGAAACAGGACATAAGTGACCGATGAAAAAGATCTGTGCTTCTGTTCAGAGAAGAGCTACTCTGCTATGCTGCCCGTCCAATAGCTTGACTGTGTTTGTTTTATTATATATATTGCTATTTAATCACTGGATTCAGTTTTAATCTTTTATTGGTTCTTTTCCAGACAGTGCTTTGGAGCTGCTTATTAGCTCTATCCTTATAATCCTAGATTTTTTCTATTAAACTGTTAAATGGAAATTTAGCTTTAAGACTTGTGGGAATTCATGTTGGCTACAACTGTGTTATCTGTACAGCTGGCTTTATATGATCCTTGATCCTAGCGGAGAATTGAGAGTTGAGAAAGGTGGATTAGGAGAGATGCTGGACAGCAAGTGTTCACAGCTAGAAAAGTGAGCATTTTATTTTAAATGCAGTTCTAATGGCAACTGGGTTCATCTGATGTCAGGACAACACACAGCAAAGGCGGCATACAGCAGACAGTGTAACTGCATCTGGTGGATGAAATTGGGGTCATTTAGGGAATTTCTTAACTTATTGTTAATTTTTCTGAATTGAGATTCTGCCATAAACATTATTAATTCAGTTAGCATTTTAGTTCAGATTGCAAGTGGAAATAATCCCACCACCTTTTAATTTAATGAAAAAGGAGCTAACTGTTAGAAATTATAGAGGCACACTGAATAGACAAATTCCACTGGGAAGAAGGAAAAATTATTCCCTGAGGGTCTTCGTTGTGGGAAGATTTTAAAAGGAAAATGCATGTGAGAATAAAGTAGATCTAGGTGACTTCAAAGGTGATTTTGTCAAGTGCTGATGGGAGACTATGGTGCAAACCTTTCTAAAGGCTGTGGTCTGGAGAAGTAAAGTAGTACTTCTTGTGGTGTTAGTCTTTGTATTGTGGTGCTAATTAACCACGTTCATCTGACTAGGATAACCAGGAGCAGTTCTCATCTTGGACATAGAGAGCCTGTCCTTACCAGGACTTTGTGACTCTATATAAATCAGAGTCCCATTTGGCTCAGCACTAAACATAAATCTGCTGGCACCAAACCCAACACCACAACACAGTGGGGCAGCAAGTGTTGCTGCTGTTGAGAAATGTGAAGTGAACAAGCGAAGAAGTGCCAGAGACACCACTCAATGTACTCACGCAGAATTCAGATAGTGTTGTCACTGTTGGCTGTGTTAAAATGTTGGACTGATCTTTGAAGTATTTGAGTTTTTTCAGCTCGAAGAGTTAGTTAAGTAAGTTAGTTAACATGAATTTTCTTACTGATGCTATTTTTTGTCTACCCCAATAAAAAGGCAACTCTTGAAACAGACACCTAGAATAGGCTAAAAAGATTTTCTGCTAGGGAGATTTAAGTTGTTCTGCAGTGCAGTCATGTATGTGACTACAGACTAAGAAAACTGGATACTACCAGTATGATATTAGGCTGTACAGGACAAATTTATTCTTACTGACTTCTGTGTTGTCATGGATACATTGCCGTTGGTACCTGAGCGAGATACTTTAAAACTAGCTAAGCTATGTCAGTTGTATTGTGATTTCTACAAAGTTTTGGTCTAGTCTGAAAGGGACTAGAAGAGGGATCTTGTGTGGTGCTGGTTCCAAAGCAGCAAAAGTTCTACTTTCCTCCTTCTGTTACCTCTGATATTACTGGTTTAATACTGAGAAATGATTTTGTTGTAGAGCATTGTAGGGCACTTTTAGGGTAAGATTTTTCCTGTGGGACATTTATTTGCATTAGATATTGGACAATATTCTTCATGGAAGTGTACTTTTTCGATACTTCATTCCCCACAACTCTCTTTTTCCACCAAATCTGAGCATAAACATTCTGGAGAAATATACTTTAAATATTTGTATTTATTACTGTAAATGGAAATCACAGAGCTAAATCCTCATGCACTGGACTAAATATTTAACCTTCTGTGCAGATTTTAAGTTTATTCAAGGACAGAACAATCATTTTCAATGTTCAGAAACAGTAAAAAGTGCCATTAAAGAGCTATGGACATTTTCTTATTATTGAGTAGGAGAGTTTGATGCTAAAATGAAAGATTGGAGTGGGTTCTAAAACATAAACATAAGTATTTTGTTTCTTAAAATATTTCAGTGATCATTTTATAATGCTGTTAGTTGCTTGGTTATCTATTAGTCCAGCCAACCTCTAGGAAGCCCTTTATACATAGTATCACATGTTAAAAACCATTCATCTTACTGGAACAGCCCCTGATTAAAGAGTTAATAAAATAAAGGGGCAAAATGGACAAAAATGTAGGATATCAAATGAAAGTAAAATAAAGTGAAGTTCTTACCAAAGTCATAGAGCTAGTCAGGTGAATAAGAAATGCGCTTATTGCTTCTTAGTCCCTGTTCGGCACCTAATACACAGGCCCAGACAGCCACAGCTTAAACTGAGAGCCACTGAGGCAGACCATAAGAAATTGCTTGGGAGCAGAATCACAATGACAGGGTTACATGGCTCCCAGATTTACTATGATCCTACTTCTGGCTTCCCAAACGGTGCAGGAAGGTCTGTGCCTTTCATCATCTCCATATGTCTGTCCTTTACAAAATGGTGTCAGGAGAAGTCTCTGCACCAGCCCAGGGGCTTCTTTCCCTTTGGTGGTATTTTTATGGTGACAGTGGGAAAAACATCAGCAAACTTTCCCCAGAGTGAGACTCCAATTCCCTCTGTTATAGTCTATCCTGCCTGCTCTTGACAGGGTAAAGCAGTGCTATTGCATTTAAGGATAAATTACATAACTTTGCATTTACCTGTGCTGGCAAATGTGGCTTTTTTTTTAATAGAAAAAGTGACAAAAGGGCAAGTAATGACAAGACTAAAGTAGATTAAGTGTGGAATACCTTGCTGAGGTTTTAGCTCACTAAAACCAAAACTATGTCTGTGATTTACTATACCAGGAAAATAAGTTATAGTTTACACTTGTTTTTCTCTTCCTTTTGAGACCCAGGGAAGCTAATACTTTTATAATAACTGTTTATTGAATGTCTCACTTCATGATCCTGACCTAAGCACTGAACAGGAGACCACTACAGGAAATTTATGCCTCAAACCAGCATAGTATCTCCAACTATTATTGAATTGTAGCACTACAATATAGCTCACAATAAAGCTTGTAACAGTGGTTAGTTCATTGCAGCTCCTTCTCTTCAAAATCTCCTGCTACACTTTTAAATCAATTTCTAACAGGGAAACATTTTTTCCCAGGGCAGTAAGTAAAATGTTTATGGCGAAAAGACTCCTCTCTTGCCCCTCTGTGCCTGAGCAATCCAGGAATTGCAGTAGATCAGGAGTCCCTCGCTTCCCCTTTGAGGGAAAGGATGACTGGGGATGTGCTCAATGGTGGCCTTGTCCAGCACACAAATCCTTCTCCGGGCTAGATGACCCAGGCTTAGAGTCCACACAAATATTTATACCTCTCAGTGGTGCCCTTAAAATCCATCCTGCCATGGACAGTAGAGCTGTATTTTGTGCCACTGGATGAAGCTTTTGTCAGTTACAATATAAAGAGGAAAGATTATATAATTAATAAAGATTTAATTTTATGATTTGAGTGGGATTTTTTTTTTTAAATAACAAACTACTAGCTGTCTTAAATCAAACCAGTAGTCGTAAAACCTGGAAATAGAGAGAAATTCAGATTCATCTTCAATTTCTCTATTCTGGTCCTATCTTAAATAAGCATTAGTTTAATATCAGATCTGCCTCTGAAGCCAAACATAAAAAAAAAATCATAACAAAAACTCATACAACACTGGTACATCTACAGTAACATGGAGCTAGTTTGCTAATAATGAAAATAGCTTGAGGGGTTTGGAGAGGTAAATTGTATTGGTAGGTAAGTGAAAAGTGACAGTATCTATTTTTATGACCAGATTTGCTCTGAATCAGGGAAAAACCTCTGATCTGTTTTAACAAGCTAGACTACAGATGTCATCTAAATAAATTACATTTCTTATTCATGTAAGGTTCTTTCTCTATAAGAAATTTAAAAGCCATATTTCTTCTGTATTATTATGTAGTGGCTGCTTACCAGGATCATAATTTTTTCTAACACCAAAGAAAAAAAATGAAGAAATTAGAGTTAGGCATATTCATTAAAAGAAAGAGGTTGCTCAGTACAGATTAAATTTTTAGAGGATTTTGATGTTGTCTTTTAAGAGCGTGCACAGATAATAATTCAGAACCTTGCAGTTCAGTTAGGTCTGATTGGTAGAAAGCGTATTCAACCTTCAATGCAGTATCCTAAAAATCAAGTTGCTGCCAAACTTTGCAAAATCCCATTGTAAATTATGAAGTTGTTTAGCTTTCTCATAACCAACTGATTTTTTTTTTTACATTTGAAAAATGCCCTGTATAAAAAATGGATTATTTTTCTAAAACTATTTTTAAATTACATTTGGAGGGAGAACTTAATCTCAAATATTTAAAGTGCAGTGTAATGAGAGCAACTGCAAGGCAGTTACATTGAGAAGAGCTTTCTTATAATAACAATGGGTGTTTCTTTGAGCTCCATCTATATTGAAAATGACATAAATAAAAAAGTAAATGCTATTCTCCCTCTTTTTTTATACTCTTTAAATGCTCCTTCAAATAAGATTAATTTAATTTGTTTCTATAAGAAAACCGGGCTATCAGGTTGGTGATTTAATGGATAAATGTCTGTTCAAAATGATTAATTTTACCCTGGGACTTCAGTAAAGGCTCCAGCTCATTGTGCTCTGCAATAGTATAGTACATTTCATAGCTGTGGGCTTTGATGGAGAGCAGCCTGCCCTCTGCTCCGGAGAATGCCTCTCAGGGGAATGTTCACCACAGTACTTTAGATGATAACCACTTCCAGAAAGTGTAATGGATGACAAAAGAAACGGCAAGATAGTTTGACCCATGCCAGTTTGAAGGCTTTAAAATTACTGACCTTACTCTAAACTTACAGGTTTTTAGTTTTTTTCCTTCCCGGTGTAGAAAATGGAATACGGGTGTGCTGTGATTTCTCCCAGAAAGGTTTGCAGCAGGATGCCCTGTAGCTTCTGTGCAAGTAGAGTTTCTTACATAATGTGTTTTGGTGAAGGCAGAAATGTAGATCACTGCCATGGAGTTGTTGCCACGTGAGAGATCTTGTGGTAGAGAGTTGGCTCTGCTTTTGGATGATTATAGAGCTTTGGCTTCTGTTACCATCTGCACAACCAAGAGCGACAAGTGTGAAGTGATGCCCTGTACACATTTTGAAGTTGACTTTAAACTTGCTTATGTAGACCAAGTTGTGTTGACACAAGAATATTCAATGAAAGTCACCCTACAATGAGACCATGCCCTGTGCTGCCATGGCTGCATTGCTCGTGATATCTCTGTGAGCAGCTCTGACACGTCTGCTAATTTATAGACATAGAAGTGACTGCAGTTTTGATATGTCTTTCGGGTTTTCCTTGGTGCACAATATGGAGACAGAATTACATGAGATACATACATTTGCTTTACAGCAGTAGTGAGAAATTTTGCTGAGCTAGACATGAAATACACTTACTTGTTTTTTTTTAATAAGATGCCATTAGAAAGCTAGTATTTCACTCATACATAAAAATGTTACTAAAAAAGATATCAGACTTTGTGATGTAGACAAATATCAGCCCGTCTCGACTGGATGTATGATATTTATTGTTCTTTTTTAACTATAAGTTGTCAACATCAAGTTCAAAGGGTTATTAAGAAAACAGTATTCATCAAATGTATCCGTTCCTACCAAACTTTCCTATAATACCTTTACTGGCGTTTACAGATTCTCATAGTGTGGCAGACATAATTCATTTCTGGGTTTCACCACTCCAAGTTAATGAGGTTGTTCTAAATTTGTGCTGATAAAATCTTTATACCACCTCATGCTGCAGTATATGCCTTATATAATGTGCAGAGAGGTGGATGTATATACATAGCTCAGCTTATTTATTTGTCTTTAGATTTGCAGTGCGTAAAGCTTGGGATCTAGTATTTTTAACACTTCAATAGTCCTAAAATGCCCATAACTATAAAGCTAAATGACCTATGAAATTATATACTTAGCATTTGTAAAGGAATAATATGTTTAGAGACCCAATGAAATAAATCTATCAACATAAGACTACTTCAGAGAATCTGATTTCCATGAAGTTATTTTTTCTACAGAACATCAGGAAAGTTAATTTAGTTAGACAAAAAGCCCATTAGAGAGATAAATGGGGGAGGGGGGCAAATATGCATATATTACTTGAATTAAACAAAGGCAGTGACAAAAATTCCATTTGGCCAAGACAGCCAATATTTGATGTAATATAAACTACCAACAAAATTCACTCAGCAATGAACATAATTTGGATTTCTGAGTGTCTAAATATGGAAGTGGTATAAATGCTTCTTTGAAAGTGAAAAAAAATTCAAAGTACTTGAAGTTTCCAAAATTAAATTATTTTATTTTCTTTTGTGCTAGCTTTTATTACTAAGCTCAAATTTGTTTCAAAGCATTTAAAAATGCAGGAATCGGTGGGGGAGAGTGAAATGTTTATACTTATGTCATCTGAGTATTTTTTTAGTAATTGCAAAGGTGGCGGTATCTAAGACTTCAGTATGAAAGAAAGCTTTACATTAGTTTGAACAGTAATATAGCAAACAGCAACAAGGCTAAAGTATATATGCTATAATCGATACAAAAAGCTCTTACATCTAGAGGTATCACTTCTGCCTGAGGTAGTTTCTGCAATGCAAATTTTGAAACTGGGGAGACATGCTAGGAAACTAACCTGTAGGTCTGCTCTGGTTTTAAAATTTTCCTCTGACAACATTAGTTGACCACCTTCCAAGACAGGGCAGACTAGGCAGGCAAGTCGTTATCCTGAGGGGTCACTCATGTGTCAGCTTCTTGCATTGCTGGGAATACCAAGTCTGAGTTTACAATAATTTCACCAAAACAATTGAAATTCCATCACGCTAAATATTATTCTTGTACACAAAGTTGGACATGTGCTTAATGCCTTTGAAAAAAAAACCAAACCTAAGTAGATGAAGTACAGGATTATATTACTTGAATTAGAGTAATTGACCTCCTGACTGTGTATTTTCAGAACATATTGATACTTTTTATGTGTAAGCCACCCTAGTGAGACATGTCATCCATTTTGGGCCAGTCAGTGCACATGTTCCTCTTTTAAGATTAATATTTCAGAATTAAATACCAGATCCAGTTCAATAGTATATTCAATTCCAAATATGAACATACCCTCAGAGAGTGAGAATAGAGGGAAAGGTCAGATGATATCATCAGTTGCTAAGAACAGCTACAGGGTTTGAGAAGTAGGCTGAAGAGAAGGGAATGTTACTTGAACAGGAGCCAAAATTCTGCACTGTGGTGAAAATTTTTTCTTTAAGTTCTGAGTACGTTATTTCCATTTCGTAAGGATCTTTGAGGATTGCACCATCCAGCTTTCAGGGATTAAAAGCAACAGCAGCCTTTTTAATTGTTAGAAATGCTGGTGTTAGGCTTCAAAGGAATAAGACCTATAAAGACGTGATCAAGTGGTTAATTAAGATATATGTTTGCTCCCATCCTTCATTTAGAGAGTGAAAACGTTGTAAGGGGATGTATTCCTGAATGGTGTAGCTATTATGTTATGTGCAATTATGTAGTAAGATTTGATATTTCAGGCCTATTCAGACACCTTTCAGGGTTTTTCAATACAAAAGCAGTTTAGTCCCTCAATGTATCTAATAAAGTGAATTCATTGAGATGATGTGTTGAAGATTAAAGAACTAAATCTTGCAATTATTGCAGTCATAAAACATGCTATGTAATAAAACTGAGAAGCATTTTATAGAATGATTTAGCACATTTGGTAGTCAGTGGAAAGAAACAAATGAGATTGGTCCTAATGGACTTGGAAATCAAGGAAGTCAAAGTAAGTTACGAAATCAGTGTGAACAAGGCACGTAACAGCCTTAAATCTCTTAACATGTCTATAATGCAATGCAGATGCTTGCAAGCATTTCTGAGGTAAAATTGGCAAAGTAAGCTCTTGACTGTGCTAGCCGTGTATCAGCACACCCCTGAGCTAAGCAGCCCACTGAACGACATGCTGGGGAGTCAGGTGCCATCTTTTCCTAAAGAAAACAGTTCACCCTAGGACATGTATCTGTATAGGAGTCTGTGCTTGAGCTCTGTGGACAGACCATCTTGGACATCACCACACAGCTCTCCATCCTGCCATGACAGGTATTCCCTTGGTTTCCAAGTTTTATGCAAACTTCCAAAGAATAAAAGATTCTATATATTCTCCACAGTGTTTATTCATTTCACATAGTAGCTTTCACTACTCTCACTGCCATTCCTCTTGGCAGCTCTTTTTAAAAATGTAACCTACTCAATTGCCATCTTTCATTATAATCCCAAATTTATAAATAGAAGAAAATGACTGCTTTAAAAAAAATCAAAGCACTTGGCTGACTATCAGGATGTGTTATTACAAATCTCTTTGTTTGCTGTGAAAGGGCTTGTCTTTTCCTTCCAAATGCTAGTCTAATTTTCATAATAATGATTTTAGCTTTGCCTTCCTTTTTTAAAACAGCGTTAAATTAAAAAATGAGTATGTTCCAGCGGTCAAATCTATTGGTGGTAAAACATACTTATTGTTAATGGGAGTATAACCTTGTTAAAGGCTGAGTGAAAACTAAATGATGTCCTTACAAAGAGAAAAATAATGCAGCTTGTTTCTGGCATAAATAGGGGGAGGGGAAAAGAGGGGAAGTGTGAGCTATAAACAAATCTGTGCGATGGAGGCAAGCTTGGTGTCTAACAGGATAACTGTCTTATGTACAGAAATGACAGCAGGAGTAGCGACTGATAGAAGTGAATGATTGGCAGAAGGGAGGCTGCTGTGGTGACCCTTGTAAAAGCAGTTTTCTTCCCTAGTCTGTGCTCTTCAGTATCCTTGGCTGAGGAAATAAATCAGTGCACACTTCCTAAACTTGTATAACCATGGTTTTTCTGAACGGGAACTCAGCCTCTGAATATCCCTATGCACAGTAAGGGAGAACCTTTCTCTTGGTAGTAAATCACACAGTTAAAAAAATTTTGAATTTGGTATGCAGGAAAATGATTCCTAGATGTTGGAAGATGAACTTCCATTGGAACTACGCTGACTTACATGAACTGGCAACCAGGACTTTAACTTCGACAGCAGTGGAAAACAATAATAGATGTGTCAAAAAAATACAATTATAAACAATCATAGTAATTTCAGATTTCCTGTCTGAAGTTAAAGCAAGTATATAAAATAGCAGTGAGCTAAAAATATTTATTTCCTATAGACTTCAAAATGACCCTGTAGTGTGATTGATTTGTATTTTTAATGGAAAAGAGATATAATGAGGGAGAACTTTTAAATTAATATTTTTAATTAACATTTCCATCTTTACAGAAAAGAGGGAGGGTGTAAAGAAGTGTTAAGTATGTTGACATCTGAAGAAGTAACCCTAACTTTTAAATATGAAGTCAAATCTGACTGAATCACGGATGAATTCTAGCTGTGGATTTTCTTTTCAATTATTCACTTAAAGGGGGTTTAGGTGGTGATTAGTGTTAAAAATTTGTATTGCTTGCGTACATCTGCCCCGTATGAAAGATGATAGATACTTTGTTTCCATACAGGGGTGATGAATGGTTCACAACTGATTGCACATGAGTGGGCAGAGGGGTGGGAAGGGATGCTGGGCCACCTGCAGGGCTGCCTTTGGCATTCCTCTGACCACAGCTTGAAGTTGTGCTGCTGGAACACCCCACAAGCAGCACCTAATTATGCTTGCCCATGGGAGTGTTTTATGGTGAGGCTAGAGAGCAAAAACTGTAATACATAAGTAAATCCCCAAAAGAAATGTTTCTTGGGTTTTTTGGCAAACTATACACAAGCATGCAGGAGCTCAGTGTTTAAAGGGACAGTTATATCAGTATCTAAGGAAATAGTCAGCATAACTGGATATCATCATTGCTATGACAACAATTTTTTTCCAGATCAGTGGAGAAAATGCTTCTTTCAAACTTGTGTCTATAAATTGTAAATAGACTTATTTATCCTCTGTTTTATTTCCTCTTGTATTCTCAATGTAATTAACAATGAAGCCTGTAAAGAGCACTTCTAAGGAGCACAGGATAACAATTGGTGAAGTAAGTGGGCTCAACAGTTCATATATTGACACAATGAATTCAATGGAAAACTAATTAATAAAAATAATAATAATAATTAAAAAAATAGTAGTTTACCCTCTATGGCTTCTTTCATCAAAGAAGCTCAAAGAGCTTTGCAAATATTAAGTAAGCCTCAGAACATACTGATAAGCATCTCTCTCTTCCTCTCATTTTCTCCCTGTAACTAATATTAATTTCTGGATTAAAGTGAATCAGACCTACCAATCAAGAAGAACTGAAAGGTAAAAAAATCCCACCTTGTTTTAAGATTACCCAGAGAATCAAGGCCTGCACAGATGAAACCAACTGCTGCATTTGATGCTATGCAAAATAACCTGTGCACCTGCCCCTGCACTCTAATATTTGTGAAATTTTACTTTGGTCCACAGTGTGTGCAGCCATCTAATTGGATTTTTTTAATCAACTTATAATCCTTTCCTAATCAGTAAACTGTATTGATTGTTCTTACTACTACATTTACAGTCTAACACACAGATTTAGTCAAAGTGAAGTGATTTTTTTTTAATTCTTATTTTAAGAAAGTATTCCCCAAAGCTTAATAAATAGTTCATCTATTCTAGTGTGCAGGAGGCTGGTCTAGGATCTTGAGATCTAATCCTATTTGCAAATGCTTGAATTGTAGCTTTGGAAAAATATTTTAATCACATTACTTCAATTTCCTGCTTTGGAGAAGAGAGAAATAGTATTTGTTTATTTTCAGGGTTTCCAGAAGGATTATTTAAATGTTGTTTTAAAGACGGTGTAGCTGAGTGCACTGTCTCAGAATAGGAATAAGGCAATTATCTGTTTATTAAGGCATTTATTTATTATTCCCTAATTTTATGAACTTGGCCTGGCTGATCTGGGCCATTCTACAGAGGATAAGATTTTGATGAGAATTTTTTTCTATAACCTTATCAGAAGCTTCTGCTTCCTGGTCTCACTTTAATCACCTAGAAGAATGCAAAAACTTTAATTATTTTCCAGTGTAAAGTCAAACCTTGTCAGGCTTTTATAGCAAGTACACAATGCCATTTTCCAAGTGCTGTTTTCTTTGGTTCTTGGAATCCCAGTTCCTGTTTCACATTGCTGTTCCTCACCTCATAATCCCTTTGTATTCTTGGGTCCCATGCAGTTCTTCTATCCAATAACTCACTTGTTGAATCTAATCGTTCGTATTAGCTTTTGAAATGCAAGAATGAGTTGGTTTGATCTCTGCAGCTTGGCCTGGTGAAGGGGAGAATGTCTAGATTGAAATTATTCACAGAAAGCTGTTTGATCTGGTTTGTACAGTTATTTCAGACTGGTAAATGATTTCTGCTCAAGTAAAGACAACGGCGTGGTGCCACTGGACGAGCTGCGTGTGCTTGTTCAGAGCTGTGTGAAAGTCACTGGTTTGGCAAACAGTCCCTGGTGTCAGTCACACTCGTTCTCATCTTCTGAGTTTTACGCAGAATTTCATTTTCTGACTGAACTTGAAGATCTTAAACTAAAACTCCCCTGAACAGGGAAGCAAATGCGAGAGAGGGGAATAGAGGTGAAGTGATCCTTAGGCAGCCTATTTCTCTGACAAATATTTCTCACCCATTGGAAAGTCATGGCACAGGTTCTGACGCAGCAGCTGTTGTCAAGAAGTCAGGAGTGTAAACATATTTGTCCCTGTTCTCCTGTGTTCAATTTTAGAGAAATGCAGTATTGCTTAATTTTAATGAATTATATACAAATATTTGATTAGTCACTGCAGAGTAATATTGCAGATAGTATCTTTAAATGCAGGAAAACATTTGAAGTTCTTTTGCTACCCATTCATGAGCCCAGAAAGGAGAGACTGTTCAAGACAGGTGCCCTTCCAGTGCCTGAGTGTGTACTTTTAGTCTCCTGAAATTTCTATCTTCTAAGGGCAGTTAGGAGTCTGACTTTGAGAAATGCAGTTTAATAAGACCTGTGCTAGTGAATGCCCAAGTTACTTGGGTATTTACCACCTGGGAGTACTCTCAGTGTGTCACCCAGGGCACTCAAAGCTGTATGCTGGAGAAATCTCTCTTTCCAGCAATATTTTGAGAAATTAGGCTTCCTGACAATGCTCTGAACTGCATGCAAACTGGTCGTTTAAAGCAGATGGTCTAAACATGACTCTTGGGTCTAATTCTCTGTATTATGCTAGAAAGGGGGAAACGTGGTATAGGGAAAATCTGAACTGAAATCCATTCTGGTTACTATCAAGGACAAAAAAATGGCAAATAAAAGAAGTCAGAATCCATTTTCTAAAATATTAACATTAATAAGGTAGAGATTTTCTGTTGCATTAGGTGCCCAAATAAGAATAATTATCTTTTAACGTGGTTGCATTTGTTGAGATTACTCATTTGTGCAAAATTAGGTACCTTAGTGATCCTCTCCAAGTTTGTGGCCCAAATCTGGGATATTAGGAATTTTAAGCATATGTGCATGTATTTTAAATTGTATTTCACAAAAAGTGTATAACAAATAGTTCCAAAAATTATTCACTGTTACATGAGTTCAAAAAGTAAATTTACAGTTCACTCAGAACTTCTGTACTTCTTTGTAAAGCTGTAAGTCAAAAATAGAAGTTCGCATGAGGACTGCATTTTCTTGAAATGGCTCTTGCAATTTAGAAGTTTTTTTAAAGTATCTTTTGACTTTCAAGGATAAAGTAAAGAAAAATTTCTTCATCAGTTTAATTTACCGTAAAAAAATCTTAGTTAGCTCTTGCAGACTGTTGCATCTTACACAGAGATCAGTGTTATAACACAAACACCATGCCAAAAGTGGTGCACATTTAGCAGCCACTTATGCATATAATATCCAGCTAATGATTTTGTCATCCATTTCCCATATTTTTTCTGATCTTATAGGATAACTTATTTGTAGCACATATACAAAATTTACTGTTTTGACTGAAGCACCTTAGCAGAGCCATCTTTCAGCAGTTCCTTCAGGTTTCATCACTGTGCTATTACTGTGGGCTAATTAGCCTTTCTCAACAGAATGCTGGTGTTAGAATATGAATGAAGTCCTGCAGCAATCCCTTTCAAGTGTGGGATCACTGGGTTAATCTCTACATGAAACAGTTTGGTTACTGAATGGAAGAGCTGCCATGTGGGCTAAAGCTGGCAAAGTCAATATATTTTAAGAGATTTAGTAAGACACACTCTTCAGAAGTAGCTTCACAAGAACTGTGTGGTCTGCAATAATTTAATAAATTGGAATTACTTTTATATCTAATTGGAGTGCAGCTTTAATTTCCATCCTTTCCATTTGCTGTATAACAAAGACCTAAAGTAATTGAGTGTAATCCTGGGCTGTCACCCTGGGAGCTGGCAGAGCAGGGAGGGTGTTACTTCAAGAGTTTTCCTGACACATTCCAGCTACTACAGAAACATTAAATGAACCCCATTATTAGCCTGTGGTTTCGTTATCTTTTCTCTGACAGAGAAGAGCAAACCTGACACAGGAGGCTGTACACAGTGCCCACACAGGGATCTGAGTTCAGCACCAGTAGGGCCAAGTTGTGATCTGGGAGCTGGTTAGGCTGAGGATCCTCTCCCTACCCCTGTTTGAGTTTTCAGTCAAGGGTACACACTTGGTTTCCCTTGTCTGCTCACTGTCATGCTTGTCACGTTTGCTTACTGTTAATGTTTTGGGCATCCTACAAAGTGCTAGTAACTGAATTCCTTCCACAAATGCCATATGTCAAGTCCTCTAATGCTAAGATTCTCACCTGAGTGATTTTGCTTTGCTGACTGTCCCAGACTGGCAAAGGGGCTTGCATCTCTGTGCAGGGCACCTGGGGAGTGGTAACAAGGGAAAAAGCACATCAATTGTATGAGCATTTTTCTGAGGGAGAGCAGTCCTAAACTGGAGCTGGATGTGTGACTTGTGGCTGGAATGAAAGCAGAGGGAACGCGGTCCTTGCGTCAGAAACAACGTGGGCATTTCTTACCGGACAAGTGTTTTCAGTGGGAGCTTGCTTGACGTTCTTTCTCAGAAGAGTCATTTTTATGTTTATTTTTGCATTAAATGGTCGCTGTCCTACCGAGTTATACACTCTCCATATTGCCAGAAGGAGAAAACTGTAAAGAGATTATTTCATTTTAAGTAAATATTCTTTGCTCTTATGTTTTTCCACTCTGAAATCATAGTTCAACAGCAGTGACTAAAGTGGGTCAAACTTGTTTTACCTGATTTCCAAGTAAATTTAACAAAGTGGATTCAAACATCTAACTCAAACATTATTTAGTTTACCTTCCACTTAGAAAGGGCTGTGAAAAAAGCATAGAGAGTGAAAAGGAGAAACCTCTGTAAAATATGAAAAAGAAATGAAGGCGGAGGAGAAGGAGGATTTATTAGTAACTGCATGCAACTTTCCATAGGTACACAGGCTGAGAGCAATCATTAGCTATCAGTTAAGTAGCCTAGTGAGTAATTTTTAGCCAGAAAGCAGAGTTCAGCTTGTAGATGACATTTATTATTCAAGATATCAAGTATTTTTTGATTTTTTTAACCTCACTACAGACTAAAAAGAAACATTAGCTGGAAGAAAAAAGCTGTCAATTAGTAACAAATCTTGCTATGGGTCCTAGAACCAAATTTTCATCTGCCCATGTCCTGCTTGTTTCCCATTTCCTTTCTTTACTCTTGCAGTTGTGGAGGGCTTTCATGGGAGCACCCACTTTCATTTGCAGCAAGGGAGAGATAAGGATTTCTAATGGGATACCTTTCTCACACAGTGGACACAAATTAGCAGAATTATGAGCCTTCAGTGCCAGAGGCTGCAAGAGGGTGGGTAGGGGGCACATCCTTTTCTGAAGGACCCCCAGGTAATCTTTCAAATGACTCCTTTGTCCTGCGTCACTCCTCTTTGGTCCCTTCTGATAAACCAGGGGAAAGTGAGATGGCAGCCTGCTCTTTGGGAAATGTGTCTACTAGGGTACACTTGACAGGCTGACAGGATATGCATAGCCAAGATATACAATTTCTGCAGTTTTTACTTTAAAAAAAAAAGTTTCTTTGTTACTGTGTAACAAAGATACCAAAAATATCCTGAGATATTTTTCTTGAGAATTGGCTTCTGTTAGAGCTAATTTCACTACACCTGAAGCATTGCCATCAATTTTTCTTTTCTTTTTTTTTTTTTACTGATTAGTTTCAGTAGAATTGTCAGTTACACATTTATTTTTTTTTCCCTTTATGTTTTTCTCTAACATAGAACAAAAAATTCTTCTTATATGGAACAAGTGTACAGGAAGAATTAATCTCCCTATTCAGTATGCAACATAATTTAGTGCTTGTATTACCTGTTCTGTAACTGTGTATGTGTGCACAGCTAAGTATGTACTTCTCAGTAGGGATTAACCTTCTTATCAACATATGATACTGTTAAGTCTACAGTGTTTGCATAATGTTTAGCCAAATTGCTAAAATTCTAAAATCTGGTGATATAGAAAACTTAATGTGTTCTTTAGCATGGTGAATGTGTGTAGAGCGGATCATGAGATCAGCTGGAGTGCTGTTTGTGTTGTCTTGGCTCCTGTGGTGCTTTGAAGTGCAGCTGAGCAGGGGTGACAGTACTGCTTTGTGGTACTATTGCCAGTTCTGCTGCTGTTCCTCCACCATCTCTAAACAGTGTATTTGGAAAATTGACAGATCTCTGTTGAGTTTTAGCCCTACTAGATCTTGTAAAATAGTAGCGGCATTAGATGATGCTTTTTATATTTTTTTCTTCAGTTTCTTGATTATTGTACTGAAAGCAGCCTGCAGATTTTAAATTTGAGCTGATGGATAAAATTGTGCAGCTGAAGAGACACGAGATAGGTTTGAGGTTTGCAATAGGTTTGTTCAGCTTCCCGTGCTAAATGCATGAACATCAACCATGGTGAAATAGCATTACAGATCTAGGTCTAATGAGCTGGCAAATGGATGTTTCCTGAGATACTGAGAGATGGGAGTTTTTTTGGTAGGAAATATTATTATACTATTAATCTGACGATGTTATGGCAAGAGATCTAGTGTCTGTTCTTTGTGGATTGAAATAGGAGGATTTAATTGTTCCATTTTAATTAATTTTGTGCTCCAGCCTAACCTATAGAATTTGAGGAGCATAAGAATGGATGAATCAATTTTTATTGTCTTCTTCTACATTGGCAGGTTTCCTATGGTGGAAATTTTTTTGTGTTGTCAACAGTCACAAATCTAAACATGATTTTTTAACATTTTCATTGGATGAAAATGCAGTTGAAGGAGAGAGAATACTGTCTGAAGGAAAGGAAAAATTACTTCTCAGGGAAAAAGGAATGCTATAAGCAGAAAGAAAAAGCAGCAAAACTCTAGTGGGACTACTTGCTAAAGACAATGTTATCACACATTGAAAGGAAAGAAAAATCTTTAAACATGTAATTTCTATGTAGTGACTCAACCCAAGAAAAGGAGAAAAACTTGAAAAACCTTCCAACTTCATCAACTGTTTACCATTTTTGATCTTTAGAACTATATTTTTAATTTTTTTCCTGAAGTACCACAAGAACCATAAACAGAACCATCTTATATATCTTTTTTCCTATAATTTTTATTACAGGTCACTGTTACAATGAGATTGAACGAATGGAAAAACACTGTCCACACACTATGCTACATGTTGTTTGTGGCAAGTGATTTACGAATAATGGTGTAGCCTGAAATGAAAATGAGTGAGTTCTGAGTGCAAATAGCAGGCATTTACTGTTATACAAAGGAGAGGACATCTCCAAAATCTCTTTTCTGAAGCTCTGCAAGTGTGGCAAGCTAATGTGCCAAAAGAGAATTAAACCACAGGCACTGCAGAGGCAATAGTCACGTGTTCAGTTCCTTCCATGATGTACTGAGAGAATAATTTGGCTAAATATTGGAAACATATGATATAAGGAATAAACTCTGTTGACTTCAAGGCATCTCTGTCAGCCTTCAAAAGCAGTGCATCTGGTTGTAACCAGGCTTTTCTGAATTCTTTAGGCATGCATTCAGTTTCATCCAGGTTTAGAGTCTGTGTTTCGAACCAGATAAATTTAATGCACAGAGAAGTATAAAAAGACCTTTCAGGTATATGCTCAAGACTCTACTTAGGTCTTACGCTTTGCAGATTTCAGATTTTCTCCAGAGAGATCCAATTCAATAATGACATCATTAGCACTGCCTCTGTCTCCCACTGATGGTATAAAATCATTTATAAGATCCAGATGATCAGTTGTGCATTCAAAAATGTGTGATATAGAAAATGGTATTAGCTCACAGTGTTTTATTAAAAATGTGTTGAATTTTTTTAAAAGTAGAAACCCATTCAATGAATATTTGGATACCTCTGTTTAAAACAAAACGAGAGTAACTTCTCATCATGAGGAGTCACTAGAGCCTTATAGAAATAGTAAAAGTGAGAAAACTCATAGGTTGAGATAAAGGCAGTTTAACAGGTAAAGCAAAAGTCACACACACAAGCAAAGCAAAACAAGGAATTAATTCACCACTTCCCCTGGGAAAGCAGGTGTTCAGCCATTCCCATCACCCCATCAGCCATCACCCCGGTGATGGAAAGCAGGGTTCCATCACTTTTAACAATGACTTGAGAAGACAAATGCTCATGTGCTGAGCATGACTCCATGTGGTCTGGGGTATCCCTTTGGTCAGCTTTGGTCAGCTGCTCTGGCTGTGCCTCCTCCCAGCTACTTGCACATCCCCAGTCTCCTCATTGGGGGGTGTTAAAGGAGCAGAAAAGGCCTTGGCTCTGTGTAAGCACTGCTCAGCAATAACAAAAACATGTCTATATTATCAAACTGTGTACAGCACAAGTCTAAAATGTAGTCCCATACCCACTACTCTGAAGAAAGCTGACTATTGCAGCCAAAACCAGCACACTCAAAGCACCACTGAAACGAGTATTACTGGAAAAAAAAAGGAGTCCTTGCATACAAATATATAATGCAGATGATTCCTTGCTTCATGAAACTGAATAGTCTGGAAAAACACAGTGTAACAGGAGATGACAAAGAAACAGGAATGTAATTGTATTTGCTACAATGTGGGCCATTTATAATTTTTTTTTTAAGAATGTCTAATATTGATGCACCCTTTGGCTTTCTGTATGAACAGGCAACTTTCATCTGACTTTTGGTGTATTTTGGTTGATACTTGAATTTTCCAGTTTGTAGCAAGGAAAACTATAGCACAATGACTTTATGGAGGCTGTGAAATATGTATTTTATTCTTTCTTTTGAAAGACTGCTCATCATTAAAGCTCTTCTTAGGGCTTTAAAGCAGATTGCTCAGGACATGAAACATGAGGTTTTAAGATGACATTGCTGTGCTGTAGAAAGTCTTTATAGAAGTGCAGGTGTAAGAAAAATTTGATCTGTGATTACCCTATCAAGTCACATTTGTCTGCTAGCTTTAAAGCTTCTTTTAATCACAGGTCATAGTCTTTGATGTGCATGGCTACTTTTCATTCCTTTTTTCAAAATTTTTTTCTCTGCCTTCCTTACATGCCAAAATCATAATTCTCAGTACTGCTAAATCCACACGTCAGACATTTTTATTTGGGTACTCAGGAAGAGTTTTACAATTTTAACTATAAATTATTTCATTTCAATTCTAGTCTTAGTATAAAGAGTGACTGGACTTTTGCTTTTAACCTTCGTCTTTAAGATATTTCTCTCTATATGCTTAAGGTTTGTTTTTATTGCTTATTGGGTAATTTTGTTTTATCTGCTCATTACGCTTCTGAAAGAGCTAGCAAAACTTTTTAATGACTTGTTAATTAAATGGCAACTCCTCCAAAACTTTATAAAGGACCTGTAGGTGGGCTAAATTCTGCCTTTTGGACTAGAGTGCTGTGGACATCTTCTCCATGGTGCTGATGCCTTCTCCACTCCTTGTCAAGTTCCCATCTGTCGTACCTGGTGCTCTTCATCTCATGCATGTTGCTCTGATTTCACTGGGATTACTTTCAGTGTAAACTGTGGTCTAGCATCAGGTAGGCCAATATGATCTCACTCCTCCCTCACTCTCTAAGGATACATCCAGGCAGCAAATGAAGCACATTCACAATGAATCAGCATTAGGGGACTACAACAATTTGTTACAAACCTTCTGGGGCTTGTGGTCAAAGCAGTGGCTTGATTTGATTTTGGAGTGTGTGGCAGAAAGGGCAACAAACTAGATGGCCAGTGTATAGAAAGCCACAATGCTATGAGTTCCATGCCTATTTAAATTATCTGAATTTGTCCTTTACTGTAAGACATGGACTAGTTGAGGGACTATTAGAATTTTTGAAAAGATTGACTCCTTTAATCCTTCTGTTGTAATCATGCCTGACAACAGGAGCCTTGGAAAGTAGCTGTGCATTAAGTGTTTATTGCAAGAGAGCAGAAGTTATGCATTTCATTACTATTGTTCAAACCTCGGCCCAAATATGGAAAATGTACTGGCTTTGCAAATCTCAGATTCATTCAGTCAGAAGTCTTTGGCACCAGGGATCAACTGATGAAAATTAGAGAACCAACAGGTGGCTTTGAGCTTTTTCGTTTCCTTTTTCCTACCCAGTTGACAGCAGAATCCTACAATAATAGAGTGAGCTACAATGGCATCTAATGATTTTCTGGGAAGCAGGGAGTACACTCCAGCAGGGAACCAGAAGCCATGTCATACTGATGTTTAATATGCTGAAGTTTAAAACCTGAAGCCCCAGCAGTTGGTGACTGAGACATGCTGGGGAAGAAACAAGTAGCCCTGCATTTATTCACCACCTTATATTTTACTAAAATTTATAACATTCTAATTTCAAAGCACTGAATAAGCATACATAAATGGGGAAAGACATACTGATTTTAATCCAAACGATGATTGCAGCCTGCAGAAAGTTATTTCTTGGACACTATGTCAAACAACTTTGGCTATTCAACTGAAGCAAATTTCCTAGGCTATTTTCAGTAATTTTAAATGAAGGAGACTTATTTAGTCTTTTTTTAAACAAAACTTTTAAACAAAATATATTAAAAATTAATAATAATTAATAGAAAATTTAATTATAAAACAAGCTGTGGAGCAACAGAGAGGGAGAAATGCCAGCCTTTCCACCCAGCTGCACTTCCCGGGACACCTGGAGGCAGGGTCAGGCTGCACTCCCAGCTGCAGCTGGGCAGTTACCTGCAGGGAATCACACCTGATGGCATGGACTGGTTTCTACAAGTCACCCATCCAGGGTAGGAGTTACTTGCTTAAACCTCAGGGCTAGTACCTTGTTGGATGGCTTTGGTATCCAGGTTGCCTGCAGAGGGCTGGCAAATACATCAAGGTACACAGATGATCCTCTGTCCCCTTGAGGAGGGAGCATGAGGCAGGAGATCTAATCTACAGTATCCAAAATTGTGCTAGATGCTTGTGTTTTGTGTGCCAGGACCTAGTGTCAGAGACAATCAGATAACACCATGAAAAACAGAAAAAGAAAAGTACTACTTAGGTCACCTATTTATAAGCATTTGCTTAATTCTATTACCTTCAATTAGAAAGAGGTCAGGCCCATTACCAATGATCTCCTGTATCTACTTCTTCCTTATGGAAAAAAGAAAAAATCATCTTTCCTATCTAACTATTTTTATGCATTTGGAAAATGTCACATTCCCCCTGTGCATTCTTCCATTTATTCACATGAAAGTACTCCATCTGTATATCAATATCATTAAGAGGATATACATTTCTCTGAGTAAAAGTCAGATGTGTTCGAATGATACTGTAAATGTGGAGTGGGGGTTTTGGACTACTTTTTTCTACCTCCTCAGCTTAAATAATGCACGCAACGAATAAAAACGTGGTCTCTATGCAGTACCTGCAAATAATGTTTGGTGTTGTATCAGAATGGAATGATATGTTGAATTATTAAAATATGTTTATGTATATTCTGATACATACAGGTGTAAAAATCCATGAATACATATTTGCTCTATATGTAAAAGCTTAGAGTGTTTTTATTGTGCGTTGGTGGTTGCCAAAAGTGAGTTCTAAGTGTTTTATGAGACCAGTCAGCAGCAAGAGCTTGTACTCTTAAAACAGATGTTGTTTATAACAGTGCTGTTATAAACCTTATTACCCTTTGTAATAATTAGCTGATTTAGCAGGTTTTGGATGTGGGAATAGCAGTTACAGCTTCGTTCTGGAAAAAACCTGTGGGTTTTTCATTTGTTTGGCTACTCTGTGAAATGTATCTTAATTCCTACCTCTTAAACTTTGAGGAAAGCATCAGGGAGGTCTGTGGAACATTAGGGACATAAGACTGCCACATTGACTATAACTCTTAATGTTTTAATATTTTTATGGATACTGAATCACTTTGAATTGCAGGACTTTGCATGCATAACTCCTTATACATGATGTTGATAATACAGTCCTACATTTCAGTGACAGATGGATTGATACGATTTAGATGAAGATGTGCTAATTTGAATGAAATGACAGGTATACTTTATGCCTGATGCAGAAAGAGTATGATATGTTTGTTTCTAGAAAGGAAAGAGTCATATGGTGTGTTAAATACGTTTTTTTATACAGGGGTATACTTTTTGATGTGAAAATCTGTAGGAGTGACTAACTCTTTCACAGCTCTTACTGTATATCCTGGTAGGTAAACCTTTTGTCTCAGGTTTGTATTTGCAAAAAAAATATCTAATTATCTACTTAGACTTACTAACAGAGAGGAAATGCAAACCAAACTTCAATACCTTGTAATCAAACAAAACACAGTATTTGGGTTTCGATACTGATTGAAAGGATAAATTTATGTCATCAACAGTTGAGTACATTCCTGTTTGTATTTATTTGATTTCTGGATAGATTCTTGAAGCTTTTTGTAGCAAGTGAAGTGCACCACTGGCAGGAAGATTTATTGTATTTCTTAACTCTTAAACATCTAGCAACATTATAAAATCTGCAGAGAGGAATGAACCCTTAGGGAGTAGCAGAGGTACTTACCTCTCATGTGGGAGACCTCTGTCTGTAACTTTTGTCTTCCCCTGAATCCCCAAAGAGTACCCTGCCCATCAGCCACTCATATCCTTGGAGCTATTCAACTTCCCAGGTCAACCACCATCTCTCAGCTGTGTCACGGCTGTCTCAACCACCACTGCATTTTATTTCGTTCCAGTAAAAATCTTCTTTGTCTGAACAAGCGGGGAAGATACTGCAGACCTTTGCAAAAAAAAATAAATTGTAATAAAGCTCTAATTCCTTGGATAGGATTAAACCTGACTCCTTTTTTTTCATGACTGGTGCTTGTGATCCAGGAACAATAGCTTTTTTGTAGTTAGTCTGTGTTAGATGTTGCTTGGGCCACAGTTGCAAATATCTGTAGGCCAGGGAAGAAAGCTAACCATGCAATATCTGTGCACACATCAGAAGCACCCATTAGCACCACCTGAAACATTAATGAAGTGTAAAATTGAGAATGTGAATATTTGTTAATTGAGAGGTCGCTGAAGTTTTTATAGTGTCAGCTTTTATTCTTCTATCTTTTACTTGTAGGTGACTAGGGAGCAGTAATATGCATTTAAGCAATAAGAATGAAGATAAATATATAGTAAATATGAAGTGAAAATAATTTTATAAAAGTACTGAAATAGAAATACAATGAAAAATCAGGACATATCTACTCTAGATCACTTAGAAGTGGCGATCTAGAAGAAACAACCTTTTTGAAATCTAAAGCATTACACATCCTTAAGTTTCTTCTTTTTAAATTTCTTTAAAAGCTTATGGGGAGATCTAAGGCTTTATCTCAGTTAATCTGAAAGATCTCAACATGATGCTTTAATGTTACATCACAGACAGAAAAACTGTAAATTTAACTACTATGCCTTTTCAAATAGGAGTTGTCTTTTGTTGTACAATGTTTTCTGTCAGGAAATAGTAGCTTTCAACAAATGAATGAAATGTTTTAAAACTTTTATTTAAAAAATCCCAGCAGATGTAATAAAAAAACTATATATATATATATGTATGTAAGAAGTCCATTTCAAGTTATTGAAATTCAGGCAGTAACTGGGGAGGGAGGGAAAGTAGGGGAGAAGCTTAGGAAAAAAACAGGAAATCTACTTCTCATGTATGCATGAACTCAGCTTCTTAAATGGTTAGTACATTGGTTTCCCATTGCAAACATGTGAATTACAACCCTATTTCTGTTGACAAGTGGAAATTGTATACTGATGATATCAGTCTTTCTTTTCTTTGCTCATCTATGGAAATGAAATTTGCAGTATCTGCTGGTAGGGGCAAGTGATTACGACACAAGTGTAGTGTGAAGTGTATTTTCTGAGCTGTGTGGAAGACTATGTCTGTTTACAGTCTTGTGTTTCCTAACTTTGCTGATCACTGACTGATACATTTGTTAATGGGAGAAAAAATGAAAAGCGAGTCTTCTTCAACTGAATTGGAAGAGTGAAGCTGGCAGGATCATACATCTTCCTCTCACTGAGGATGATACTTAAGGCTGAATTGCAAAGAGGGAAGGGTAATGATTGGAAACAATAGGAAATGTAGCAGCAGATTTGGTTTGATCTTCATTTACGTTACATCTTTTTCTGCTTTTCAGAAGTTGTTCTATTCAGATTGAATGATTTTGTCCTGAAACAGAAAGGCTATTTCATACATGGGCTTGGTGACTCCAAAAGGTGGAGAAGAGAGTCCTGTTTTCTGAGACTGTGTTTCCCAATGGAAGAGTGGCTGTGATCCTGTTTAAATGAATGGCACACTTGACTTGGTATGGCACAAATTGTGTTCTCGAGTTGTATGGGCTGCCCAGTGCACGTAGTCTGCCGCTCACAAAGTTGGAGAGGAGGTACTCCGTTTATTATTGGTACTTGTAGCAGGCAATTGTATGATTTTAATAGTGATTACTCAAAATTAATGAAATCCTATGATCATCCTTCCAACCTTTGAAAATCTTGGGACTAAATGAAAGATATTCAGCACCTTAACATCTATTTACTGGAAGCCAGTAGTCACTTACTCAGCAAATTGTTTTGGTCAGGATACGTAATCTATGTAAATAAACACAAAGTAAGGAAAATAATTATATTCAAAACGATGATAGTCTCAGCTTAAATAATTAATGTGTCATTTTTTAGTAACTACAGTGGGAAGTGTCACTAAAACTAAGCATCCATATAGAAGTCAGCAGATGTTCATACTAATCACACCATTTTTTCTAGAATGTATCTTTTCCCCTTTTTTTTAAGTATTAGACATTATACAATTGTGATAAGAAGGATATTGCCCTCTATTATAGTGAATAGAGAAATAACTAATTAACTTTATATTAGTAATACATAAGTCTCCATTGTTAGGATCGGTTCTCTAAATAGATCTAAACCAGAAAAAATAAGCCTAGCATAACTCCTGAAGTAATTTCACATTATTCTCAAATTACCCATAACCTTATACTCCCTGCTTTATGACTGCTGTGCACAATTACTGTTGTAACTGTGAAGATTATTTTCTATATTCATTTCAATTTCATAATAAAAATAATTAAAATTATATGATTAATCAAGATACACTGGTCAATATCAGCAGCTTTAAAGGTGTTTTAAGCTTTTGATTAAGTTACCCGATCAGTGTTGCTGCACTTAGAATTTCAACAACAGTGCTGTGTCAATACATGGTCAAGAACTAAGGCTTTGTTGTTCCAACTAGCAACAGAACTGCAACAGAAATTTATCTTCCTGTAATTGGCAAGTTCATGGAGAAGGACTGGAATTATTAACTAAACATCTTAATAGAAGTTAACTCACCTACAGAATGATTTGGATTTTTCTCAGATCTTTCGGACCTCAATAGAAAAGTATTTTCTATTACGCTTGAAAGAAAGGCTGGCTGGTAGATATGACGTGGTCAGATGCCTGAAGGAACACTAATTATCTCTCTAGTATTGTGTTGCACATGATAGCAGGAGGCAAAATCTGTTCTCATTATGTTTTCATCACTGCAATTTGAAAAGGATATCTCTTGTGCTTCTTCACATAAAGCCATCAAGTATTTTAAAATGTTAATGGGTCTTAATGAGGATAGTTTCATACAACCTTTTTGTGGTTTCTTTGAAAATTAACTATTGTTGTGTTCTTTAGATCACTTGTATCATTCATTTTGGTGACTTATAATGAGAATACTACTAGTAGTACTGCTTCATTCCTTCATACTGTTACAAGAAGGTTTTCAGATATTGACATAAATCTACATCCTTTCCAGGTGGTGAAAATTACCCTGTTTGTCTCCCTCATCAGAGATCTTACAATTTCAGTTTTGTAAATTCGCACATTGCTCTTTTATTCTTTTGATTTTTGATGGCTTGATCACCTTTCAGATAGAGGAGAAATAGGCAATTTCTCTGAATGTATTTGCTATTCTGTTAGATTAGGCCCTTATGAATATCTGATCTTCTATGCTTTCCAGCCTTGGCCGTGATTCTAAGCAAGCATGTCAGATTCCCCATCTGTATTTTCTGGTGCTAAGATAAACTTGTGTTTTCTATCAAGGAAAATACTATACATTGATGCTGTTATGTATGTGAATATCAAACTCTCATCACCTGTCTCTTCTGTTGCAAAATGTTTTTCAAGAAAAATATAAAAGCTACTGCAAATCATGGTGAAAAGGCTTTTGATTTTTTTTTCTACTATAATATCTCTGGCAGTGTGTCTTTGCTGTCTACTTTGGATGCATGTTTTTGAGCATCGAATATCACATGAAGTGTTAACATTTGGTAGACTCTTGCAAATTTAATCTGATTTTCATGTGGGATGTGGAAATCAATAGAAATATATATGTGTTTATGTAAAATGTTTTAACATCAAATAACAAAGGTCTATTGATATGGCAAATGCAGGACAAATTCAATAGGAAATACAAAAGGGATGCATAGGGATTTGAAAGCATTCTCATGTTGCACAGTGTCGTGTTAAATCATATTTCATAATGGGAGGATAATGCAATGATAACGGCAGACGATGTCCCAGAGGTAGGTGATTTGGGAACAACTATTAGCAGGACTGTCTTGTCAATACTATTTTGTGCTACTGCCAGTTCTGAGAAGAAAATATAAGCCATGTTAAGATGTATGCATGATTGTTATTTGGTAAAAGAAAAATCTTTTTCTGTAATGGGATATAATTTGTTTCATGCTACCAAGCTTACATTTCTGGTCTGATAGAATTGCTGTAGAAAATTACAGATTGTCTGTGTTGTTATACTGCACCAGCTTCGTTTTTTCTGTCGATTAGAATGACCGAAATTGTTGTTTATATGCATCCTAAGGATTTTTAGATATGAAAGGTGAACATAACCGGTACCATAGGGTCAAATAAGACCTTAACTCTATCACATGCTATTTTTTCTGATTTAAATAGTAGAAAAATACAAAAAGAATTGCCAGCAATATCTATTTGATTAACTGGTTTTTTCTCTGTGAAATTTCTTTAACCGTTTTCTTCTCCCAGCCAGAGCCATTAATTTACTGAGTATCATATTTGAACTTTGCTAATGCCTAAATCTTCCTTCTTAAGTCTTCAAATGTTTTCTTGAAGATATATGTGTCTGTTTGGATATGCACTTGGGCAGAGTTATGAAACTGCAACTTCTTCATAGAAGGAAATCAAATTATTTTGGGAACATGATTGGAATTAACATGGTCCACTTGGATCCAAGCTAAGAATAAAACTTTACAGCATTTGTGGCATTCTTTTGCTCTTTTTACTTGTTTTGTTTGCTGTAGTCGTTTGTTTGATTATACTGAACTGTGCCACTAAAAAAGAAAATGAGTTTCAATATTGAGCAGCTATGTTTCTAACCATCAGTACTCCAGCACCAATAATTAGAATCTCATATTATGTAATACTGTTAATTTCACATGTTCCCAAAGTGCTTTAGTAACTTTAAATTTGGATTAGTTCAGCTCTTCCTGGATAAAACTTTCACTAAGATCAAATAATCCTTACTTGCTTAAGACAAGAAACAGTAAAGCATGTCTTATTCAGATGGGAACTTACAGGGGAATTTAGGGAAGGGGCACTTATTTTCTTATTTAAAATTCAAGTATGATATAGCTTCTACTGCACATAGTCTGAAAATGCCATAGACAATTTTTAATGATCATGGAAGTGTACACTCTGATGTGATGTCTTTTCCAACAGCAGAGTCTTTCTACCACACTGAATATCTGTCTAAGTGCACTCATCTTCTTGGTTCCTGGGAGCAGAGAGGGCTGCAGTCCCCCTGGCTGAGATACAATAACTTGTGCTTCTTTTCAGTCTTTTAAGTGAGTAATATAAAAATTTAGATAGAGGTTGAGAATCAATTTTAAAATACAGATGTGCAAGCTGATATGGATTGGGCTGAGAAGTGTAATAGCAACAAAAAGACAATGTACTAGAAAAAGTGCTAATACTTAAGTATATAGCAAAGATGCCAACCTAAAATTAGGCTGAATTATATTTAAAAAAATCAAGATTTTCTAAAGCTTTAAATAGATTATTTTTCAATTTCTAACTCTGTCATAGTTGGAGACTGTACAACAGCCAGATCCACAGCTTGACCTGCTATTATTTCCTTAGGAGCCTTTTATTTGAACACAGCATCTTTCAACCATTCAAGAGAAGACCTTGAACTCTGCTTCTGCTCATAGCAGAGGTTATGCTGAGAATACTTTTGATAACACGTCTTTTCTTCTAGGGATGCTTCTGCAATATATATGCTACTAGTTTCCTTGGAGACTGGCATGCAGTCAGCAGAATGGTTCTATAGCACCTGTAAATCAAACTTCAAAAGGAGACACTGTCCTTGTTAGTGGAAATGGTATGCATGATGGTGAATGAAGAGAGTTTTCCTTTCTTCTTGTCTTCCAGAGAATGATGGCTGTAGTGCTATAGAGAGACTGAGATTGTGTCAGATGGTGAAGGCTGGGTAGACTGTGTAGCAGACTTCAGGCTGCCTGGAGATTTTATCAAAATATAGCATAGGACTGCATTTAATTTTAGATAATAAGGCCTTGTTTTGCAAGTGATTTTGTGAATGGCGATAGTTGTATATGTATCATTAACTGTTTAGATATGAAAAGATACATTAGTAATTCTGATAAGCTTGAGCATCTCTGTAGCAACTTCTTTTATCACAGATCCTGTAATCTTCATGTATCCCTTTTATGTACCCTTCGTGCATGAAGAGATAGGGCCAATCCACTGTGAGGAGGTGAGTTTGGATCTGTTTTCTACAAGTCAAGCACTTTATATTTCTCCTCTGTCCTTTGCCAGGTGGTTAAGAAATATGTCCTAATGGTTTCCTATTTCTTTCCCTTATTCCAATGTTTTAAAACGTTATTAGCTTTGGCAGTTAGAAATTTGGTCAACATTCAGCTTCCCAGCTCTCACACAGAAACAAAATTAAAGGACTCATTTGCTTTTAGATTAGCCACTGATTCAAAAAGGTCTAAAAATAAATAATTGGAGACTCAGCTTGGGAACAGGTGATGTACTACAAGTGAGGCAAAAGGCTTCCCATTGGACCAGACACATGGGAATTCAGTTGAACAACACTTGGTCAAATAACAGTGTTCTATACAATCCTTATCATCCCAACTTTATAATAAGTACTGTTACTGCCAATGTCAACAACAAAATTTCCTGTGACTTCACTTTTAGTGTCAAGTTTCTAGAGTAAACCCACAGCTAAAAATTGCCAGCAGTAGATACAAACAATTTAAAAAATATATCAAATGTTCTTCACAGTCTGAGCAAATTTTAAGAGCATGATGCTCAAATGTTTGATTTGATAGTGCTGTGGGCTGTTCATGTGCTGAGACTGCTGACTGAGGAGATCCTTTAGGCTGCTTACGCTTTGCTTTGCAAGGGAGGTGGGCAAGGGAACCCCACAGTGAGAGTAAATGGATATTACAGCTTATCATGGCATTTCTGAGTGAAAATAGAGGGGCACAGTCAACTACTGTGTGATTGTTATAATCCATAGCTTCAGAATCTGACATATTAACGTCTACAACAGTCAGTAAAGCTACAGTTGAATCACATTTGATCAAATATGATGTGTAGCCACAGGGCAGTTCTAATTCTTGTGTTGTTTTCTGCAGTCTCCCATTGTTCTTCAATGCTGTTAGGACATGGCCATATTTTCTTCTCTGCTCTGACCTCCCTCAGCCACTCCTTATAGTCTTCTAGGAGTTATGCAGAATTCATCAGATTCATCTACTAAGAGGCTTTATCATGTTTGCATGATGAATTTGCATATCTGCACAGTGAGTTAATCCTCACTTTGCATTTCCTCCCAGACCCTGCAAAAAAGTGCCTGATTCCAGTTTGTGTTACCACTGAGTGGGTACAGGTATCAGACCTTCTGTTAGCAGGTCAGCTTTGCCTCAGTTCCTGGAGTAGCAGCTGTCTGGCCGAATTGTTTTGGACATCAAAACTATCCAAAGAGCAATGTCTCCTGTGAATTATGTGAAGTGCATTGTAATTTGTAATGTACTGCTAAAGACCATCCATGGCTCTCTTCTAGAGGAAGAGAGGACTACACAGCCAGTCTGCCAATACACACTCTACAACACCCCTCCAGCATGGTTTGGGACATATGAACATAGATCATATGGAAGATACACATCTGAGTAGGCGCTTGGAAAGATCCTTTAATGTCCTTTGGATGAAAGTAGAAAGTTAAAATTTGGGACTCCAGGAAACCTCAAACATCTTGTAATCTTCTTGCAGCCCGAAAATGAGGCGCTAGCAGAAGGTAGGATATAGTCAGATGAATTGTTTCTCAGACTGATTTCAGCATGATTAACAGTAGCCATTCCAGCCTCACAAGAGCAATGCAGGAAGCACAGCTCAGCTCCAGCTAAATCAGCAAGCTGTCCCTTCTCAATTACCCTCTGGGTGCCATTCAGCCCTATATACTTATTTCCACTATAATTTTATTTTTATCATTGTTTGCTTCAACACTCAGTGCATGTGCACAGAGTGTTGCTAAGAACTCTGGTATGTGACACTTATCAGGACACAAGAAAAAATTAAAGGTGCTCATCACAAAATATATAGTTGGTAAATCATTGACTTAGGCTGAAAACATAAAGCCCCAAACCCAGCTTGTCTATTAGATTCAAATAAGACATAACTGATGGTTTAGAGAACCTATTATGAGTGTTGCCTGAATGAAATGCAAAAAGCTCTCTAGAAATTAATTATACCACCCTCTGTGCCCTGATTTTGTAGCTACATGAATCTGGAATATTTGTGAACTTACATGCACATCCTATTGTTTTTATTTTCTAGTCAGAATTACACTTTCTATTATTTGCCTTCAAGTTTTTAGGTTGTTAGGTATGAAAATCATTAGAACATTATAGCACACATGAAACTCTTTAAAGAACTTCAATTAAAGGTTCAGCATAAGAGGGCTTTGTCTTCCCTTGATGTACAGACTAAACTCCATTAGCATTAATAGAACTTACATGTGTTTGATGAAAAGAAAACGGGACCACAGTTTGTAGGGGGAAAACTTGAAAGAAAATTAGTTTCTTAATTATAAATAAAATCTACATTAATAAATGTTACAGACGTGCCATGAAAAAAAAATCTGAGACTCACAGTTTACACTAAGTAAAAAAATTATTTTAAATTAAGTACTTAGATAGTAGTAGCTTGTTTCTAATTCTTTTATTTTTCATGTATTCATATATTTTGTAGTATCTTATCTAGGTGTGTCTTTGTTATTGGTGCTGTATAAATATGTAGTGAAATTACTGACCTAAAGATATTGCAGTGTTAATTTTATTTATAGCCCAAGTAAACCCTATTGTCTATGACATTGAGTTCCTACATAAGTAAAGCATTTGCTGTCAACTACAGATAAACTTCAGTGAAACATTAAATAAACTAATCTTCCTTACTAGGATTGGTTATATCGAGTTAACCACTAATATTTGTCCCTGTTTATTAATTAGTATTCCTAATGTGCCCTTGGATAATCATGTATAGAGGGAGCAGTATCTGTCACTTAGCTCAAGTCAAAGTTGACAGAACAAATCTAGTTATTTTAATAGTTAGTTAAATAAGCATTTGGATTCTTGAAATTTTTCAATTCTATCCTGCCAGAAAAAAAGGCATTTTTTTCTTTTCTACCTGAAAACTAGATGAGCAGGACTAATTCACAACTGATTTCAAGAGTAAAGAAAATTTGTAGTATGTTTTCCAGGATGTAAAAAGATACAATTCTAACCCTGAATCAGTAATTTCGATAATTTGAAAAGATTGTTTCATGATTGGAATAAAAATCTTGTAATGATGGAATATTTCTGAACACTAAAAAGTTATTTTCAGTGTGTGATGAATAGAATGACAGTTTACTGCTATAGCAAGGAATCCTTTTACTTTTTGGCATCTTATATGGCAGCAATTCTTTAATATTTAAAATGCAAATGTTTTATTTCTACTATGGTTACTCTTTCATTTGTGTATATCTGTTAATTTGCACAATCTATGGGAGAACATCAAAACTGGACCCATAATCTATATGAAATAATGTCTCTGTTGGCCACGCAATTTACCACAAAGGGAAACAAATATATTATTATTCCACTTTGATTTTTGTGCCAAAGGATTGTGGGGTGGGTTGATCCCCTTGGTGTGGCTCATTAGTTAATATCAAGGGTGTGGAATGCAAGTCCGTGTATGGTTTCTATAGGAAGCATTGACTGTCTGGACGCTCAGAGGAGGCACTGATGTTCACGGGGAAAATTTGCTGGGACAGGACAGGGACAGCCTGTTCTCCTGAGCTCAGTCATGTGGGACAGACGGAAGGGCTATGGAGTAGTGAGAGATTGGTAGTTGCAGCAGCAAAGAGGAAGCTTTAGAGCTTTTTCTCTAGTGATTATGCCCTATTGCAAGGTTGGAACTCATCTGCCTAACTACTGGACTAGATCCAAAGAAAGAGGAAACCTTCAGAGGCCATATGTTCCATTTTTAAAAAATACCAGGTCAACAATTGCCAAGTTCTTCCTGTTTATATCTCAGGGCCTTCTAGGGAGCTTGACATGTCTGAGTGATTCATGCATTACTTCAGCTATAACATTTGATAAACCAAACAGAAACTCATAGTTAAAATCTCCCTTTCTGCACTGCAACTACTTTGTGCTTTTTGTGGAAACCCATTGGGACACAGTTTCTATTAAGCTCTCTTGTGCCTCCTGCAGTTTGCTGGCAAGATGGTTGCACTAGGGGGATGCTGGCGGCACATAGCAGCTATAGGATTCCTCCAGTTATCCTCTACATCATTCCCTGTTTCCATTTGCTCCTTGCAGCAAGAAGTTGTAAAAGTAGCAACAGAGGGCAATTTTAGCACTTCTGCTCTACCGCGCAAGTCCTATTAAACCAGCAATATGATACACCTTAGACTCTCTTGTTTATGAGAGCTGGGACAGAACACCAGAACAACAACGAAAAGATTTCTTTGCAGCCAGTCACCGGCTCAGTCAGTAACAGCCATGGGTTTCCCTGGATCATTGAAGCCAGCAATGACTGGGGCCAATTTCTGAGCAACTCTGTCCTTCATAAAAGTAATTTCTGTTTTTCAAAAGCTTTCAATATTAGACACAAAAGAAATGGCCAGCAAGACAGAAAAAGAAAAGAGTTCTCTTTAAAGCTGCTCATAGAACTGAGCTTCTAAACTATTGTATTCATGCCCTCCTTGGTGCTGGTTGTTCTCAAGAATCAGGACAAGCTAATTTGCCCACAATTTGCTGAAGACAGAAAGTAATATAAGTAAAGTACGAAATTCCAAAGTACATTGCTGACTTACAACCAGTTTAGATAGTTTTTGCAAATTGTTTATGCTATTATTCTCAATGCCAAATAATTGAATTGCAAAATTCTTATTGATACTGTTGTAACTAATATTTTCCCCTCCAGGTATGTGTATCTCGGTGTTGCGAGCCTTGGCTGTTTCTTTTTTGGGTCTTATTTTATTGGATGACTTGCATATTTATTTAACATCTTTTTGGAATTTTTTTCTCACACTGTGAACAAGTTTGGTTTAAACAGATGTATAGATGGTGACGTGCAAGTTAAACCACTGAGCTTTATTTTAATAAATCTGGCATAAATACTTGGGATTTAAAGATTTCCTTTCAGTACTGTGTGGTTAACGGATCTATATAGCTGTCAGTTTTCAGTATAGCTCTTGAAATCAAAGCTCACTAGCTGACCTGCTCACAAGAACTTGCTTATAAAAGCAAAAACTTAAAAAAATGCATCAGAGGATGAACAAAAAAAAAAGATAAAAATAAATGAAAATAAAAGAAATAAAAAGAGAAAAAAAAAAGAAATGAGGGTGTCAGTGGCACTTGATTTTCTAGGATTGTAAGGGCATTGAAGGAGATAAATGGCTGCAGACACAGAGTTTGATTTCGGGACTTGCCCACCGACCCTTTTCGGTGTTCCTCTTTTCTTCATATTCTCTCGTAAACAGCACCCAGTGTTTTTCTCTTAGTTAACCGGAATTCCCAGGATCATCCCAGACCAGTGCCCTGATCCCACACATTCACACTGGCATCATGTGGTGGCTGTGTTCAGCCACGAGAGAAAACCACATGCTTATCATGCAGGCTGGTTAAAGTGGTTTTCCACTTTGAGACATAACATTCTCTCTCTCAAAGCGCTTAGCCAAGGTCGATCCTCCTTTCTGATTCTGATTAACTAAATGCAGGTGCAGAGTAACTCAGCTTGTTCCCACAGATTGCTGCTGGAACAGGTAGTGTGGTTCTTACACTCATCACTAAGCAGCAATTGCAGAGTTAATTAGTCTTCAGTGTTAGCAAGTGGGTGGCATTTACTTTTATAATAGTAGGTCTGTCTCTAAAAAGGAGATAGCACAGATCATGATTGTGTACCTTATCTTTTGAGGCAGGAACAGTAAAGACTCTGTAAATGGGTTTAAGCAGAAAGTTAACTAAAAGCATTTTGCTCTGTCCCAAGAATGTCATTTGTTCTAATTATAGAATGGCAAATATCAAGTAGAAATGATGCTGTGCTGGGGTGGTGATGGTGACTCAGTGTTCACTACTCACTGTAGAGCAGGCTGTCAGAAAGTGCTGCTTTTCTGACTCACTGCATCTTGTAAATGAAGAAAGAAACATGAACTATATTCATATTATATTCATATATGCCATGTTATTTAATTCTAACAGCGTTTGGAGTATTTGCTCAGTTACTGAGCCCTTTAAAGTGTTAAGCCCTTACTTAGTAGTAGTGCATAATAAAATTACTAGTATTTTAGATATGCCTGTGGGATTAAGTGCCACACTTAAATAATAATAAGAATAATAGCAAAGATAATATCTTATTATAACAGAAATGAAATCTCATCTATGGCTCTTTTACATGAGTTTCAAACAAATACAGAAGCACATACACAACACTAAAAAGAGTTTTAATAGAAGACTTACAATAAAAATAATTTCAATTATTCTATTGTGCTAATTCAACAAAAAAACAAATAACTAGTAACCTGGAGAAAAAATATTCTCTTTGAGGAATGCCTTTTTCTAAAGAAACTTATCTCATTTCCTTTTTACATCAGAAAAAGAGTTGTAATTCTGTGATTGTCATTTGTTATGATGTAATATAAACTATTAACATCTATTTTAGGCTTTATATAAGAAGAGTTTTATTTGTAACCATCATTTCAACATTTGGTCACATTTCAGGGATGTTGAGCAAGACTCATCACCTACCTGAAATAATGGATAATTCCAAGCTTCTTCAAAGGGGGCTTTTTACACTAAATTTCCAAATTGTTTTGCAGTATCATACCTGGAGTAATAGGGAACATTTTTTTCTCCAGTTTCAGAAACTACTGATAATTTTGCCATAACATTATCATAGATATTTTGTGGAATTCTACTTAACTCTGCTTTTCAAAACTGGCTAGTATTTTACATTAGTGTTTTAAACAAGACAGCTTTGTTAACTAATTATATATTATGTTGAAGAGACAGTCAATAACTGAGTGGTAACTGATATATATTTCTTCAAAATTTTCCCTCAAGAGCCCTATCAGCTCTTCTCAAAAATCTTCCCCTTCCCCTACACCGTCAATGTAACACTTTAGTATTTTCCTCCAAATTTTAGAGTACTGTCCATAATAACCAATATACTGGAAGACCTCCTTAGAAGAGGTCTTGGGAAAAAATGTGTAAGGGGTTTATTTAGTTTTGTAAATGGAGTGCATAGGAGGAAACTGCAGAACAGACGGAAGAAATGCTATTACAGATTTGCCAACGGTGCAATCAAAGACACATCTAGTTAGTACCTGGCAATATTTTGGCTACGTATTTCTGTTATTTGAGAAATCTCTTGCTAAGGACGGGTGAACCGGTTTTAAAAGTGAGATAAGAACTAACATATTTATGTTACTTTCCTGTTTTATTGCTTATTGTTCATTACATCCTGTTGAAGTTGAGTGTAGTGGCTTGGTAACAGCAACATGCTAAAACACAGACCAACTCAGTGAACGGAGTCATTGAGCAGACTGTTTACTACTACTAAGGATGGAGCTCTGAGGACCCTTAGTCTGTTTTCTGCTTGCTTTTTTTTCCTCTGGTTGTAAACTGGGCTCAACACTGAACATTTCAGAAGCTGATCTTCAGAGCCTTCCTTTCTGCACTATGGATGCTTGGATTTAAATGTGTGTAATGCATATGTGTAATATATGTATATATCCATAGCTACTTATATTTACAAAAAAAGTTGGGGAGCTGCATTTTTGCTTAAGACAAGACTACCATACTGAGAATAACCTGAAAGATAATATAAATTATTCTTCATTTTTTTTAATCTCATTAAAACTGAATGCACGTTTTTGAAAGTGCTTTTGAACTTTCAAAACTGAGGCTGCCCAATTCTCAACCATTAACTTTCATACAAAATCTACTTACTCTACAGCTAAGGCATATTTTTAGTTTCTAGCTTCCAGGTTCTTTAGAGGCACTTCAGAACAACAAATTCACTTTGTATTATTTTATTTGTATTTATTATTGTCAGTAATCATCATGTGCCTGTTTAGCTGTGGAGCTACATTGTCTGATGGTCTCAGTCATCTCTTATCAGTATTCTCTTTAATGAAAAAGCACAGATGTAATGAACAGTGATTTAGGAAAAATAATTATACAGATCACCTGTGCGCACACACACACACACAAAGAATCCAGCTCTCAGTAGCATTGGTTCCACAGACATAAAAGCAGGAATCCGTAGGAACAATCAGCAATTTCAGGCTTACCAAGAAAATATGACAGAAAAATAGATCCCAATTTCTAACAAATCCAGGGAAAGGTTAACAATTATTTTGATGGTGGTGGATCAGGGAAGAAAGAAAATATTAGCAGCTCCGTGAATTTTCCTGTAATGTTGGGGTTTGGGTGTTGTAAAAGCGTTCGGATATTGTGGTAACAGGATAAACCCCTAAGAGATGTTAAAATGGTAAGAAATTGCTGTAAGAATTTTGTACTACATGCTTCCAAACATGTCCTTTGTATTAATTTTTTTTCTTGTGCTTCATTGTAGAATAAACACTTTTCTGGTCTCATCTCTGGTATTGACATGTGTTGCTTAGCAAATAGCCATGGCCCTTAAATGTGCTTCACCCAGAGGTTGTCAGTGCTGAGGGGGAAAGCACAGGGCAGAATGTGTGAATGTGCTTCTGGGTTCAGTGAAATGACCAAGAATAAGAAAAGGGAGATTGAGGGAAAGATGATAAGGAAATCAAACAGCAGATCTTTACGATGAGGTAAGCATCGAAATCCCAGTGTGCCAGCTTGGCCCTGCAGCTGACTCAACACACCGCTGGGGAGTGCAGTCTGATACTTTGACACTGGCAGTGCTGCAGCGTGTCTGTGGATCCCTGCTCCCTGGGATACAGATTTTAACACCTTCACTCCTAAAACAGTTGGGGCAAGGGCTGTGGGTCATATCACCTCTCTTAACTGTTGCACATACTGGCTTGTACCAATTTGCACCTGTTAAACCTCAAGCCTCTATTTCCTGGGAAAGCCGGCAAAACAATTTGCCCAAACAGTGAGAGAGTTCTCCCCCTTCCCACACTCCCCAACCTAACCCCACCCTCCATTTTTCATGAAAGAGCAACATTAAAGTATGCTTTTTATAAACATTACTGGTATAAATCACATGCATATGCTGAATGATTCGATTAGCTAATTTTTAATACAAATCTCTTAAACAGAATCCCAGAGAATGCATTTCTGCTTTAATCTCTCAGCAGTCAACCAAAAATATGTATTTTACAAGCTTTCACAAACAAATGCTTAGGTACTAACATGCAAATTATAGTTCAATCTGAGTGTGTTGTTTCTGACTTTAATGTCTTAACAGTTTTATGCTATTATTCAAATTGAGTTTGGAGCCTTTTATTATTATTTTTCCATCAATATTTTTATCAATATTTTTATCAGTATTTTTATCAATATTATATTGACATTGATGGGACCTTGCTGATATTGTCTTCTGTTACTTTGGCAATATAGGTGTTCCACTTTATGGTAATAACTGTAGACCTGTGAATTCCTGAGAGGAAAAGGAAAAGAATGCAGGCTTTACTAGACTTTTGTCAACGGTTCCTGTAAAGGCTTTGGACTAGATCGTCTTCTTTGATCCTTATAGCTCCACTGAGTTTAGTTGAGCTGCTCTAACTTGGGTGATTTGGTTTTTTTTTTTCTTTTTTTTTTCTTTTTTTGATTGGTTTGGTTTTGTTTGTTTCTTTATTTTTGGGGTTTGTTTGTTTTTTGGTTTTGTTTTTTGGTTTGGTTTGGGTTTTTTGGTGTATTTTTCCTGAATAAAAACATCCCAGTGATTTGTTAAACAGGTGGATTTTGATTACCCTTCTGGTGATGCTAACAGCCTACAGGAGGTCTGCTGCCAGAACAGTGGTCTGCTCAGTTAGAGGCACCAGAATGCACTCGCACAGATGTTTGCAGCTAGCATGGAGAAATAAGTGATTTTAGCCAAAGGTATGGAAGACAGAAGACTAATGGAAGACTATTCCTCACCACGAGTACTGAAAGTGTGTATTACTGTGCTGATTGCTAAAAAAAATTCCCTTGCTCAAGTAAAACAAAGGAATTTTGAATTAACTTTGTTAGAGTTTGGTTTCTTAACCTATGGCTTTGGAAACTTTTTCTGCCTTTTCTGTCTTTTTAGAAATTCTCAAAGGAAAAGTCTTTATCTGCAACAGATATAATATACATTTTAAATAACTATTACAACACAATTCTCTGTAACTGCCAACATGAATTTCAATGCTAATCTCTGAATATAATGAACTTCTGTCTGTTATTTTGCTCTCAGACTGATGCTTAGTTCCAGGTATCCAGTAGGGCAGAAAAATAACTTATCAGCATTCATTAGATACAAGAAACTCTGGAATATTTCCTGTTGCCTATGAAAGTTGCTTTCTAAACTAGGAAAGGATATATGAAAGGAGAGAAGGCAAAACAGAATTGAAATTGGATAGGGAGCCTTTTACATAGGGGTTATTAGTTATCAAGAGCTATTCTTACATGATGGCTCACTGGTATTCTATATTTAATACCATATGTGGGTGATCTCATCATTGCTTCTTACTTAATAATTTAACATCTATCACATCTCTTATTTTTTAAAAATCTACCACTGTTGGGACCTCGGTTTCTTTGTTGTTGTGGTTTGGGGGTTTTCTTGTCAAATGTTTCATCAAATAAAAGTAATATTGTTTTTCACAACTATATTTTCAGATTTAGACCCCTTTTCTTCACAAAGTTTGTGAGAAGAGCTGGTCTGGAGAGGATAGACCACACCTCAAGGAGAAGGGTGAACAAAGAATGTCTCCTATGCCCTTTGCCTCCCAGACCCAATGACAGTGCCACATCAATTTCTGGTTTGCTTCAGAGATGTCCATAAGTATAGGTGAGCTTCTAACCCTCCTCTTGTTCTACAATTGCACTTTGGAATAATTTGTTTTCACCTAGGGTGATTTGGTTGATCTGAGTCAGAATGGATTATTTTGGTCTCAGTAGCAGGAGCTCTATGCTTTTTTTCCTAGATTTCCTCATAACAATACCAAAATTAGATGGAACAACTTCAGCGATATAAAACTCGAGAACAATTGAAAAACTGAAAATCAGGTGCCAGAACTGTGTCAGACTTATGATTTCATTTTCAGACCTTCACCCATGATCCACATTTTCTTAAATGTTGAAAACAAGAATTTTGTGTGAAAGGATTATTTCTAAGGGGAGGATGTTGTTTCAAAAGAGTAATATTTTGCAGATATCCAGCGAGTAACATCTACGTTTTCTTTAACAAATTTAAGTTCTTTTCCTTAACAACTAAACAATAACATCCTCACCTCCAAGCACCCTTCACCCCCCCATGCCTATCTTTGAAAAGCAGAAGACTGACAGATTTAAAGAAGTGTGTTATTATTTTTCAGGATACTACTCCAGTAATAGTTAAATAAGACTCCCTGTATTGATTTGGACATGAAAACAAACACCGAGATGGCTCTGTTAACATAATGTATGAATTTAGTGTGTGAATTCAATTAACAGGGTCATAAAGAAGCAGGGAAAGATTAGCTCACCCTCATTTCTGGGTTACAGATGTAAAGAATGAAGACAGAAGACTTAAAAGGAATCTAATTTTTGCCCTTACCATATTTAGGCCAGGGTAGAGGACTTGTAAATGTGCCATGAACTTTAGACATTTCACTGTGTCTGGACTTCTGAAATACAAATATTTGTAAGGGATTTTAGAATTCTGAATGTTTTAGAGGCCCTGAACCTCAGAAATAAAATATGAAGGTCTTCACATTCCTCCTTACTGCTAAAGTGACTTTCTAAACTGCTTTGTTTAAAATTTCTTATATTGAAAAATATACATATGATAAACTCAATCCATCAGGCACGTGAAACTGATGTTGATTCCTAAGGTAAATTCTGTAATTTAAACCAATTATCTTCATTAGATTTTAAGTGGCAGAAATTAATTAAAAGCTGCTTAATTTTAGGTACTTCTTATGTGAGAAACACTGTGAAATTATAACTATGACTTCAAAAATATGGTAAAAGAATTTCAGAATAATTTTGACTCCCTGGACTCAAATTGAGATTACAGGATGCGATGTGTTGTTTCAGACAGTTTTAGCAAGGGACATTGAACTCTCTCCTCATGATATTTCACATACACGATGGTAAGTGTAGTAAATGAATATTGTGTTTAAAGGACAACTTCAGTTTAAAGGAGTCCAGGTCTAGAACTGTTCTACAGATCTTATTGTAGATTCATTCCTACTTATTATTCTTGCAAAATACATATTTGTAAAGATATGCTTGACTAGAACATATAAAAAAATACCTGTTTTATTATAGAAGTTTTCTTTGTTTTAAAAAAAGTTTTTGTTTTATGTAAACTTTTAATACAACTGAGCAGAACAAAATGAAACGTCAGAATATTTTTGCTTTAAGGGTAAACAAATTTGATATTCCTATATGATTCTCTATAAAAGCAGTTGAAATCACACAACTTTCACAGAAAGAAGGGTTTTTAGTACATATAAACATCTATAGAGCACATTAGTTATGTTTCTATGGCTCCAGTGCCTTGTATTTAGAGGGATTATTTCAGGGAAAAAAACATTTGAATTGTTTTGTGATGTAAGGGATCATTGCCTAGTTAACTTGCTATTGAAAGAAGCTAGTAGCATACCCAGGAATTCCATTCTAATTCAAGTAGAAGAATTAAAATTTTAGCCTAATGATTCACAAAATAAGAATTTTTTTTTGTTCTTATTATGAACTGATATGTTTGTGGGTGATTTTAGTTGAACAAAATTTGGTCTAATGCATAATTCTAAATAATAAAGATTCAAATACTAACTACTAGGATGTACATTTGGATATAGTTAATACAGAGAAAATTAACATAACCCTGAATATGAAAGAAAACATAATTAAGTTTACATTATTTATGATTTTGAAGTGCAAATGATGAGGCTGAAGAATCCGTATCAGTAAATCTGGGTCTAACCAGGTATCAAAATAGGGGAGAAAAAATCCTGAAAAAGGGAAGCAAGAAAAAAGGATCCACAGGTAACCAAGAGCTGTCTGAAAAACTGTTAAATCTCTTTCACATTATGGCCTCTCTGCTTAGGAAAATTTAAACCTCATTATCAGGGTACATGGTTTATCTCTATGACCCACTCGTGTTAGTGAGATCTTCCCAGTTTATCGTAGCAACAGCAAAATTGTGGTGTTTTAGGACACTGAAAGAGTTGTTGCCATGGGTGAGACAAAGATTTACTCAACAGAAAATCAAATGCTGTAGAAATTCTTTGGGGTTTGGTTTCTTTGTCCTTTTTTTACTTTTGGAGGTTCATTCTTCTATTTTATTGCTCTTTGGAGAGTTGTTTATACTGTAAATTCACTTTTCCTAAATCATTGGTCAAGTAGTGGTCCTTCTTTGAGATGCATAATTCAAATTAAATTATTCCTATGTACCTATTTGCCTATCCTCTAATCTGCAGTAGGAAAAACTCCATTCACTTAATGGGGCTACTTCAAAATCATACCTGAGATTCTGATGACTGACAAAAATAAATAAGAGATCTTGAGCTAAGGAAAGTATGCACCGCTTGCCCTTCTAAAGACACCTTGAAGATATGGATTTGATTGACTAAATGTCATCAGCTAGAAGTATTCCCATGTCTTTGTTTCCAATGTTGATATCTTTCTGCTTCATTGGTTCTTACTGTTCTTACCTGCATTCATAATATAGGTGCAATCTAGAAAAATATGCACTTTTTTTGCCCGGTACCCTTCTTTTTTTAATTTTTGTTGCACATTGAATTGAGCTTTTCAATAATCCATCTATAACAACATTTAACTTTCCTGTCCAAGTGGTTACAGCACAGTTTGTTTGGGACATAGCAATGTGTAAAAGTAAATGACATTGTTGCTTCCCAGATGCAATTATTGCTTTGCAGATGGATTATCTGGCTTCTACAAACTTCAACCAGACCAATTCTAGTTTTCTGACTCTTGGCCAACATTTATTTAATGACAAAATATTAACTTTTATCAGAAGTTGAATCACAACTATTTATAAAAAGGAGAGGAATCTCATACCACAGTGCAAGAGGAAGTCAAGCTACTTTTGTAGAGGCATAGTGCTGATCCACTCTTCTGCATTCAGAATCAGCAGTGCAGCAATGAGAACAGTCAACCACCTCTTCAAAGTAAGTGATGGAGTCTGTGAATGTCTGTTCTAGTCAGTGGACTGAAAATGTATCTGAGTAGAATCTCTGCTCTAATCTTGTATCTGTTTTTTTTCTGCAGGCATCTAATCACTGTTAGCTCAGAGATCCACCTAAATCTAGCTGTCTATTATACTCCTGTGATTAAACCCCGCAGTTTTCTGTGACAAATGCACAGAGAGGTACAATCAGTAAACACCTTCACTCCAGCTGACTGAATAGCTATTTGCTCTTAGGTTGATAGGTTTTTGGCACAAACCTAAAGTCAGGATCCATAACAAGATGCTTTCAAGTATCCTTTCCTCCTTCCTTGTCCCACATTTTCTGATGCTTTCTTCTACTTGATGTACTTGAAAATATGTATCTGCATATTTCACGTTGCTTAAGTAGTTATTCTAGAAAATCTTTCATTTCATGACGAAATATAGTGTTTCTTAATTTCCTCTACCTTAAAATAATTTTTATATTGGCAGCTAAAAATATTCCCCTAGCAATACATGTACTATTTATTACTCCAGTGGAGTAGTTCTAAATTTTCTCTATTTCCAATCCAATTCCTTTATCAAATACTCTGATGCTTCAAAAGGTTATTTTATGAAGTTTTGCTTTTAGTTATATGTTTTCTATCAAATGATGTAAGGAAATACTGCAAATAGGGTCAGACTGTTCGTGTCCATAACTGGAGAAAAAAACTTTCACAATTCTGACATCCCACTGTTCCATTTATGATCAGGCAATCTTGATAGTTCATCGTTGAATACACTTCCATCTTCTAACATTTTGGACATTATTGTGTATGAGAATCCTGCTCTGCTTCCTGTTTTCAGTAAATGTCAGACCATAACTGTGGAAAAAAGTTGAGGATTCTTTGGTCCTGCTCAGAGGTTTCTCAGGTCTTGACTTTCTAAAGATTTGTGGTTAATTGACAGTCTCTGAAACTGAAGTTCTGCAAAGTAAAAACGAGAAGCTTGTGTTTAAAAAGTGTGAAATAGAACTCAAAAAGCTTTAGCAGAGAAAAAAGCTAGAGATTGTACCACCAATGTGTCCAGGAATCTGTACAAATATGACATGTTGGTAAACAGGAGTCTGACTTAATTAGACTTTAAGGATTCTTGAACTGAAATTCATTTAAGAATCAAGGAGCTGCAGTGAGCAGATTGATGCTATTTCCACATTACCACCTGAAATTTTGTATGACTAATCTTTTAAAAATTAGACTTTCCAGTTGTACAGATTTAAGATAAAGTGACTCTGAAAACCCCAGAGTACTTTTGTAAAAGTTTATCTGGGTGTTTTACATTATTTAAAAATAGTTGTTAAAATAAACTTACCACTGCAAAGTACAGAATGCGAACACAAATGGTACATGTGTTAGCACAGTTCTGCCTATCTGTTAATGCTGTATCTGTTGTCAACCACAGGCTGACAGAGCAAGACTTAATCTAAAACTTGCTTATTTAGTTGCATTGAATTTCTCTTCTGATCTGCATCTGAATAGCCCAGTCATACAGCATAGATATTTTATGTGGTGCCTCCATCCTGTCCCATTAGGCTGAAGATTTGTGCTTAATGCCAACCTGAGATGGTTAAATGGATTTTAAAAAATATAATTCTACAGTTCTTATTTTGTTCTTTACATTTTACGTTGGTTTCTGGTAATCATTCTTGGCTTTGCACACTGTTTGCACCTCGCTCTGGCTGCTGAAGAGCAGCATTCATTCTTCTAGAATATACAGGACCTACAGGTACAAAGACAGCTATTTTGCAGCTCTTCTGCAAAAATGGAGATGGAAATACTATGCTCTTTCCTAGCAAAAAAATACATGGAATTAAACAAAAGAAGATATGAAGGGGTTACTATAGAGAGAGTGATGCAACCATAAAATTTCCAGAAATGGAGAACTAAAAACCTTGACTAAAGCAGGCTTTTCCAGGGAATATGAGAATAAATTTGCATGTGGGGATGTATTTCTTATCATTTTATACTACTCATAAAATCTTCCAGGCCATCACAGAACCTCAGGTCTGGTCTTCCCTACCCCAATTTGTTCAAACAAATGGAAAGGTAAGCAACACAGACCATAAACATGCTGCTGCTGCCCATCTTGCATCATGTTTGTTATCAAAAATCTTCACAGTAAACATGTGAAACTATCACCTGTTTCTTGGACCTGATCCATGTTGAATGTAACACTTCTGTTCATGTTCCTAAGGTAATTTATTTGGTGTGACCTATGTCTTCCACCTGTGATACTCTTTGCATCAATTCCTGCTTCAGAGAAGCTCCTATGGCTACTTGATGCTGGGCTAGGAGAGAAAAATCTCAACTAGAAAGTACCAAAAAAATTAATTTAATTTTTCTATTTTGTCTTCCCCTAAACAACCCCTTTCTCCAACAAGCCATTTTGTAGGGGTGAAATTTAATATCTGATATGAGAACAAGCACTGGTAATCTTATGACAGCACATGAGATTAGGAACAATGAAGAGATTAATTTGATGAGGTTTGTTTATATCTTCTCTCTAAAACCTTTTCTGGGAAATTCTAAAGGTTTTTTTTAATCTGTGATTAAATTCCAATATATCTCCCACAGGGTTCCTATTTTCTGTTTACTTAAATAACATGTGTTTTATGTAAGAGCTGTATTTTCATTTTTCTTTAACTTAAAATGTTTCAGTTGGGTTATCAGTGTAGAGAGAAAACTTATTTTAATAACATTGATGCTACCTTCTCCAACATATACTGCTTTATAATTTGTTTTTCAAAATGTTTTACTTTATTATGAAGAAATGGACAATACTGTGACACTGAGTCCCAACAACCTTGCCATGTCATCACTGCAAACTGTGAGCAAGAGCTCAGCAGCCCTGTGTCTGTCAGTGGTGCTGGATTGTAGTGCCCACAGCTGGATGGTACACTGGGACTGTGTATCCACTGCATGCACTCCTCTTGGTGTGCCAAAATCTTAGGTCTTCCAAAGGATCCATATACCAATAAGGCATCTCTCTCCCTGTAATGTACTCATATAGCTGTATTTCCATGAGCACATGAGCTGTCCTACACGTGAGCTGCATGTAATCTTTGGGTATGCAACTCTGGAAATGTTTCCCCACAAGATAACTGCTCTGGAATCTCTCCACTTGTGTTTCACCTTATAAAATCTTGCTCTTTGCTCAACTGTTTTCAGAGGTTGGGAGGCATCCACACCTTCTAAAATAAATGTAAAAGAAGAAAATGAGGATAAGATGACACAAAAGGTTGGTGAAATAGAAGAGGGGAAAATAAACTGATTTTTTTTTTTCTGAGATGTTAGGTCTCAGAAAGATATTTAGGTAATCAATTTAAAAACAAAAAAGATAATTTTGTGACATTCCATTGCTCTTGTAATAGAACAAATTTATGTAGAAAATACTTAATAATGAGACCTGCCTTATCCCTTAAGACAATTGACTAGATACGTATCTTGAAAAAGGATATTCAGTTACAAATAATTCTAAAATATGCATCTGGATGGGACTTTAAATTTGATTTTTCCACTTATTTCTTTCATGTGAAATAAGAAAAAAAAGATAAACAAAAGAACAAAAAACCCCCACAGTTTGTTTTTGACTGCTGCTATCAACGGGGAAAAAGCCATGGCCAGTAACACTAAGTGAATGTTCCACGTCCAAGTGAAACAGGGAACAGGATGTGACATTAATTAAATTCATGAATTTTTAAAGAATGAGTTGATTCAAACATCAATTTGCAGAATGACGTAGCAAAAGAGTCCAAAAACTCTTCCCTGAAGGGCTGCATAAACACTCAATGGAGACTGCCACTGTGCTACTGGAGACAGAGAAAGCAAGGTGGGGGACCGGGAGGAGGGAGTAGGACTGGTGTAATAGATGTTAAATGAAGTGTGACTTTCATGTGGTTGTGGCCTCTGGTCCTTTAGTGTTTGAATGCAATACGTTTTTTCGGATGACAAATGTTAGAGAGCTGTTTATTGCCCAGGGTGATTTAGGTGCCAAAAGACTTGCAAATGAAGGATGGCAAAGAAAACATCAGAGCAAACATGAAACTAATAAAGGAATGGCAGTCCACATATACAAGTACAGAAATAAAAACAAAATTATGTTAATATCTTCCTCATTATTTTCTCTGGAAATAGACCTTTACTCATGTGACCTCTCTTTTATATCCTTTAATTAAATGTGCTTAAATAAATAAAAAGCCCTAAGCATATGTTATGACTGATGATATTACTCTCATGTCAGTTCCCCAATAGCAATTGTAGCTGAATTGTTAGTACATTTTCAGTGAGGCCATGGTTCTCATTCACCAGTTCTTGTGAAAAAGGGTAGCACTGATTCACCATATTGATTAAATGATTAATACAGCAAGTTCTAGGTTATGATAGTGTGTATGTCTGTGCATGTCAGGAGGGTGAATACCATTTTTTAAATTAAAACAAAAGGAAAGAAACAAGTATTTTGGAAAGTAATATTTTGTGTCACATTTTGTAATATATAAATAGATACAAATAAATATATATAATGAAATGTATGGCAGAGTTTTCATGTATATCAAGGCCAACATTAATATTAATATTTTAAGTTATTTGCTCTATCTCTGCTAAAATGTGTCTTCTTTTGTTTATGATTCTATAACATAGGATTGTCTAGCTCTGAGAAATAAAAATAGTGGAGTAGTCTGCCCATTGGTACAAAATAGACCCAATTTTACCTTTTTGTACCCAGCCTCATAATTCTGAAAAAAAAAAAAGAATAAAGTTTTAGTTAAATGTTATATTTAAGATATTAGAGGTGCAATATATATAAAATTTTATAAAATCTCCACTTCTTGCACTCAGATTCTCCATAATACTCAAGGCTAAAAGCTTTTGTATAAAAGTATAACAAGTTATGCCTTATATTTGTATTATATGGGGGGTTGGGGGAAGGAGAAGGAGCCATTTCAACTACTGGTGAGCTACTTATTGTAGCTCTTAACAACTTTCCTGGGAGTCTATTAGCACTGGCATTGTCTGCAACAGGACATTTTATGACTTTATTAGAGATTCTCATTTACTTTAATGCAGAGACAGAATGCAGGTGGTTTGTTCCATATTTAGCAGTTTAACTATTAATTGTCATGGCTCTCACCACGTCCAAGTATGTAACACTGAGTGCATTAAATAATACACTAAGAAATCTCCATTAGCCAGCATAAGGGTCATTAACACAGCACAATAAGTTTAACTAATACAGTTGAAAACACTAATAAATCTACCTGTTTTTCTTGTCAATTAAAATCTGCATACATGCTATGACATTCATTAAAAATTAAGTAGATAGATACAATCAGAGACAATCATGCATGCCACTTATTACTGGGAACATGACGCATTGTTAATTCACAGGAACTGAAAGCCTAATTACTTCTATCACTGTAATTTATGGGCTTTGTATGTACTGCTTCATCATATAAATTAATGTGAAACAAAATTTCCTCTAATTTATTGGCACTTCTGAAATAAAAGATTTCTAGTTAAATATTCAGAATTCTGCATATATATGCTGTTGGAAATTTCCATGTTAATGTTTACAATCTTTCATAAGCTTTTTTCAGCATAGTATTTAAGTATATGGTAATTAGTTCATTACCTAATTGCCTAATATGTTATTGACTATGTAGTAAAATTAATTTTTCATTGGTGAATATGTTCACTGACCATATGACCAAACATCACTATGTTTGAGATATGAAGTAACTTATGGTATTAAATCATCCTAGAGTAACCTAATACTTCAAAAATACACAACCAAGGACATATTCATATTCAAACATTAATTTTTCTACATCTATGATGTTATTGGCATTTCTTTCCTTACTCCCTGTTAAG
>NW_020925863.1:3564895-3635354 GCF_003984885.1 Neopelma chrysocephalum
GCCCGCAGCTGCCGCGCCGCCGGGGCACGGCCACGGCCACGGGGAGCGGCGCCAGCGCCGCGGCCGCGCCGCGCTGAGGGACCCGCGCGGGAACCGCTGAGGCCGCTCCCGCCCGCCGGGCAGCCGAGCCGCCCCGGCCCCCTCCGCGGTAGCGCTCCTTCCTTTACGCATTCTCCTGTCGCTCCTTTCTGAGCCCGCGCACTTCTTCCCAGCTCCCTTTCCCACCGCACAGAAAGGCAGCCGCAGGCTCCGGCTGCTTTCCCGAGGCACCGGGACGGACACCAGAGCGGGATGTCCCGTCCGCCCCCTCAGCCCCGCTCCCGCTCCGCCCCCGGGAGCCGGCCAGGACTCCAGCCAAGGCGGTGGATTTGGGAATCTGGGAAAACCGGTAAATATGGCAACGCACGTAACTGTTGTTATGCTCTAAAGATTTCAGTATGAGACAGGCACCTAGACAGCTCTTTCTGAGATGTACTGCAAGTTTGTTTTTGTAAAATCGATGTGATTCTTTCAGCATTTGAAGTAGCTTTTTGAAGTGAGCTCCCTGAACACAGGTTCGTTTGTGAAGAGCTGACAGGTGTCTCATTGCGCACACACACAGACACCAGGAGCTGCTTCCTTTCCCCGAGGTTACCTAATCTCTATGCTCCAGCTTTCCCTGGCAAACTTCTGGATGATGCTGTCTGTGGAAACTGTTAAAAAGGAAAACACATATACCTTTGTGGATCCAGTTTGGATATTTCGTTTTGAAAGCTCTTTAAGGCCTGTTTTGACAAAGGCCTCTGCCTGTGTTAATGCATTTGATAAAATACAACGCGATATGGAGACCGGTGTTGTCCATCTAACCTTGTCACCTCTTCAGTTACCAGTTTGTTGTGTTTCTCTTACACTGATTTTTGCTGAAATGCGATTTCACAGCCTCTGCTAAATACAAAATGACAGATTCTCTGTGGCATTTGGAAAGGAGACAGCTCCTCACACTGAAACTGCAGTGGTGAGTGCTGCGGCCCCATTCCTCCCAGGAATGGTCTTAAAATCCTTATATTTTCTTCTCTGTTGCTTGACCACCTTCTTCCTTTTTTCCAATGCAGTTGCTGTTGTTTTCATGTTGATGTTACTCAGTGCTCTGTTTGCTTTTTTGGCACAAAAGACTGGAAAGAAGGTAATTGTTTTCTGAATCCAGGGGCATCCGCAAGCAGTATCACCTAAACTGTGCTTACTTGAGAAGAAGAATGGACACATGGGAACATATGAAATTTTGTCACAGCAAGTTTGTTGTGACAAACTTGTGTATTATTTGTGTATTAACACAAACTTAGCAGCTCTCTTGAGGATATTTGAATGATGGGACAATAACAAGAAAAAGACATACATGACAGGTATAACATAAAAGGCCCTCTGGCTGTATTTTATAATGCTCAACACGCTTGCCTTATCTGATGATGTTTGAGTTTCCACAGAAATTGCTTTAAGAGTAAGGGAAGAATTTCGATTTTTCTCAAATCTAAGAGCTTCTAGGTGTCTGTGATACAACAATGCATCTACAATTCCTATACCAATGTTTAATTTTTCTAAATAAAAAATCCCCATCATCACAGAAAAGATTCTTATCAAGGTCGGGATTGGACAAAAACAAGGAACAAGGCCTGAAAAGGAAAATTTAAAATATTATCTTGACATCTTGAAAATTTATCAATATCCTGAAAACAGCTTCAGCCACTTGCAAGGACCTGTGAGAAAGTGAGAGAAGTTTCCTTGAGTCTGAGGCTTACAGAGAGCTTCTTCCTCCGTCTTGGAGGCAGTTTTCCTCTGAGTGATGGCATCAGAAGGATGGGTAGGGCTAGCAAGGAAACATGGACATACAAGATATGCAAGATTTGTTTTATCAACACTGTGCACACATCTTGGAGAGTGAAGGAGCCACTATAACCTTGTTGTAATCTCTCACCCCAATCAGAGCAGCTGTGCTTCAGCTAACTTTGTAGAAGGAAACTTCGGCAGCAAATGTAGACAACCACAGCTATACCAATACTGGAAAATATTCTGGTTCACTTCCAAAATAAAGCTAAACCAAGGCCCACCCAAGGGTAAGACCCTGTTCAACTATAAAATAATCCTTAGGCTGGAACTCACAGAGGAGGATGCGCATTACCACTGCCCACCACAGCTAAAGGAACTGAAGACACTTGGTAAAGCTCAGTACGGGGCCCATAGGCAAAAAACCCCAAACTTTAAAATAAAAACTTAGGCAACTCTTCTCCCCTGTTTTTGGCTATGGAACACATTAGTCTAGAATTAAAGCAATAACCTGTTTCAGAGTTCAATGTCCAAACCATCAGATAACTGGAACTTCTGGGCTTCTTCCCTTGTAAAATAGCATGCAAATTAAATCTGAAATGCCTGTATTTTATATAGACTACATTTTAAATGCAAACATGTATAAAAATACTATGATGTACAAAACTCCAGACAGCTATCCTTATGCTATGCATCAATTCCAGAGAACAACTGGAAATCCCTTGGAAAGTTTGATGTAATTACATCTGACTGTAAATCTTTAACTGTTTTAAGATACTCAGGTGAACTAAATAGCATTACACAGAATTTTAATTTAAAGTAATTAAGACACAGTATTTGTCTCAAGATCAGTTTCTCTGAGAACTTACTGCTCAGAAAAGTTCTGTATGCCTTGCTTTACAGCCATAGTCTTTGTATTCCCACATTGTAAATACTCCATGGTAAACTGCAATGGAAACTTGGCTTAGCTCAACTTCTCCTGGCTCTGTGATGCTGCTTCTTGGTTAAGAAAATGGATCTAACTGTCAGTTTTTGGCATCTATGCTTTACTTTAGAGCTGACTTACATGTGTCCACTGCTAGTTTAATGCTGACTTCTCTTCAGTGCGAATTTCTGTCATGCTCAAACAACTCATTACAGGCAAAAGGGATGTGTTGCCAATTGTCATTTAAAATGTCTTGACCAAACAATCTTTTAAGAGTTGTAAATGAAGATGATGGAACATCCTGCCAGCAATTTCAATGAGGTTTGCTTGAACCAAGTTGCTCCTTTGCTCTGGTGTTGTGCCAAGCCAAGTTGTCTGAGCATGGCCTAAAGCTGCCCTTCCTGGAATGGCTGGCATTCACATATATTAGCTTGCTTCACTTATATTAGATGGGAGGTGTGATGTCATTAGAGCATTGAATTTATTAAACAGCAGTGGAGATCAGCCACGTTGTTCATGTGCAGTGGGTGCCTGTTCCTTTGCTATTTTCTCAGGGGTTCTAGAAACAAGAGCAGGTTAGAGTTAGTAATAGGCTGGATGAATTGTGGCCAGTTGTACTGATATCCTCGAAAACAGGCATTTTGTGCATTATGGCCCGAGTAAATTTGCCACTCAGTTTGTGAATTGCCCATGCAGAAATACACGTTGGACCTGCTTTTTGAAGGTAAAATTGTGATGCCTCAAAATAACACCCTAAGGCAAAAGTATGGTTATTGTGAAAATTGCTTGTAGAGGGTGTTCATGAAGTTATAGTTTGGATTAAATCTTTTGAACTTACCCTTAATTTAAGGTAGTTATAAAAAGCCATAGAGTTGTTTTCTGGAATTAGGTAGCCACAACAATATGAGCCTCCAGCAAAACTGGGCAATCACTACCCTAAACAAAGGTGTGTAAAAAGTACAGGCAGCAAAGCGAAGCTGGGAAAATATGACAAGAGGAGATCAAGATAGGAGGACGGGGGCATTAATGGTGTGATCTTGAGGACACAGAAAAACATCTGAAAGCCAGAAGAAGCCTGGGATTATGATGAAATTAACCATCTCAAGTTATTTGATTCTTTATATATGTGAGGAAATAGAATTCTATGCTTTTTATAATAAATAAAAACATGAAATTGTACTCTCAATTTCTTCTTTTAACAAAGCATTCCGTACACCAGCAAATTTTCTTTTAACTCTGAAATAAAAAAAGACTAAAGATATGAATTGCATCAGCATTCTTGTGGAGACTGCATTCAACAGCATTACTGGACTGACAAGCAGAGATAACATCTTAGCTAACCTCCAGATTCAGTCAGCCATAAGCACATTGTGAACCTTTTTTTTCTACCAAGTTGATGCTATTTTTAAAAAAAACCCACATACAGATTATTTTCAAATGAAGACATTTAAGTGTAGCGTTTCATTAAAGAAAAAAGTGACAACATATACTTTAGCTTTCTATTTCATCTTAAATCACATAACTAGATTATTGCAGTATTCTTTAAATTCAGAAGTCCCTTTCTCAAGTGGCAGCGAAAATAGCTTTTCTCGTGACTGTTTAACTTCTAAGAAAGCTACTTTTTTTCCCTCTTTTATGTCAATCCTTCCCATGCACTGTCATCATTTTACCAGAGTAATAGTCTATTTTCTTTCCTTCTTTTTCCCTTTCTTCAGTATTTTCTGTGATTTCCTTCACTAAGGGAAAAGTACTTGATCTTGCTGATCAGGGCACAACTGCTTGAACAGTGGAAGTTTTGGGAGACAATTGTAAACTAAGACTAAAGAACTGAGGGGCAGATCCCACAAACTTAAATGTCTACTTGAGAGCGATTAGGTTTTGAAGGTGGGCTTTTCCTGTGTAGAATAGTGGACAAATGCTGTATCCATATTTACAGATACTTGCATTTGATTAAGGCTATGTAAAAAAACAGATAATATGAGGAAAAAAAAGTCAAAAATAGTTTGAAGACTGGAGAAAAAACCTTTGCAGCTGAAGAGTTCAGTATGAGTAACTTAACAAAATGGGCATCATTACAGAATATACACCCTCATGCAGGTATTCAAAGCAATCAGTGACTGTACCTGGTGATCTAATGATCTCTTCTGGCTTGGAAAACATGACCTTTAAGGAAAATAGCTCTGCTTTAAAAGTGTGGGCTACCTTGTTTGTTTATTGCCAATGGGTTCAACATGGCAAGGCATCCTGTGTAGCCTGCCCTGCACCTGTTCTGGATGGGTATTCATGAGACTACAGAACTCAAAACAATCCCGAAGAAAAACAGCTTGTGGCTGCTTTCTTGCCTGAAACTTTGGGTTTCTGGAGAGACATCATAACCACTCCAGGAAGGTTTGGTGTTTAGGGAAAACTATAGGATATCTAACCTGCAACCCCAGACATCAAGCTTGTCATTAGTTTAGAGCCAAGGTTTTGAGAGTTGTTCAAAAGGAAAGCAAACTGCCTGTTGGAAGAGGAGCTCAAGCCAAACAAGGGAGCTGTGTAGCACCACAGGCTTTACCATGCTGAGCTATGCTTTTGTGGGACAATGGGTTGAAATAATGAATAATAAAAATGTGCCTCTGCCAAAATTTTTCAGCATTCTTTGTATATGGGGTTTTTTCTACACTTTTATGAGATCTTCCTCTGCTTCAAGTTTTCCTGCTGCTCTAGAATTGACACCAGATAAAACCCATATTTAGTGTTAATTACCAAAGAAACATGAAGGATAAGTGTCACTCTCACTGGACAAAATCAGCTCTTGTGGTTCAAGAACCAAGGCACAAAGAAAAAGGATGGAACTGGTGTTATTGAAAAGCTTCACTCAAGTCCAAAGATGCCTTGTGTTGAGGCTGTCTGAAGTCTTCACTTGTTCTGTGACAGTCTCAGGGCAAAATTAGAAACACGGCTGTGCTCCAGGCAAGAGCTGCACCCATCCTGATATGTTTGGAAGCTGGTGATAGGATGGAGGTGTAATGTCAGTCTGAAAGCAACAAAGTGAGCATTAGCAACAGAAAACTGCAAGAGAAAGCTTGAGAGACAAAGTTCATGAATTGAACAGTTTTGTAAAGTTAGTTTTGTAAAATGCTAATGCAAACTTTGCTCCCTGTTCATTCCACTGAGGTGTCACAGGGAAATATCTTCTGTGTTTTCTTCTGACCCTCTGGCTTTCCTCAGTGTACGATAGTGCTGGGATAGCCACTTTTTTCTCATCCTAAAACCTCTGTCACTGACATTGATGTCGTTTCATTAAACACCATTTCTATGATTCTCTATAAACTTTGCATCTTTTATTCTAAGGTTCAGTGAAATGGCTGTAGCAGTGTTGTAGCTGTGGAGACAGGAGCAGCAAGGTTTGAACAGTTAATAACCAGAAATATTGTGAAGATATGTGAGTAGTACTTTTTCCTATCTATGTTTAAGTATTACTCCTTTGTCTTCTGTTGCATTTTGTCAATTGCCATCTACAAATATTGGACTAGATTCATTGTAGGAATGTCCTTTTCCATAAAAATATCTCTTTAATTAATCATTTTTTGTAAAGGTAGTGATAAAATTTTGCAGTATTTGAAGTGTGCAGCCATGTTAGCTCCTCCAGTGAGCATAATTGTCCCTCTTTCATTCAACACACCACCTTCGTTTACTCTTACATTAGTTTTTCTCAGTTTGTGGCATTATTTCTCTCAGGCAGATTATGAGAGAGTTGGTAGACTGCAACATGGGAAAACAGAAAACAGCCTCACTACTGCTTCTGTTTGATTTCAAGGCAAAGGCACTTTTCATAGCTTTCACTATGGCTATCAGCTTTTTTTTGTATGCTATTTAAATCAAGGCAGTAGAACTATATTGTGTTAAAACATAGAGATAAATAAGAACACAAAAATTATTCATTGTATATGAAGAGTAAATGTAAGATCTCTGAATTCTGCAGCAGATATCTTGCTTGGCTCTGTTGTTTAATATAACTCATGTAAATAAAAACAGGATTAGGAAAGTCACGTGCAAATATAACAAATGATGGCTCTGAGTTGAATTAAAGGAATGAATTAATTTTCTTCTATCTCATGCATCATTAAATATTGCTATTGTACTGTCTACTGATTATCTATATTATACCTGTCACCTGATAGCAACCACGGTCGTTATGGTAATGTCAAGATTATAATTATAGTCCCTTCTGCAGTGTAGTCATACTATGCTAAAAAAATCCTTGAGATGGTAGTGTCCCATGCTTGGTACCAGCCCAAACACAAATACATTTTGAGATTGTTGAGGGGAAAAATATTTTGTTAATTACATATACTTACATGTACGTATATGTGTATATAATTGCAAAATATGCAGCCTTTTAAACTATGGGTTTACTTCATTTGACATAAACCAAACTTGCCAGAACTTCTTATCCCTTAATGAGCATGCCTTCAGCTGAGTTTGGTAATTTAAGATATTAAAAAACTGCAGTTATTGCTCGGAGATCAGGGAAATCCTGTGAAAGCTTGTTTGGCAGCGTGTGTCAGTGTGTCGATTAGCCCGTACCCTCATGCAGCAGAACACACAGTGCCTGGGCTGTTCCAGCTGTTCCTCCCAAGGTCACTGCCCTGTTGGACACTGGTGACCTCTAATGCCCAGAAGCTGATCTAGGAATCAGAGCCAGGACTCCTGGGAGACACGTTTGTGAGGCTGCGGGTTGTGGGTGGTAGATAGAGCATGTCTTCCCAGAGAATAAAATAGGTGACCCCACTTCAGAGAATAGTCTGATTTCTGTAGAATGTAAGGCAGAACCACGAGAACAAATTTTAAGTCATTATGTGGTAGCTTCTTCAGATTTATTAATACAGTTAGCCTATTTTCTTTTAGATTCAGGAGACAATTTTCATTTACTTATAAAGAAAAAAATATTGTCTCATCTCTTAAGTATACAAATGTATAAAACAGTTCTCTTCCCAAATGTAAAAATGCTCTAGGGCAACCATATCGAGGAATCTGTGTGAGTGCAACTCGTGGAGCAAATAGTTACTACAGTTGCAAAAGGCCACAGCCACTCAATCCCTCTAACAGCTGCACATTTATGCCACCTTTACACATGCAGTAGCCCATTTATCCTTGTCTCTTCACAGACTTCAGGTGGCTTATATAGAAAGGAATAAGGGCAGTGGAATTTCAATTAGTTTATTAATTATTCAGGGATTATTATTATTATTATACCCTAATCATTTAAGAAGTGTGTTTGATTAGTAGGATTTCATAGGAAATCTTTATTTGGACCTTCCTTCTGAAGTAAATGTTTGAAGACTTGGCTGTTTTAGTAGTAGGCATTAAAAGCAGAAGTGCGTGTAATGGTGCCAGCTGAGGAAGCAATTCATGCCCACAGGACACAGCAGGAAATACTTATCCCTCCTAGCAGTAACAAGCACGTCAGTGAATTAGAAAGAAAGAAATATTAAGAAAACTAGATTAGGTCTTATATAGTCCTGGACACCAGAAGCTGCCAAGGACATGAGTCAGACCCAGACATGGAAGAGACTTTAACTGTTCTACTACTGCGGCCCTTTTTATGGGGTTGTGCCTTTGTTAAGGGGGCTGGATTTGTTGTGTGCTTACATATAGGGAGGTCCTGCGTGTATTGCAAAGGCAAATGAAATCCAGGCAACTCAGGGAATTTTCCAAGTCTTTTCACATATTTCTCATGTGAAAGCAGAGATTTTTCTTTAAGAGACAAATGCCTTCAGCAATGTGAGAGGATTTAGCCATGTCATCCTTGATACCCTGTGAAGTGTGTGTATAGTATTGGTACAGTGCTAGAGCTTTTGCAAAGGCAGTGGTAGCATGCCTAGACCATCAGGATGGATCTTCGTTTTCTGTTTTCAAGAGAAGCAATAAGACCTATTCCTAAGGAAAATGCATACTTTTGTCTCACATTTTTTGATTGGATGATCAAAGAGGAGTTTATTGTCAGGCTCCCCTTATTCAGCTGTGTGTCTAGACAAAGTCAAGACTAACCTGACCATTTTTTCTGTTAACAATGGTTCCCTGGCCCTCCTTTTGCTACATCACAGAACTGTGTTCAGCACATGGAACTACTGTGGTCAGGAAAAAGAAGCTAGATGGCACTATGGTCCAAAGGGATCATGTGCTGCTGGTGAGCAGGATGAAGCTGTGCAAGTCATCTGGTCTAAAAAGCCTCCAGAATTTAATAGATATCAGCAAAAACAGGGTCAGAATTCCTGAAGTGGAATTAGGGAGAGAACAGGCTTTCCACTGATACAATTAATTAGCTTTTTTTTAATAACACTAACAGGCTTAAATGTAAGCATATAGACATGAAAGAAATTGCAGATGTAAAATGACTTTAAGATTGCCTACACAGATAAAACTGTGAGAAATAGCTTGTCCATCATTGCTGCAACGTAACTTAAACATATTTGTGTTTTTTAAACAAATACTCAGATATTTCTGTTCAAATATGGTATTATGTATGGAAGTAGATAAGCTATGTACTGCATGTCTGCAGTTACAGGAAACCAACACACTCATCTGATTTGGTCAAGAAAGCTAGAGGGGAAAAAAAATACACCCTAAAGCACTCATTAAATTTTCCTTTAAAGATTTTTTAAGGATAGAGGTGAAGGGACCTGCACTGCCAAAGCAGAAATTTTGCTCAAGCAAATATCTGGGGTAATTACTGTAAGACACTCATTAAGTTATCTTTATATGCATAAAAATACGTAAAATTTTTATATGTATTTTATTTATATTTTATATAATATATTTATAGACATAAAATATACATATTCTCACTATGATATGTCAGTTTCCCTTGTCTCTGTTTTTAGAGCACAATTATTTTTTACTAGTTTTTAGTTAAGTAATATATGTAATTCCTCCATTTGTGTTTTTATCAGAAATGAAAGTCAGACAAAAAAAATTAATATAGTTTTTATTAAAATTATAAGGCAATCCTAACCGGTAATTACTATTTAAGATAAAAGTAGGCAGTTTAAGCTTCAGAATTCCTTAGAAGAATGTCAAAGTTATTAAAACACAAAACAAATAAACAAAAATATTTGTAAGCTTTGGAAGGCTGGGGAGGTCTATTTTAATAGTGACTTTAAAGAAGATCTCAGCATTTGAAAGTAAATAAAACCCAGTCAGCCAAACAACTTTGCATCTGTAATAAAGCCAACCTCTAGGCTTCTTCATTAGTATCTTTTGCTTATGAAGGGGCCTGCATTGCAGCATGCAATGTTTGAACCAAGGTCTTTTGCTGAAGAAAGAGTACTTCTTTTAGAGGAGTTCAATAGTTGTTGGCTCAGAGGTGAGGGATTGCTGTACAAGTTACACAAATGTGCATCTGTCACAAAGCAGATGCAAAAAATAACTGATTTAGTAGCATTTTTTCATGGCAGAAGGTAACCAAAGAATACCATACTGTTCCTTCAGAGTTCAGTATGTCATTAATGTGACAGTAAGAGTCATGGATGAGCATGTCACTAATTTGGAAATGTTAGAAAAGCTACAACATTAGTAGTTGCTAGGGAGGCACTTGAGGAACTCCTGGGAAACCTGCAAAAAAAGGATGAGAAAGATGACATTAAAAACTCGATATAATTACAGAATTTTAATGCTTACACATTTGCAAAATAACATAGGAAGGTCAGTGAAGCCAATTCATAGACCTGCAGTCCTACCAGGACAGTGTTAAGGAACGAGCAGGAAAACAAATAGAGCAGAGGAGTAGGAACAAAGAGGAGAAAACGGGCTCAGAAGGAATGGAGAGCAAGACACCTACTTGGAAGTGAAAATGAGATAATGGACATAGTCAATACTGTCAAGAAAACAGGAATTTTATCAAAGATGCTTCAAGAGAGGCTAGAAGAGAGGCAATCATCTGTAGACAGAAGGCATAGTGCAGGAAGTTCAGAAGTTTGTAAAAAGTGTGCAGGGAAGTAGGTGCATATGAGTTGGCAGTGGAATTGCAAATTCGAAGAACCTGTTAGAAGGCTATTAGAACAACCAGTAGTAGTGAAACAAATATCCCTTAGACTAGCAAAGAGTGAAAAATCAATTCCTTTTTACGTGGCACTCTGTTTAAAAATAAGAAAAAAAATTAATTTAACAGAAATTATTTTTGACATCTTCCTCCCATTTCAAGATACACTGAATTTGCTAGCTCCTGCTTTATTGTGTATTTGATGATTCAGGAGTCCTTTTTAACTCCTGTGCTTCATATCAATATGCTAGGAGGAATACTTCAAGTTTAAATGGGAAAAATGATGCTTGCCAAGAGATGGAAAACATAAAAAGCCCCCATCACCAAAAGGGCTAACTGAAAGGATTTAGAAATAAAATTTGGAAGAAATTATAACAAATTAAAAGATCTTTTCCTTCTGTTAACAACATGTGAAAAACTCTAGTTCCATTTAGAAACCTACTTGTTGATCTTCCCATTGGCATCACATACACGGATGCCGTAGGTTACCCAGTAGGTACTGCCATTCCTCCTGCTAATATTAAGACATAGCAGATCATGAGCCTTGTCCTTAATTATGGATGGATTACTGCTGCTTTATTAAACACTAGCCTTTATTTTTTATTTTCTTTTTTTTATTTCTACGGGATTCACACATTTGTTTTCCTTTGTGGGAACTCTACCATGCAGTTTTCCAGTTGGCTCTGCACTTTGGAGAACTGACGGCAGGTTTCAGCCTTCAAAATCCCTAAAAAATACAGTAGGGCTGAGGCAGTACTGGTGCAGCTGTGAGTTTTGCTATGTGCTGTGTCAGCAACAAGGAGCAGAACTGTCCACTGACCTGACAATGTTTCTGTGGTTTTCTTTTTTTTTTGCCATTCAAGTGCTTTCCCTGTAGAATTCAAGGAAACTCACATTTTGTTTTTTCTGATGATGTGTCAAATCCTTTTAAAGCAGTGTGGATGTTGGCTGAACCTTCTGCAGGTTCAGTCTGTAATGGCTAACCTGAGTGGAAGCCAAGGAGTTCTCCAATGTCTATTGTAAGTCAGGGGTCATGTTGTATATGGAGCAAAATACACATATAGTGACAGGAAGTAGAGTTCTCCCTATGTTTTAAATAAACAATAGCAGGTCCAACTTCTAGTTATTGGTGATAGGAAGATCTCTTTGTTCTGTCAGATTTCTGTTTCCTGTGACACTCTATAAGGTACATCTCATTCATGTTTGCTGGTATTATTTGTATTTTCTAAATGTGTGATGCAGCACATTCTTAAAAATAACCATCAACTTTGTGTTTGTTTTCCAGAAAGTGCTGATACTAAATAAAGTACTAATTTTGGATTGCAGCAGCAGCCATAAAATAGGCACACTCAGCAAGAAATCCAACATGGCTGGTTTTTGGATTTAGTGTCATAGGTGAACTGAAGAAAGCACAAGTTGATAAATTCAATGTACTTTAAATCTGTATGTTTAAAAACAATTGTTCTAAAAATTAATATATTTTTAAAAATTGCTTATCACACATTGAAACTGCTTATTTTACTTCACTATCCTTGGATGAATTTATCCACAAGATGGTTCATCAAAACAGTATATTTTATGGGCAATATATTTGTAAAATCCTAAAAGTAATAAGATAATTAAATTTTGGCTGATGACTCTTCACAGGAAGTCCAAACAAGGTCTATGAAATAGTCCTAGAGCACTGTCAGTTTTCTGGCAAAGACACAGACAGTACATGAAAATATTAAAGGTCTTAATTTCTTAAGGGTCTTAGTTGGTCTGAATTAATGAACAATTATTTATTACAATGCAGATAATTTCTGGACAATAGTAGGAGTGCATTAGAAAATGGAATGTTGAATAGGCTCTTCATTGGCATGGCATTTTGCACGGTACTGATTTGAAGAGCAGATGAGATTTTCAAATAGTTATTATAAATACATTTATACTGCAATAGTCACTTTAAAATCACTCTTCTGCTTAAAAAACCAGCTTCTGCCAAATTAATTTGTTTAACAGTCTTGGAAAGCACCAAATTAATGGTGTTTGTTTATTTTAATCATCTATGAATATTTGCTGCAATATGCCGTTGCAAATTACAGATTCCCAACACTGGCTCAGTATTTGCAGACACCCTGACTTAGTTGCCCTAATTTATCGAGGGTGTGTCTTCCAGGCTGCTGTTGAAGAGGGCAGGCTGGAGAACAGAGTAAGAGCTGAGGCTCAGAGACCATTTTTCTGCTTGCCTCAGTTTGGGATGCAAACCCAAGCCTGCGACTGCATTTGCAGGTAAAGGCACAGCTTGTGGAAAGCCACACATCTCTCTTTTCATCTCCTATTGAAACTCTTAATGTTTCTGGCTGTTGTAATAGTTTATGTGGAAGTGCCCCCAGCCTGTCTGCCCAAAGACTGGCTGCAGCTTCTGCAATTGCTCCTCACCCACAAGCAACCTTCCTGGGAGCAGTAGCCTTCCTGCCAGGGCCCACTGCATGGGGGAAGGACTTCCCTCTCGCTCTTTTTTTTGGCCTTTCTCCTTTCTCTGTTTTCTCTCTGAGAGTAAGCTTTGACCAGTAATGCTGCTCTAAACTGCAGTCCTCCTGTTATGACCAGGAATGTGTAAAGGCAGCTTGCTGCAGCACAGGTGAGGACTAGGGGAAAAAAGGCAAGAACATTCATAACCAGTGGAGCGAGGCAGAGTAAAGAGCCTCCCCTCCATGCACCTGGTGTGCTGTCTGCAGCATTTGCGTGAAGCAGGAGTTAATTTGACCAGGTACATTCCTTTTCCTTTTCTTTCTGTTCTAGTCTAGACTTGCAAAATACAAGAGTTATTCCAACAAAAATTTAAAAAAGGTCCAATAGCTGACAGAGATTAGGTTTTTACTGAGAAAGAATAGCTATAAGCAGGATATAGAGGCCCCTGCAAATCTCCACAGAATATCAGGAATTTGAGAAGACTTTTCTGTATTCCTAAAAATTCAACTCCATCCATGACTAGGATATTAATTTTATCTTTTGTATTTTGGAGTAATAATTGATGTGGGGGGAAATTCCATTTCCTCTCTTTTACAAGGGTATTTCCACAGCTTTCAAACTTACATTTAACAGCTGTCTGCTCTAGTACACATGTACAAAACATTTTCAGAACTATTAATATGCGATTGCTATAGTAAAGGTTTGCTAAAGGTTTTTTGCACAAAGCCCACAAATCTCTGAGTTCATTGCTTAATGCTCCACCAACTAAGAGGAGTGTTTCTAGCATTTTGACACCTTCATTTACCATTCTTATTTAGGATTGTAAGGACTCATTTAGCAAAACACTTAAGCATATATGAAAGTTCAGTTACATAGTTAACTGGAGCTAATACCCTCACTGATATTATATATATATTTCAGTATTTTGGAGAACTAATAATAAGAAATACACCTGTGAAGTAACATCTAAATATTCTTTTCAGTTTTGAGAGTGTGCAATGTGCTGAGAGCCTACACTGAACTTAATGTGAAGAGTATTAAGAGTATTCTTTTAATCCCATTTTTTGTTTCATTTCATAAATGTCACATTTTACCCATTTTCTTTCCTTCTTTTTTATTCTCCTGTAGAAAGTTTCAGTTTTGATATCTCGGAATTTTTTTCAGGTTTCTAAGTAGGTGGGGGCATTTCCAACAAGATAACTGAAAAAAAAGAATAGTAGGAAATCTTAGTTTAATTAACTGATTTTGTACAAATGAACTAGCTGGAATGACAGAGCAGGAACTAGGTGGGAGAAGAACAATGGCATGATTACGCAAAACTAAGAAGTAATGTAGGACTAGATTCGGAAAGGATTTGGAAGCAAGGAGTTTGAGAATTTAGCTAGTATTGGAAGTTATAAGGCATGTAAACAGGCTAAATGCCCGCAAATATTGTGCTATAAAATATCTTTCAGTTCTGCTAATTTTAGCTATCAGAGCAATTGCAGGCTACATTCAGTAGTGCCTTGAACCATTAATGGCTTTTGAAAAAGTAGTGATCTTGCTAACTCTTTCCAGGTACAAGTGAGGAAAGGTTTATAAAGGAGTAAGAGAGGTGTCTGGCATGCTGGCCGTAATTCGGAATGTTAGAAAATGGCTCTCAGAAAGGCGTATTGGAAAAGAAATGAGAGCATTTAGCATGAGATCTTGAGAGGACTGGAAAAAGACACAAGAACGACTATGGTGATATAAAACATGAGAACTGTCAGTGTAGAAGAGAGTCTTTAAAGAAAATAAAAGCAGAATTTTGAAATTACGCTCTGCAGAACTGGGAAGAGAAAATAAATACGCAAAGGAAAACTGGGTGTGCTTTTAATGTATAAAGGTGCAGGTGATTTCATAATTAAGGAGAAGGATAGTGAAACTGAACAACTGAAAATAAGATGAAAAATTAATTACCAGAAAGAAGAGTTTCAAAGTAATTCTTAATTTACTGATAACTGAAAAGAAATTGAAAGAGGAGAGCCCAGGTACTTAAAGAGACATTACTGCAAGAAAGGTTCAAAAGTTTTACATGCCTGATGTGACTGTAAATGCTAACACTTGCAACTGTTCTACTACAGGAAAATTGTAGAATTGTACAATTTGTTGTTGTACAGACTTGGAAAGATAGAATGACAGAACAAAGTACCTTTGGCAGCAGATTGTCTTCATCGTTCTAGGTTATTGCAGTTTTCAGGGACAAAAGTGCTGAAAAATTGCCAGGAACCAGAGGATGCTAAGGCAAGTGATAATCAAGAAGGAAGTATAGAAATGTGGTAGTGAAGCAGGAAATATTTTAAGCAACTTTGGGTCTGAGAATAGTTTTATATACCTGGAGAACTATATGCTTGTGAGTAGATCTTGCAGGTACTTCTCAAACAGCTGTGTGCTTCAGTGCTTCAGTGCTTTGCCCAGTGGGGCTTCCTCACCAAAATAACTTGGGGCATTTGCCATTGCAGTACTGCAAAACTGCTTGGCAGAGAGGGAACTTCGCAAGGCTGAATTTCTCTTTGTAGCTATCTTTTCATAAGATACAGAGTCTTTGCGTGTTTGTGCTTGTTAAATATTTATACTGTGACTCCTTACTCTCCACTGCATGAGACCATCAGCATACTTGGAAGGCATTTCTGACTGTCCAAAAGGAAGAGAACAGAGGAAATTACTGTGAGAGCATGACCTACAGTTGTCTGTATGTCTGAATAAGAAAAACTATGTACATATTCACACAATGACAAAGAAGTCATTGGGGATCAGCCGTTGGTAATTTTATCAGGAAGGAGCTCTATTAATGTGCATCAATCTATCAAGCAGCTGTTAGGAAACCTATTACTGTGGGCTGTTTTACTTTTTCTGGGTAAGTTAGCGCATTTAAGAGAAAAGGAAATTTAGAAAGATGATGTTGAGCTTCTGCACACTACTGACAAATTATACTATTATGCATAAAATTGTGTATTTAGTGAACATGTTAAAAGGCAGACTTTTTTTTTGTCATTAGATAATGTAGGCAATTTTGCATGGGACATCTAACTGGGAATGATTGGTAGCACAAGTAGTTGAAGCATAGGATTTTAACATGAGCAAAGGTTTCTCTGAGTTTGAAAATTGAGATGATAATAGTAATTATAGAATCAGTAAGGTTAGAAAATACCTTGAAGATCATCAAGTCTAACCTTTGAATGTTCTGGAGCTTTTGAGACTTCCAGAGTATATACTTTTGTGTGTTTGTTGTAAATAAATCTTTTTATGGTAACAAATAATATAAAGTTATCTAATATTAAACAGGCTCGATTCCAATATTTTCTTCTGTTATAACTGCCTACTACAAGTGTTATGTCACACAAAATCCCCCACTGTTAGGAATCACTGTTGAATCTAAATTCTGCATGAGGTTTTTCTCTCCACAGACCAAATGTTTTTCTTTGGTTGATGAGCTCTCTGGATAGATTTTTCATGGTTCACATTAAGACTTTCTTGTAGGAGGCCAGAGGAGCCTGTGCTGTGGAGGGGCTTGTAGCAGTCGCAGCTGGCTGCTTGGATTCGGGCACCTGGGCTCTCCACAAGTGCTGGACTGCTATTTTTGAGTTGCTCCTCATCCAAGCTTTGTTGATCTCAGATTTATTGTGTTTTACAAGATGGATTGTCAGAGAACAAGTTCTTTATCAGGCCCATTTCTAAACAGGAAGTGTTTTCCTGGTGTAACCGAAGGACTCTGCATGTGTGCTGTTCCAGAGACTAAAATCTCAATCTCTGCTCAGTTGTGTTATTTCCCTCGATTTCCCTGGAATTTAGGTGCACTTAGTACAGAAAAAATCATGAACTTCTATCCAGAGAAATTGCTGTGAGGATCTGGGTCTTGCTTGGTGTTCTTCCCTTGTAGAAGTGGATGTGTGTGTGGTAAATGGGACAAAATGGCTGTCACTTCCCATGTGAAAAGTGTCTAGAAGCTGCATATAGCCTAAAGCTGTTTTTTTCAGTTGCTCTGTTACGATGCCTTCTCCATTTAGTCTGTAATCTCAAAGCATTTCCTCGTAATCGTGAGGATATTACGGCAATTCCTATTAGTAACGAGATTTAAAAACCTTCCCTTCCCTTACAACTTATTCAGAGGATAGTAGGTGTACTGAATTGAACAAATGTGTTTTTATTGTACCTAGGCCAACATAGTTGATGGACATTACCAAAACATGGAAGACAACTGCCACTGATTAATTTATTGTTGTTTTCCACACGCTTCTCTGGAGCACCTAACTCCATTAACTTTGAGTTAGGCACCTAAGTTGAGCACCTGAATTTTCAGAGTAATAAGCATTCCTTACTACTTTAATTAGATAAATGATAGTGCTCACTAAATTTAGTTATGGCTAAATGAGAAAAGTTCAAGTACCAAGGGTCTCCTTTGTAGTCCAACCCCTCATTCTTTATAACAGTCAGTTTATCTCCTGCAGTAAAGGAACTGAAGGTTTCCTAGGAAAAAAAAAAGGTATGTGGGGATGTAAGAAAACTTTCTCTTCTTTCCTATTTTAGACAATATGAATTTGCAGCCTTAATAGCATTTTTAAACAAAATATCTCATTGCAGAAATTCCATCATACCATGTCATCCTGCCACAGACCATGGGAATGCAGCTCCACCAGACCAGCTGTGCTGTGCAGCTACAGTGTAGGTGCATTTAGGACTATCCTGAGAACATGCAAGCAAGAGCTGAACCGTGTTTATTTGTTCTGAAGGGATGGTGTGTATATGGCCTGGTCATACTCAATATTTAGATAATACTTCCATTTGGAAAGAACTGAACTTTTTGGTAAAAAAGAAATAGAATGGTTAAAACTTGCAGAGTTGTGTTTTACATCTTAAAATAAGTAATGCGAACAATTATATATTCTTGGGTGCAGGATATTAAAAATTATATTGTAAGAGCAGCATATATACCATAAAATCTACTTTCCAAGCTTAACAGATTGGAAAAAAAAATTAGGAAGATCAAAAGGGATGTAGAGTATTTTCAGATTTTACCTAAGAAATTATTTTATACTGATTTTTAAGGATATTGGTAGTATGGAAGATTTACACAATCAAGTGAACATTGCCAGGGGTGCAGACATTTTCAAAATAGTCTTAATTGTCAGATAATATCTCAAAGCCAAAATACCTTTATAGGAAGATACAGTAATTCCCATCAACCTGTCTTTACTCATGAACTGTAAAGACAATGAGTGGGGACTGGCAAGGCTTTGCATTTCGTGATTAGATTTTTTTTTTGGAGGGGGCAGTTCATTAAAGTCTGAGAATCAGATCAGGACAGTAAAGCAGCAGGACAGGTCTAAGCAGGTTTCATGCTGTTGCAGCATGTACTTTGAAAACTGTTGCTTGTGATGTCAGGAAAAAAAAGGTGCACTAATCAAACTGAGACATTCTAGAGAAATTCTCTTAAATATTATTCATACTTTACCTGGAAAAAAATCTGAAATAATTTGAAAGTATGTTAAGAGCTTAGATACAGTTTGGGAAGGGCAGTACTTCCTAAGCATCTACTCTCCAGGTTTCTTAAGAGCCTGACTCATTCTCTTTTTATCAAAGGGAGAAAATGGGCTAGTACAGGAGATACGCTTTGAAAGGGACCCTGAGATGGATTTTGTTTAATTAAATGATGTCAATACAGATTTGACTATGTAATTTTTTTTTGTTTCTACATATAGCTATTGATGTGGGAGTTTCTAAGAAAGTGTTTTGATCAATAGTCATCTTCACTAGAACAAGTTTGGAAGTACAAAGCACTTCCATTTTATTAACAGTATTTGATCCATGACTAATTGCTTTTATCCTGTGAAGCTGTGTTTCTGTAAATGTATCTTTATGGTTTTAATGAGCGTTTCTGAAGTCTAAAACTAACCCTATAGCTGTATGAACAAATTCTCCAAGCACTAGGAGATGAGTTTAGTTCAGTTGTTCAATTTTCCCTTTTTTGTGTATTTTTAAGGCTTTTAATTATTAATATAGCATCTGAGAAACATGAGGTACCCCACAGTGAAAATGAGAATACTGATTCTTTTTGCAAGTAACTTACATCAAGTTCTAGTCTGGCATGTAACAGTGGTCAGTTTGCACAGGCTTCGCAGCTGCATGAAAGCTTAATTTCAGTGACTGAGATTTAGAAACGGCATAGGGGCTGTAAGGAGATGAGATATATTAAAGTGAATCTTTTATCATTTAGCATCAGTAACTGAAGTTTTGAAAAACAGGAAACTGTTTCAGGGTGGAGACTCCAAAAGCACCTACTGTTCTTTAGTGTAATTGTGTGAAATGCCTATGTTTCTGTAACTGTAGTTTTCTGTAACATAGTTGGGGTTTATGTTTTGAATGGAAGCCCTACCTCCCTCTGCTCCCCAAAATGCTGTGTATAAAAAAATTTAGAGGGAAATTTCCAGTGACCTATTGCATTGTTTTAACATTACTTTTCCTAGCAAAGGCTGGTTGTCTTGGCAGTCATTCATAATTTTGAAGTCCTTCCTAAGGAAGATAAGGCTCCATCCTCTTTGCATTGGTCCAAAAGAATCAAAATGCAATGGCTAGTGCTAATTCTTGAGAATAACATTCTGAAATTATTGCAAGTAAAGAACTTTCAATGCCTGATGGATGGCAAGATTTACAAGGCCCGCATTAAGAAAATCTCATGGATGTTTGTATGGCCATCTCACTCTGGTCACATATTTTTCTGTAGAGAAGCAAATAAAAAAATATTAGTGCCTCTCAACTGCCTTAATTTTTTTTCCCCAAAGTAATGCTATATCTCTGATTATTATTGTTGTTGCTGCTATTGTTGTTATTGTTGTTATTACTAACTCTGATGCTTTACTACATAAAAAAGTTGCTAGACATTTATAAAAATATGACTAAAATATAAAATAAAAAAATCTAGACTAATATGATAGGAAAGTAAATGTATTAAACAGGTAAAAAAAAGTTGACCAGGATATTGAAAGCAATTGTGTACCTGCATCAGGGAGATTAGTTCTGTGTTCTGTTGGAGAACTCACATGACAGTTATGTCAAAATCAAATAAGATGTAGGTGAGTATTTACTGACTTTTAACTAAAAATATTTTTCAACCATTTTTTAAAGGAAACTGAAATTGAGATTGATTTCTCCATTTGCTTGTATATGTATTTTATGTGGTCTTTAGAGAACATAGTACTTTTGAAGATAGATGTAGTTCAACATGTAGATACATAGGTTCAACACTTGAGCTACCTAGAAGGATTCCAATAGAACTTGGAACATTGTAGTATTTTTTCTCCCTTTGCTACTACAGTTAAGTTTTTAACATTCCTGGATAGGTCATTCGCAGTGAATGTTTTCCATCACAGTTTGAATAGCAGCACACATTTCCTTTGAGCTTATTAGACAAGTCAAATGGCAGTTTCCATCAGAAACAGTAGTCCTTGGCCTTCACTTGTACATGTACAAACAACTTGGTGATACTGGCATTCACCAGCAAAGTGAGAAAAACATTTATAAATGAACATAAATGAACATTTATAAATGAACCTTAAATTAGCTGAGATAGTTTAAGATATAAATTCCCTGTCTTATGTAGAATGGGACTAATAAGTTCATTGTTGAAATGAGTCTTCTTGTTATGGAGTTTCTTCATACTGACAAAATAGATGCAGATATAGTATTTTTGTGGCACTAGGAAACAAATTTTTGTTTTATATATCTTTACTAAAAGACATTATAGAAGACATTTTCAGGAGTAGTCTGCAGTATATACATAAATCGCTAAGTAAAAACTTTTTAGATAAAGAATTATAATATATTGAGAATCAGATGTGTATTTTCTCCTTTACTTAGTCTATATGTCATGTAGATATTAATAACTTACTATATTGATATGTCTGCATATGTTTTATAGAGCACAGAGCATTTATGTGTTTTAAGTATAGGCCATGAAGTTTTGTGTTGTAAGGAGTTTTAAAATGTAACTGGGACAAAATATCCTTTCAAAGGGACATAACAGAATAGGGTTAAACTGCAGATATGAACACTGCAATATAGGATATCTGTAAGTGTCTATATGTCAACTCACACAGTTAGTGAAGGTCAGTAAAACTGGTCTAATTCCTACAGCTGGATGGAATGTATAAAAAATAAAAAATCAGTTTTTTACATGGCAGTGATTTTAGACCATCGTTAGCCCTAAATTCCTTTTTTTAAAATATTTTTTCTTCTGTCTTTCTATAACTTGTTTTGATTAAAAGTCAAATATAAAGGCCACAGACTAAATACAAGCAGTTCCAGTGTTATAAATATCACAGCATAATGAAATGAGGAGGATTACTTTTCTTAGCTGAAAACTAGCAAGAACTGTGCTTTAATGATTGAGAATTCCTCTCATTTCCAGTCAAATGTTTCACATTTCCTTGAATTAAGTAGGTTTTGATTTCTCAAACTGATACTGTCTGATTATATGATAATTGGTAGCTGGGAAGCTTTCAGGAAGTTTCTTGCTGTTTTCAGAGATAAAATGTTCAAATTACACAAATTTATATGCTTCAGTATTTACCAGTATTTTTTCTGCATTGTTCATTCTCCATCTGGTTTTGACTTTAAAAAAAATTTTGGTTTTCCACTGTTGAAGGAATAATATTTGGAGTAAAGTAAGCCAAGCTGAAGAAGGAAGTCATACCTCAAGTAAGAAGACATAATATTCTCAGCAAATACGACATTATTTAAAACAGTGCATGATGGACTTGGCCCGTTATGTGCAGTCTTCGTCTTCCGCTAAAGCAACTGCTGGTGACTGTAGCTGTGAGTTAGACATTGGACTTACAGTGAATGTTGCTGATGTGGCAAATGATCTGATCCTCAGGCAGATTTTGCCAGAGTATGCTCTAGTCTTGCACTTCTGCCCTGAGAACGATGGGTGTCTTTGTCCAGGTGGCCAACTTTGTCAGGACAATAAATCGATGTTCTTTCTTCTCTGGCCGGGAGGAAGTGTGGAGGAGGGAAGATGGTCTTCCTTCCAAAGGATATTTGCCTTTGCCATAGTGATAGAAAAAGCTGATGAAAAAAAAAAGGCAAAACAGAAGGGTCAGAAAACTTATGGCAAAGGAAAAAACAATGAGAATATTGTATATGTCAGGACTCTGGTTGCCATTTCGTAAACAACCTTCTTCCTATTTTTGTATATTTTACTTGGATATCCTGTTTCTTTCTTTATCCCTTGTGTGACACTGGGATTCTGCGAAGGACTGAAGCCATAGAAAGTTTTCATCTATGGTTTATTTGTGGAGATTTTCCTGCTAAAATTGAGAAATGTTTACAGAGTGATAATAGATGTTACTAAAATGGTAAATGCCAACTTTCTTCCAGGAGAAGAATGGAAAGAAAATCAACAGAAAATAGTGATTTTGACTATATGCATTAGAGATTTACTATTTCATATATTTCATTTGAAACATCTTTACATTTTGAGATCAGTTTTGACATGATCTTTAAGTTGTTTTGCAAAGCCAACTTCTACTCTTTGGGTAAAGATACTCTTTCTGATAAAATTTGCAAATTTTTGTACTATGGCAAAGAGCCTTCTGAGCTACAGCCAAGCTTGGTGCTTGAGCCCTGGGCTGAGTGGTGCAGCATAGTAGGAGCTCATCTATAAAGTGTTTAAGAATCATATTCCTCATGACTTCAGTTACACCAAACCTTGTTAGCAAAGTCACTTTTTAGCCTTTGAGTCATTCCAATTTGCAGCAGTAGTAAATGAGATGCTTTCAATGTTAAGAAAGGTAAGACCTTACACAGCTGAAGAGAACAATGCAGTGTCTAATAGTATATCTAGAAGATTCTCTGTTCGAGTCCATTGGGCTTTAGACTAAGCCAGAATGAAAACTTAAGTAGGAAGGGGACATGATTAATTTAAGGAAAATTTTAGAGGCAGGTGCCAACAGGCAGCTTGTAACAGTTGTAGTGCAAAGTCACCGGATGGCGAGGCAGCCAAAATGGGGTGACAGGACTGTGAGATGGCCTGGGAGTAATGCATTAGCAGCAATTGGCAGGTTGTACAATTCAAAAGTTTGACAGAGTCTCTGTGCAAAATTGGGATGCTCAGAAGAGCTCATTTGATAAAGTTCAGTGGCATTCTAGATTCAGGAATGACTGAGATGATTATTTTGCAGTTGCATGGAGAAAAAGATTTTGCAGTAGTAGTGCAGAGGAGAAGTGTATAAAGCAGCAGAGTTGGTTTTAGATTGGCAGAACAGAGCAGGTGATTCCTGAGTTCTAACTGAACTAGTGTTAGCTAATACTATTAATTTCTATTTTTCTGTCTTGTTTAGAATAAGATTTTGAAAGGCTACAAGCTTTAGAAATACATATCAGTAAATTTGTATTTCCAAAGCTCTTAGATATTTCTTTCCATTTACTCATATGATTTTTCTTGTATTGAATTATGCTCTCAAAAACACAGATTCAGTGCAAAGAGGCCATCTCTCTCTGAGTCCCTGTGTAAGGAACTGTATCACTTGTGTTTCCAGCATTCTCAAGCTTTTATCTTTTAATCTGCTTTTGGCCAGTTTCAGATATGAGATTCTGGCTTGAAAAAATTCTGACTGGTTGCAGGTGTTTATATATTCTGATAAAAATCTAAGTTTGATTAACCAAAGCCTTAGTGGAGTGTCAAAGTCTGGATACATTATCTGTCCATCTCTGTCTCCTTATAACAACTACACTGATGAGCACATTCAAACAGGATTTGAATTCTGAAACGCTGGTGGTGGGGGAATCTGAGTGAGGTCATTGAGAACTAGCTAGCGTCTGGCCTATTTTCCATGATTCTTACTAGGATTCAGAGGAATATTGAATTGGCTGGAAAAACCCTCTTCCTCTTGCAAAAGCAGACCTTTATGTCAAAATTTTTGGTGTAGAGTTGCCTTTCTTTTAATATATGATGGAAAAGATAAAAAGCAAAGAGTTCAGAACATAAGGGAGAAAGAGCAGCAGCAGAACTTATGTATAAAAAAGTTTCCTTTTGGTGTAAGAAGTTAAAAAGTGTAACCTCCAATACAAAATATGTAATTTATTTTATAATATATGTAAATAAGAATAAGAGAATAAGAATATTCCCTATAATAGTTTTTTCTGCTGTATGTGGTAGCACCCTTTGTTCTTTTATTTCAGCTACTTGATAAGACAAACCAGTTTTACTAAATTATGTGACATATTGAAGACAATACTATTTAATAACGTTTCCAGAATTTTATTTAATATCTATTTCCTGTTTTCCATTTTTTCCATTTTTTGTTCTTTTATCTACTTGCATTATTTACTATGTTTTGTGGAGCAACTGTAAGTGATTCCTAGTTTGTCAGTAAAAATGTTTAAGTTTTAGCATAAGAACAACTTATGGTGTTTGAAAGCATTTGTTTTACTGCTCTTTCGAATAGCCTCTCATTATGTGAACCCTGGAAATTTAACAAAGAAATTAGTGCCAGGGCTGACATTCACACATACCTTGAGTAGTAAGTTTCTCAGAGAAGAGCCTGTTAAATTTATTTCTATGTAAAGCACTATTATATTGACAGGAATGGTAGATTTCATTTCTCTTTAACAGCAAGATCTTAAAGCTGCCCCGGGCTCCTGGGTAATTCCTGCATATTCCTATGGGCAGCACAAAGCTGCTGTCACTGTTCCCAAACACTTCTGTGTGTTGTAAACCCAGATGTGACAATACAGCCTATACTTGCTTTCACTCCAGGCTCTTGACATTCCATGTGCTTGAGGGAGCTCTCTGAATAATGTAAACATTTCTCTTTTGAGACACAGGGAGCAATCACAGCCAAGATGAAACTGAAAGCTCTCAATCCCATATGGAGTTAGGCTCGCGTTGTGTTTAACCTTCAGTGACCTTAAGGAGTTACCATGAAATTGTTGCAACTGTAAATTGTTGTAACTCGGTTATCCTGAGATTACCAAGAAGTCACAGACGACTTCTTGGTTGGTTTCATGTCCCTATTTCTGCTAAATAGATCATGACAGGATTTCCAGTTTGCTCTACAGCTGTGTGCCAGAAGAGTACTATTCACAGTCTAATAGATAACTGTGTCTGTCAGTGAAAACACTAACTTGGTCGTCTGAGTTTTTTCTTAGTTTTCCATCTAAGAAAGCTTTGGAAGGATAAACCGAATCCTAAACGGTGTATTGTACAATACAAGTCCTGACAAAAACAGGTGAATACCATAATATGAAATGCATTCATTGAAACAATAAATTTTACTAAGAAGAATAAGAAAATAAAAGATTGAGGTAAGTTTACAAATAATTCACAGAAATAAAACTAACTTAACAAAGAATGTTATGCAGAATCATCAATTTAGTAATTTCTTTCCCCCAGTTAGTTATGGATTTTTAAACACACTGCTTACTTTTCAACTTTGTGATAAATTTCTGTTCATTCTGGTAATCATTCTGTACTATAGAGTTCACCTAAAAATTTGTCCTCCTTTATGTTAAATTTGCAAACCTTCTAGCAATCTTTAAAAATAAATTTTATTTATTAATTTTTCAATTAATAAATTGCATATAAAAATAAATTTAAAATAAACATTACAATTAAGAAATACAATATACATGATAAAGGGAAACAATTTTTCTTAAGTTATCTTAGATCTTAAATTGTCAATAGAATATATTTGATAAGTAATGGCACATTTTGTGAAACCATAAGCTACAACAGGATCCATATGCTTACCTCAGAGGTAGAATGACAATCTCTTCATGCCACAAAATTTAGTAGAATTATGGCACAAGATACCTGAGAGTACAACAAAAGCAAAGTCAGAAGCTAGATATTGGTACCATAAGAGATGAATCAGTATAATAAGAAATCGCTTATAGGCTGATAGTTTTGTATCAAACACTTTTTATCAATAATAACAAATTGCTAGAGTTTATTTCTTTTCAGTGTGAGATAATTGTATTATATTCATTCAAAAAATCTAGGAAACTCAGTGTAAGATAATTTACTTGAAATCTTGAGTTCACCCTCACACGTCTCTGGAAATTCCTGTTCCTTCATCCTGTTGGTCTTGCAGGTACCAAGTCACCGTGCTACTTGATATCCTGCATAGAGAAAGATGTTACAGAGGTAAGACTAATCTCAAGCTCATGAGCCTACCAGAACTTAACTGGATTTGATCCTTGATCTGCAAAAGGATTCAATGCTGCATACACAACATTTACATCTTCCTTATCTTTTAGAAACTGTCCACTGCACAGAATTGTTTTCTTTCCCATTAGGATGTGCCAGCTTCCAAGTGAACTCCCTCTCAGTAGCTGCGTGGTCATCCGGCTTAGTCAATAGTGATTTCATTCAGCAGAGAGAGAACCTCGGCCAGAACACCAAATGGGCAGAGCATTTGTCTGGAGCTGAGCTTTTGAAAGAGTGGTACCAATATCTGTTCCTCATGGTGTGGAGCTTACTATAGTCAGAAATTAAGTCAAAGCAAAGCAAAACTTATCCAACCAAAAGGGTCATTAAACCATCTGTTACTTATGATTTGATATTCACATACAATTCTTGGGAAATTTCGGGAGGGATTCTTGGCTAAGAAGCGTTGGAATGTTGGCAGTCAAATATTTCTCATACTAATTCAGCACAGACCTTTGTCCTGCCTGTCAGCAATTTCAAATGTGTCACATTTCTCAAGTTGCCTCTCTTATCACTAGAGAGTAACATGGTCTGTGATTGAGGGTGACACAACTATGAAAGTCATTCTTGCTCCATTGTCTATATCAGACTACAAGGACTGGGGCTTTGATGCCTAGCCAAGTAATTGTCTGGGAAGGGGGAATAAATTCCAGTAGCTTGCATCTTTTTTACCCTTGCCTGTCTAGAAAAATTCAGCTGCTCATGGTTTTTGTCACTTAGCCAGTCCTACTTCGGCATATTCCTTCCATGAAAGTGTTAACAAATGGAGCAGTTAAGATGATACTTAACTGTGTGGGGGAAAAAAGTAAAGAGCAAAACAGTCTAAGTAAAGAAACAACATGTTTTTGATTTAAGGTAGAGCACATTTAAGAGATAAAGGAAAGGTACCAGATCCCTAATAGATTTGCAGCTCGTTTCAAGTGTCATTTCGTTTATCAGTATGTGTACAGACACACAGTCACACACAGATATTGCAAAATGCTTTCTCTTGGATACTTGTCATTTTGGCTTGATGGAAGTAAAAATTGGTTCATTCCCTCTTGTTTCTATTTGGAGGGTCATTTTCTTTAGAACTTTCAGTCCACTTCCAGAAAGGGAAAAATGACAATATTTAGATAAAAGAAAGATTTCTTTATGTGTCTTAAAAAAAAATAAACAAAATAATGAAATTGTGCAATCCCTGTAATTCTTACCGATATGGAAGATTTAAAAATTATGAATCTTGAATCATGCAGTGTTAAGTAATTTAATTTCTTTCTGATATCTGTGTAATATTTCTACTGTTAGTGAACCAGTCCACCTTAGGAGTACAAAGATAACATTTCTATAATACAAGGCAGCAAAAATAGTATCTATACAGCTGAACGTGGTTCTTCAGAATATGAACAAGTGTAAGAGAAAAAAGAATGTATTCTGATAGACAAGTTGAAGGATAATCAATTAGTAGCAGTGCAGTTATCAGTAGGATTCTCCTGCCTAGGAGTTCTGCATTCTTCCAGGTGAAATTGTCTGTTACAGACCTTGGTCTCATCATTCCCCTTTGTCTTTCTTGGTCCATAGGGACATATATGTACCTCATGACTGAAGAACAGGAAGGAGATGGGAAATAGGGAAGTGACTGATCCACAGGTGCATTGGAGAGCGGCTGCTGGTGAGTAATAACAAAGCTTGTTCAAAAAGTTCTCCACCCCTGTCTTGATAAACTTATTTTGATCCTGTGAAATGCTTTCCTTAATGAGGTACACAACAGTATTTAGTGGTATTGGAATTTCATGTAGAATGTTGGGGGAATTTATTAACTGGGTCATGTTCCTTCTTAAATATTTTCATTTGGCTTCATCTTGCCATATCCTAGGTTCTAGCCAGCATCTGCACTTTGACCCATCTGCACTTTGTCCCACTCTATTTTTTTACTCTGACCATTTTGAATGAGTTTTGTCTGAAAAAGGTATAGCTCCAGTGAGAACAAATGATTTTGCTATGTGTTGGTATATTTGGATCAAAATAAAAGTAGATCTGAACTCTTACTTCAAAATTCCCGAAGAAATTCTGAGTGCTCCAAGGCTCGTATTTGAATTTGAGTACACTGGGTAATATTTCAAATGGGAAACTTTTTTTTTACCTATGTCACTATGAAGACAATAGGAGCTCAGCTATCCAAACTAATGAAGTTTGACGTGCAGTACAGTACTTGGCACTTTAAATATGTGGATTTAAAGGCTATTCAACAGTTTCATTTTTAGATTCAGCGTCACTAAAATCATACTTTTTTTTTTTTTTTAGAAATAGAATTTGGAATTTCCACAGCTTGTTTTTTGCCAGCAACAATAGAGTATAAAAAGTAGGGACTTTTTTCTGTAGTGGCTTCTGTTTATCGGTAGGTGAACTTCTTGTTCTTTCTGTAAAGTGAAATGGACAATGCGTCTGAATAGAAGAAAATAAGATATTAACTATTTTGTAGTCTGTGCAAGTCTGTATTATTTTATCTGGCACCTTTGTGGAATCTGGATGCCTTCAGACTAATCAAACAGGAAGTGTCATAGCTGGGAAGCTGGTGCCTGAGAAAGATAATGAGGAAGTAGATGCATTTATTTTTATATACAGTATTTAAGAAATTCCAGAAAAGGGAAAGAAGCAGATGATAAAACTTTTTTAAGATGTTTCTTTTTTTTTTTCCTTTTTGCAATAGATGACAAGTTAGATGTGGAGTACAATTGTAAGGTGTGATGTGGGTTACAGGGTAATGCGTTGGTGTTCTTTTTGTAGTTAGGTACAAAGTTACAATTTGTGAAACAGACACAACCCTTTAAATAGATCTGCATGTAGATCTCATCCTTCCCAGCCGGAGATGAAAATTATAGGGAGTCAGTGATGCTTTCCTCCCCCTCTTGGGGCTATACTGAGGTTGTATTATTGTCAGGTGATGAGAAAGCAGGTGGAGGGAATCAGGAGAGGCAAAGGGTCAAGAAGTTCTGGGAACCAAAAAGCCATAGGCACTGGGGAAGGAGACAGTGTATAACCCAAATAGCAGGCTATTGAGGTTGCTGAGAACTGAAGATTTAGAGACTGGCAGATCATTACCTGCTATATTAGCCCTATAGTCAGCAGTGTTCATACATATCCTCCAGGTTCATGTTTTTTCTATTACTTGATCAAGATATGACCATATTAAAGGTATTACCTTGGATGTGGTGCCTGAAGAGCATTCCTTCTTTGCTGCTGCATGTCTGTTTTCCCTCTGAGAATAGTTCTCATCTGAGTTACAGCACATTGCTCTGGCTCTTGTCCTTTAGGCATGATCATACTGTAGACACTCTTTGAGTGGGGTGGAAGCTCTTCATCCCAACTGCTTCCATAAAACATCGGAAACTCTGGAAGAGGCTTTCTTTACTCAGGCACCCAGGTGTGCATCCCAAGGATATCTTTCCTGAGATGTGTGAGGGACCTAAGTTTATACTTGCTGTAATACCTCTGTGATACGAGGCTGAAGAACTGTTAAGGGCAGTATATTAAAAATGCAAGAAGAGGGTTATAAATGTTGGATAAGTAACATGTTGGATAATGTGCATTTTGTTCAAATAATTCATTAAGGCATCAAGAACTTCCTATCTCTTTTGTCAAGAGGAAACTAGTAAGTACATCATATAGTTATTTAACAGGATTGTAGAAGTGTGAGTTAAAGCAAATACTTAGCACAGTTCTGAAATGGTTTCTTTTCTTACATTCCGGAAAAGTCTGATGTAAGTTTCAGTTTCCCGAAGGACGTTTGTGTATTCTGATGCCAGGCCAAAAATGATGTGTTCGGTATTTCCAGACTCCCTTCTGAGACACACAATTGTTTTGTCTTTGTCTATCAAAGCCTGAGAAAAGTCTCTTTTGATTAATAGATGTATTTGAAAACATATATTTATGTCCCAATGCTTAATTCTTTTAATCTTTTTTGCCTTTAGTGATATTCTTGTAATACTTGTTTCATTCCAGTCTTCATTACACTCCTCATGTGTCAAGATTTTTTCCAGTTGATCCTATAATACTTATCTCACTGTGGATGTAGATGCATCCTCTGTTTTTATCCCCAGCATCCTCCTCTGTGCTGTTTGAATAAAAACCTAGATTATCTGAACTCTTGAGGTAAACTGCTAAAACTTGTCAGCTGATCTCTATTTGTTTTCAGACAGTACAGACAGTTCTGAAAACAAGCAAACTTGGTACCCTATTTGGAGGTTGATGCTGAGACTAGTAGGAGTAACAGTAAAGTGCATATTCTTTTTAAAATACATAGGAAGCTCACATTTGAGGTTGGGTAAAGAGCAAATTTTAAGAAATTTTTTAATTTTGTGGCAGATCTGTACTTTCTTTAATAATATTTGTTGGCTAACTCTGCTCTTACCTATACTGTCTGAGTTAAATTTGTCTCATCATCTGGTATAGTAGTCCCTCCGGTAAGGATCCAACTCCACTAAAGTTAATGGCAGCTGTCCAGTTTAATCTGCTGAGAGCTGAATCAGAGTTATTTCCTATTTCATGTTATCTGATGAAGGACTTAATTAAAATTTTTCCAGCATGCGGATATGGCCTCCTATGTTCGTATCTTTGTTTAGAAACTGATTTCCCAGAAACAAGGAAATTTTGCCCTTTCTTCTTCAGCTTAGCTTATGACTATTTAAGCAGCCCAAGCAGAAGAGTTTCATTTCTTGCTTCTCTCTGCCTATGATTTTAAAGTATTTATTTGCAACTTAATTGAGAGAGTGCTTTTCTTCAACAAAACCATTTTCTGTGAAATCAAATCAAATTCTGTAAATGTATTGTTACCTATTCTGGATAGATTTTGGATTTTTGTATTTGATAGCATTACTTTCAGAGCAGTATTCTGCTTTCATTTCCTGAGACTTTTGAGATTTTTTTTTTATTTTTTCTCCTTCTCTAACAAAGAAAAAGTTATGATAGTGATAATAAAAATAAACTATTATGGTAGAAGCCACTGTGACATTTTCACTGAATTTGGTCAGGCATTACTAGATGCTTCAGATTTCCCTGTCTTATTGTCTACTGGGTAATTGGGTTTTCTTGGGGTGTTTTGTTCATTTATTATTAATTACTATGATTTTGAAGACATCCTTTCTGGCTGAGATCACAATTTTATCTTTCCACTATCATTAATTCCCTTTCATATTTATGAGTTTATGATAAGTGAGGAAAAAAGTGGTTGATGCTTCCTATTTTACCCAGTGTGTTTCTGTAGCAGCTTGTGCTGTCCAGCTGTCCTTTGATGAGGATGCAAAGGTATGGCCGGCTGCAGTCAGGTAAAAAACAACAAAAATAGTTCCTGAAGAAGTTGCAGTGCCTGTAGGCCAGCAGGACCCTTACATCCTGTGGTACCACTCTCACCTGAACATGGTATTTTGGAGCTAGCATTAGGTTATTAACCATATAATATCTGCTTGACTTTATTTTTCCAAGTTATCACTCACTTACTAGATATTTGAATCTGTGCTGTTTATAAAATGCGCTATGTGATTACAGTATTTCACAGACATCAAATGTCCAAACAGTTACATACCAAAAGATTTACCAGAGACATTTTAAAAACACACATGTTTTGTTCTGAATTTCTTGCTGCTTTTGTTTAGTGATTCATAACTGACCAGTATAGAATTGTAGAATCATTTATGTTGGAAAAGACCTCTAAGGTCAAGCCCAGCCATTAACCCTGCACTGCCATGTTTACTGCTAAACCATGTCCCCAGGTGCCACATCCAGACATTTCTGAACTCTTCCAGGGATGGTTATTCCACTATTTTCCTGGGCAGTCTATTCCAATGCCTAACCACCCTTCAGCGAAGAATTTTTTCCTAATATATAATCTAAACCTTGCCTGGTGCAATTTGAGGCCATTTCCTCTCATCATTCCAGCATCTCAATGTCTTTCTTGAAGTGAGAGGCCCAAAACTGGTGTGGCCTCCCCAGTGCCAAGCACAGGGGGATGGGCACTGCCCTGGTCCTGCTGGCCACACTATTTCTGATCCAGGCCAGGATGCCATTGGCTGTTTTGGCCACCTGGGCACGCTGCCGACTCATGTTCAGCCACTGTCAACCAGCACCCCCCAGGTCTTTTTCCCCAGAGCTGCTTCCCAGCCACCCTTCCCCCAGCCTGTAGTGTAGCCTGGGGTTGTAGTGACACAAGTGCAGGACCCAGCACTTGCCTCGTTGAACCTCATACAATTGGCCTCATCCCGGTGATCCAGCCTGTCCGGATCACTCTGCAGTGCCTGAATCACGCAAGTAGTTGAATACGTAAACAACTGAGATGTAGAAACCTTTATCCATTCTTTGCATTGATAGCATTTTCCAGCTGAAAATTAAACACTGAAAATGTTAGTTTACCTTTTTCATAATATTGTTGCTATATTAGGCAGCAATAGTTGTCCTCAGAAATATTCCAAACTGGCTTTGAATACCCACTGGAAACCAAATACTGAAAATAATCCCCAAGCTGTTCTATAACTGCTATACTTCCCACATATATAAACGGGACATAAGAGATCTGAGAGGCATATCAGTAATGGACATTTTTAAATGGAGTTGGGATTATTAGTTCATTTTGAATAGTATGAGCCTGATTCAAGCTGATTAAGTCAGATCTCCGGACTTCTGTTATCTGACTTATTTCTTCATGTTTAGGGGTCAAAATTATTTAGGAACGAGTAACATCGCCTCTTAAACTAGTAGCACAGTTTTCAAAGGGAATACTTTGAAATGCTATTTACAGCATAATGCTCTTTACAGAGCAGAGCATTGTTAAAAGTGTTCTCAAGATTCAGACCTACAAAAATATTTTCACTGAAAACAAAATTGAATAACTTTTACATCTGAGATAAAGTGCCATTCAATTACTTGGAATCACCCACATACTTCCATTTTATCAGTTGTTTGCAGGATCAGATCTTGACTTGATCTTTCAAAGTGTAGTATGCACTATATTTACAAGTGTTAATGTTTATTATTTTCCTGGCCTTTCACAAAGCAGCAGAGGGCGCTGAGCCAACCGGCACAGCCCGATATGGGTCTTTTCCTCCCTGCTCTGGATATCCCTGTCCGGGGATTTCCCGCTCCAGCTGGAGGAGAGCCTTTATAAAGAGCACACTAGAGCTCTTCTAATAAACTGTTGCAGAGCAGCAAGATCTCACTGTGCTTCTTCACAGAAAATAGAAAGCAAAAATTTTAAATTTACTTTCTTTACCTGGTAACAGCAATTAGAAATGTTGAAACAAATGGGAAGAACAAGCCAGGCTCTGCTAGTAATTTTGTGTGTGCTAAGGACTGGTAAGTTGGGGAGAGGGGTTGGTGGTGCTTGTTTTATTTGTTTTTATTTTTTTTAAGCATAAACTGACCTAAAATTTACTGTTTGATCTTTATTTCTCTTTGTTCCAGTTACTTTTTCATTTCAGTGAATACAACTGTCAATTAAGTAGTTCTGTCAAAATGTCAGGAACCTTTTTTTGACACTTATGTTGAGCTTTTCTGTACTCTGCAAAGACACAATCATTTTCTTACTGAGTTTGCTAAAAGACAGTCTAGGAGACAACTGCAGTGTATCACTCAATGTTTGATTTTTACTGTTGTTCCTGACAGTATTGGTGAAGTTTGGTACTAAAAGTCCTGTTGAAAGTGTTTCTGAAGTTGTCCTTGCTATCTTACCTTCTCCCCTCAAATGTTACAAGGTTTTAGAACCAGATTCACCTGACAAAAAAAGAAGTTATACTGTGCCAATGCATTTCTTTTCACTGACAGCATTGGGTTTATGCCATTTTATACATGAGAACTGTTTGTTAGTCATCTGAGTCTGTATTACCTTTGACAAAATAACAATGCCTATGGTGTATTTTGGAGATGTAAACCACTGTATGAGTTTTTTTAGTTTAACTTCCACATATCTATAAAGCAAATTTGAAACATAAAGACCTTATATCACAGTAGAACATGAGAAGAAATAGAAAAATAAATGTTGAGAAAGCTGCTGAATTTGTGTCTTTTCTCCATATTGTAGTTAAAGCTTTTGAAATGGAGATTATACCTGCTAATAAAATTGTTGCCCAGATTGGAGAAATGCTCATACTGACATGCAATACCACTGGCTGCGCATCACCAAGTTTTTCCTGGAGAACACAAATGGACAACCCCCTTGGAGGAACAGTGAACAACCATGGAACATACTCTACCTTGACTATGAATCCAGTTAGCGTTGTGAATTCTCATGATTATCTGTGTACTGTCTTCTGTGATAAGAAAGGGAAAAAAGAGAAGAGTGTCAAAGTTGAACTTTACTGTAAGTAAAAGTAAAATTCTCTGTAACTAGTGCATGATTATAAAAAATCCATAATTGTGGTTGGTAGTTAACTTGTAATTTAGGACAATGAGTCTGCTATAGCTCAACATGTATTTCCTTGTAAGATTCCTTTATCTGTCTGTGAAGGACACTTTCTTAGCCTTTTTCTGCTTAGCTTTCTGCACTGAGCTTAGTAGGTACTAATCTTAGTTATTCTTATTCTTGGCTCCCTGAATACAGTCATAGAGCTGGGGGGAAAAAAATCAAAGCCTTTTTAGTTCTCAGGGGAATGATTCAGGTGTCTAATCCCACCATCAGAGAAAACAGGATACCACCAGTGCATGAATTGCTCTGAGTACCTGTGTTTAGGCAGCTGTATCACTGCTGAGGTACCTTGCTGGATCTTACTCGATTTTTTGCGATCGTATTTCAGAAATTGTACAAATAAAAGACCTGTATGTCTTCATATCAAGATAGGTCTTGTAATAAAGTTGATATAATGTCACATTCTGAACACCTCTAAATTCAAGATGTTTGCTATCTGGATCTTGCTCTCATGTTGACTCTAGTATTCATCTCTGCTAGTCTAAAGAAACTGATTTTATTCTTTTAGCTTTCCCCAGTGATCCTATCATTGAGATCAGCCCATCCTCAGTTGCTGGAGAAACAGTCACTGTCATCTGTAAAATTCCTGATGTGTATCCTTCTGAGCACCTGGAGCTAATCCTAAAGAAAGAGGAAGATGTTCTTCATGAAAAAAATTTTTATGGAGATGACAGCACAAATACAGAAACCAAAACTGTGACATATTCATTTATTCCCATGGCTGAAGATATTGGGAAAGAGATTACCTGTGTGGCCAGGTTACCAGTTCCTTATATGGACTTTAAACCCAAAGAAAGGGTATCTTCTCAGAAACTGAATGCCAATTGTAAGTATTTTTGTACTAGGACGTTCACACAAAGTGTGTCAAGTTCCGTGGGATGGCTTTACAAAGTGTGTACTATAAATAATTTGTAATCTGCACTTCTTATCTGATTTATTTGTGTAGATAATCTATTGTATTAATTTGAATTCTGTTGTATTCAGTAGCAGTCACTGAGTCACTGTTGTTCATATCAGAAGTTAGGCAATGCTTAAGCAACTCCTCTCATTCTTTTACCTCGGGCACTGGTACTCAGTCAGAAAGTAAAGGTCAGAAGAAAAATGGCATCATGCAAATAAAAAAAAGTTTTTAAAATTGGAATTGTATGCCTAGGAATTCCAAGTTTATAGTTGTAAACAATAAGGAGATTTAAAAAAAAAAGAGTAAAAAAAATTGTACACATTTTGTCTAGCTTAGCTTTCAAAGCTGCAAGCAAAATGTCTTATCAAGTCTGGAAAAATTGTTCCACTGTGTTACTGGGATACACATTAATCATTTTTTCTTGGTATTCTGTGAAATGTACCTCTAGAGAAGCTAGTCTTAAAGATGTGCTTGTCATTTTTCATTTACTTGCTGATCTTGTCTTTCTTTTGTTCTCTCACAGTTGGTCCACAAAATACTATCATTACTGCATCTCCAGGCAACTCAGCAATGGAAGGAGACTCTCTAAAACTCACTTGTGCGACTGAGAGCAACCCTCCACCACAAATAGTTTGGAGAAAACATTTGGCTAACAAAAGCATTCAGCATCTGATAAAAAACAATGTCCTTTCTATTCCCCATGCCCGTTTCAGTGATTCAGGACTGTACATCTGTGAAGTAATTAATCTGGTAACTAATAGAACAGAGACTGCAACTGTGGACATTGTTATACAAGGTACAAGTCTGCTTGAATTTAACTTGTATTAACTCATACTTAACTGGCAGCTGCTTGTTAGGTTGAAGGATGCTGAAACACTAAAAATTAGGAAATTATGGAATGCTCCTTGTTACATATTCAGGATTTAGCTTCAATTTATGACTGCTCTTTGTGGGCTGTACTTTTTCTTTCTATGCTTAATTTTCAATAGCTAATTCTGTCTGTACTGTTGTATATGCATACCTCTGTACGTTTCCCACAATGCAACACTCAAAGTGATAAAAGAATCTAAGAAAGTGGTGAGGGGCCACATACTGTTATTTCCTTGAAATATAATGTACATAGTGATTTCACAGGAACATGGCATTCTCCTTCTTTGAACTAGCTTTAGTCATTAGTAATGAATTTAGTAGTCATTTAATGGTAGAACTATTTTATTTTTATTATTATTTTTATTTTTATTGATTGCCACTGTTTCAACAGAGCCAAAAGTCTCAGATAGAGTCTGGGATCAAAACCAAAATGAATAGATCCTTGGGCAAGCAATTCCTACTGTCTTAAAACCTTCTCCATCTTAAGTACTTTTACATTAGTATTACATCCTTTTATTTTGTCATGCAGGTGCTCCAGTCATCACAGAGCTCTCAATTGAGCCTTCTACAACAGTTCAAGAAGGAGAAAATGTTTCCATACAATGTTCTGCTGAGAGTAACCCTCCTCCCAAGATTATTTTAAGGAGAAAATCTGACAGTGCAGACATGGAGCCTTTCAGTGCAGGGAGCATTCTCCTTCTTCCATCTGTGATGTTCCTAAATGGAGGAGACTATGAATGTGTAGCAGAAAATAAGTTTGGGAACAGTAAAAGTGAAATAACACTTAATGTGGAATGTAAGTATATGTAAAGCTTTCCCAGTCATTTAAAGATAATTAGTTGAATCTTCTGTGATAAATATAACTATCAAATTAAACAAAATCCTGTGAGTACAAAAAAATCAGCATGGTCCATTGCTCTTCCCAAAGAAAGGAGCAGTGCTGATGAACAAAACAAAATCATGAAATTTTTAATGTAATGACAGTCTTAAGTCAGGATCTGAATGAGTGAGAAATTGGTCTGCCTTCTTAACAGTCTTGGTTGGAGTACTTGGTTAGTATGTTTAGACTATGGAGGGTTTGTATGGAAACTCTGATACTGTGTGCTTTACTTTTTCTGAGAATGAAAAAGAAATTAACTTTGGGAGGCTGACAATCTACCATGCAGTAGAACATGTTGGATCCATGTCTGAAAAATCCAGTCATGATTAACTATAGGACTCTTCCTTTCAGATGGACCAAAGAATACAATGATCTCTGTTATCCCTGCTACTGCTGTTAAAGAAGGAGAAACTGTGGTGATGAAATGTACTAGTTCTGGCAATCCATCTCCTGTGATCTCTTGGAAGAAAAAGAAAACCACTGGGGAGTTTGAGAAAATTTTTAAAAATGCAACTTTAACTATACAGAACTTAAAAAGTCAAGATCTGGGGCTTTACGAATGTGAAGCTTATAACCAACTTGGCAAGGAAGAAAAAGCTGTGAAATTATTTGTTCAAGGTTTGTAGAACAAGATGGAAAACAAATTTTTTATTTTATGTATTTTAGGTCCAGATCTCCTTCTGTGAAGAATGGGGTAGTTCTGTCTTTGATGTCAATGGAGTTAAAAGGTGTCCTTAATGTCATTAAGTCGTTTAGGCAGCTTTAAACAAAAGTCATTTAGGCAGCTTTAAACAGTGAAGTGTGAAATCTGCCTTAGTACAGATAGCTTATGAAAAGTTCTTATGTCAGTTGAGCTTTCACTGCTCCTTCCACACTGGCTAATGTATGCATCAGGTAAAGAAGGTGTGTAGTGCCTGTATTTTCTTCCAAATAGGTCTCAGGATATATCTGCATACAGAAGATTCAAAGAGAAAGTACATGCTGAAACTTAACTGTGGAAGCACTGTATTACAGCTCCCTGGCTCTCCTCTGAGTTCAACTCTGTATCCTGTTCTTTCAGGCTGCCTTTAAGCCATAACAAATGCTGATTCCTCAACTGACCTGCAATGGTAGCGAAGTTCCATTTTCAGTAGTCAGTAGGCTTCTCTGCTTTAGCCCTGTCACTTCTGTCTATTGCATAGCAACAGTGTATTACTTAGGGATCACTTCTGCTGCTAATCCAGCTCTCTCCCCTATTCTTTACTATTTTTGTAGCTGCACCAAAAAATACACTTTTGATTTCCCCTTCAAGTGCAGTGATACAAGAGGAAAGTGTTACCATTCCTTGCATATTTTTGTATGTTACATCTGTTCAGAGTACTTTGTAAAAGAAAAATAGGTGATGGGTTCAAAACCTTGGAACAGTAGATGGCAAATGTACCACAGACAGGGCTCAGCTAAAGGGTGCAGGAAAATACACAAGCATACTATTAATGAGCTGGGAGAGCAATCTCAACACTGCCAAAGGTTAGTTAAAATAACTACTATACTGAGTTAATATTAGGATTTGTTTTAGACAGACAGAGTGACATCTTCAGTTTCATTAAGAATTGTCTTTAAACAAACTGAGATGAATTGCACAGGTTCTTGTTGTAAGTAATGAAAACTTGTAATGAAAACTTGTGTTCTAAATGGCAGATGAACAAAATAATTGCTGCTTCAAAATTTTTCATAGTTCCACTTCCACCTTTGAAAACAGGATGCAAAATTGCAGAACCTAGTGGAAAAAAATACAATTCTAGGATCTTTCCTTTGCCTTTTCTGTTTCTCTTATGTTGAAAGAGGACATCGACTTCTGTGTATGTTGGTCTGTGTCCTTTCATGAACTCAAATAAACAGTGAATTTAAAATAAGAAAAGAAGAAAAGGCTCCATATAATGTAAAAGATATCCATCACTTGATAAAATTTCTTTCTGTTGGCTTCAGTGTGTGAAGGATAGCTAGTGGCAGAGTAGTGTCTAAAGCTACGTGCTCAGCTATTATAGTGGGTCCATTACCTGGATTAGTACTTAGTGTGTAAAAGCTGATACCTCAGGAGTTTTCACATCTGTTTGTTGCTAAATCCTACCTTGCATTTCTTTTCAGTTCCTCCCCAAAATATTACTGTGTTAGTATATCCATCAGAAAATGTTAAAGAAGGAGAAAATATCACTATTACATGTAGCACATACAATAACACACCATCAGAGATGGTCCTGAAAAAAGTCCATCAGGAGAAGTTATTCTGCCATCAGTGAATGGAACCTTTTTACTCTACAATGTCAACAAAAATTATATAGGCATATATTTGCTTCATGTTTTCAATAAGGTTGAAAACAACATCGCAGTGATTGAGATAGCTGTTGTAGGTAGGTAGATCTATTGCCTTAAACATATTTTGTTTGTACTTTCGGGTAAATTTTGTGTCAAGGTGAGCACAACTAGTTCATGGCTGATCCCTGCACAACAGTACTGCAGTTAACCTAAAAAAAAAACCAAACACCCCAAATCAACCAAAATAATAGACCACCTGGTGAGAATAAGCTGTATTTAACCTCCTTTCAGTGTGGATTTAGTTTCTCTCTAACCTGATAGGTGCAGTAGCTTTAAGGGTAGGGCCAGAAAAAGGTGAATTCTGGCTGCACTTCTGTCCACATGCATGAACAGTGAGACTAATCCAGAGAAAGTTCGGTTACAAAAATATCTAAAGAGTGGGCTTTTTAAACACGGTCTTCCCCTTGAAGCATTGATTCCAGGAGGTTGAAACATACCAAAATGTTTCCTGGGTAAAATATGTGGTATTCCTCTGGTATTCTTCATGGATTTTATGGTGTTCTTCATTGTAGATGGTATCGGGTGGGTTTGAGTGGCTAGGAATTAAAGTGTGTAATATGAAATTACTAAAAAAAAACATGTTAGGAAAACGTTTTGAAATATGCTTTGTGCATGAAAACAGAAATAGTGTTCCAAACCCTGTCTGTACAGTGATTTGCACATATCTGTTTCAGTCAATTTTTACACAACTTTTTTCTCCTTTTGTTTCCATTTTCAGCAAGACTGGAAAACCCGGATCAGATGTTACCACTGATTATTGCATTCTCCTCTGTAGCAGCGGTAGCAGTACCTGTAGTTGCAATTTTGATCTACGTGTCAAGAAAAGCAAAGATAAATGGATCCTACAGTCTTGTAAAAGCACTCAGGTTGAAAGTGTGATCACATGAATATAAGTCTTTAGTTGATATTAAGCAAATTTATTTATTGTTGTGACTGGTTCTACTCTTCTGGTAGCAAACAAGTGACTTAAGAACAGCGCCATGTGATAGCAAATGGCTTTTTTTCATGTTTTGATAAGTGTTTTGGTATTCAAAATAAAGGAAAAGCTGGCGTCCTCTCCTAGAAATTGGTAAATCACTTCTGTATGAAGCGTGCTGAACAAAGAGTTCTGTGGAGAACTAGGTTTGTACATAGTGTATAATTTATGTTATAAATATGTTCAACTAAATATCAGTTTGTAAAATTGCAGTCTTATGTACAGAGAAATTTTGTTAATTCAAAGATATAAATCATCATTGCTTGAGCTCATCAGGTGATATTTTATTTTGTATTACTCTGCAGCATGAATGTTTTGTCTGCTTTTGTTTGGAAAATGTTCTGTTTTCACTGATATTGCCATAAATCCTGTATCTTCAATGAAGTTACACAATCACTGGACTATGCATTTCTAATTTATTTAAATTAATTTAAGATCTTGAGGCTCATTTGTGAAACATTTCATTTTAAATATTACTCAAAAAGTATCTGGGGTTATAGTCTAGTTAGTTCTAGGACTGGTGAGGTATTTTTGTAGGCTTAAATAATTCTCAAATTAATGTCAGGGTTCTGTTATTTTGTGACAAGCCAAGTCAGACCTTTCATGTAAAATATAAGCTGATGATAAATATGCTTTACAGATTTCCACTGCAAAATAAAACTACCAGTAGATTTCTTTGATTAAATCCCCCTAGTGATGCTTGCTTTAGATTATGTCAGAATATACATTAGTGTGGAAGGAACCAGTGAAAATTATCCTTAGCAACAGCGGATTTGAGTGTCATGGGAAGCCTTGGCTGTAAAGGCAGAAGCCAGGCCAGCAGCAATCTAAAGGCATAGGCAAGGGGGACAGGCAAAATCTGTGCAGCCTCGGCAGTGGTGGTTGTATTGTGTCCTGAAGAAATACCTTTCCCAAGCTTATCACTGTGGAAATCTAAACCTTTTTGCTGTCAACTTGTCTTTTGATGGAGAACCAGTGTCTTCATTCTTCACCCTGGTTAGTGCCTTTTTCACTGCATGCTTTCCAGTGTTGGCAAAGTGGCTGTGAAAATAGTGGACTTTGTGTGCAGAGGCAAAGGTGGAGTTTGATAGTGTTCTTCCTTACATCCCTTCTCCTCACTAGCAGTGGTGCTTTGACTCATCTGGGTGTTGATGTTCAGCACTGAAAGCAAGGTTGTGGGAGATGCGGGCTCTGTGGCTGAGAGTTGAAGTGCATCTTGATCCACTGTGCCCTGATCCACTTGCTAGGCATAGGAAGGTGGGCTTAGACCCACCAAACTTGCATACAGAAGGTAAAGCAGAGGTATGTGAAAAGAATGTGCCTTTATATTATACACACAGTAACAACTGCTCCCAACAGCAATGCAAATGCAGGTGCCTCTTGGTAGCTGCTCTGGGGTGAGGCAATGGTGCACATCTCCCATATCTTTTTTCTAGCATGTTCAGTAGTGTTTTGTGCACAGTAAATCAGTGCATGCAGGATATCTATCTAGACTGGAAAGGGTGGCTTGGAAAGTGGGAGTGTAGCAGAAAAATGGGAGAGCAGTGTGGACTTGGCTTGGAGGAATGTGAGCATGCAGTAGGAGGGTGAAGAAAAGATTGAAGACAGAGGAGGAGGAGAGCTTTGACAGGCCCATGACACAAATTTCTTGGAGGTGGTGCCAGGCATATTTATTCAGAATAATGTCAGGCCTGTCTCAGTGCTGTCTTGTGAATAAACCAGAAAGCATCATTTTTTTTCCACTGTGCAAAACTTTGGTGCACACACATTTTTCCTACTGGCTATGGTTCTGGTGTCTGTATTGTGGGAAAGATAGTTAGAAATACAGAGAAGGAGGACTTGAAAACAGTAAAAATGAAATGCCTGGGACTTTCCAGTTTGGAGAGAGAATTCTGAAGGAGGAGGGGATGTGACTGATGTTTTCCAAATTGTGAAGGCAGATGATAGCAAACAACAGATGCAGAACTGCTGTTTGCTAAATCATGCACTGCCAGAATTGCAAGACACACCAACTAAGGAGAAAGTAGTTTAATAAAAATAATAAATAGTACTTCTTTACAAAGTGAATGGTGAACTGCTGGAAGCTGCTGCAGAGAGTTCTGGGGCATAACAATATCAATTGGTTCAAAAGAGGAATGGAAAAAATAATGGGCTAATGGTCCATAAACAAATACTAAAGGGAGTAGGCAGAAATGTACTGTATAACATCCCTCATTCAATGGCCATTGATGCTGAGCAATCCTCAGGATATATACTGCAGAAAGTGGCCAGGTTTGTATGATGTCCTGAAATAGCGTCTTCCACTGCTGCAGACCTACTGAAGCAGCTGAATCACTGGTGAGGCCCAGTAAGGTCTGCCTTGCCTTCTTACACCCTCTCTGAGCAGGGACAAACCTATTTGTAGAAGGAGCATAGAAGTTCCTGTGCTATTTTCTCCTCTCCTGTGATCCCTTAGGACTAAAAAGAGGAAAGATGAGCGGGAGAGAAATAGGAGTCACCTGCAACAGTGCTTTGGTGCTTGTGTAGTCTTTCTGGGAAATTCCTCCACGAGTTCCCAGTATCCTTTCAGCTCTTGGTTTCACCATGTTTCTGATACAGATACAGACCTTAATGTCCACATGGGCTGGTCCACCCTCTCAGGGTCTCCATTAAGGTATTAAATAATTTAAGTCAATAGGAATTGGCCTGTGATTTCAACAGGGCCGATTCTTCACCCAGAAACACTAAATGAATAGATTGAGTTTATAGTGCTCATTTTAGGAGAGGCTGCTCTTGTGTGGGCAGCAAGCTTCCTCTCAGTGAAATCACAAAGAAGGATCTTGACAGGGGATCTCCTCCCCTGCTGCCTGATTCTCGGTATTTTCCAGGGCACTTAACGATTTGGGTAGAAGCTTGTCCTATGGAGGTTAAAAGTTCACAGTAAAATAACTTCTCTTATTGAAAATTACAGAAGGAATATTACTTCTCCTAGCACAATTTCTCATCAAGCAGTTTGCAGAGCCTCTGCCCTAACAAAAAGTCATGAACAGCAACTCCAGCCCAGGAAGTGCTTTCAGAACTGCCTGGAGGTCTAGGTAAGAGTCCCTACCACAGGGCCTGTCTTTATGACCAGGAAAGTGGTCTGTAGAGCAAAGGGCTCTCTAGAGAGTCACATAAAAAGGGGAGTTTTTCTTGACACTACTCTATACTCAGTTTGAAGGCTACTTCACATTTAAAAAAGAAGGGAGAGAAGTAGTTATATCAGGGAAACTGCCTCTCTTGTTCTGTTGTCTTTTGTGCAGCTGAACAGTCTCTAGACATCCCAATCTTTTGGTCTCCACATGCTATATATCCTGCCACCAAAGTGGTGCAAGTTATACTAACAGAAATATGGAAATACTTGTAAAAAGAGTGATGTGCTTTGCTGTTAGCTACCAGGCATCTTAGTAGTTAAAATGTATTGTTCTGAGTACCTGGGTAGCCACCAGGTATCAAAGAAGAGAATCTCCTGTCTGTCCCTCTGCCCTTCCCCTCTGAGGAGTCCTTCTGATGCTGTTGGAGTACACAGAATGGCCACATGTGTGTCTGTGAGGTACAGGGGTGGAAAGTTCCCCTTGCTTTCTATGTCCTTCGTTCCTCTCAGTGATTTTGCTGTGTTTAAGGTTCATTGCAAATGAAACAAGGGAAATGGGGTTTTTGACAGATTGAAAATTTACCCTTACAAAGGCACCTTTTGCTTTTTGCGGAGCAAAGAAATTCAGACATTTAAATCCTAAAACTTGTGCCAGGACTAACTGAAGATTTATTTTTTTAAAGGCAAATAGATTTATTTTTAAAAAAAGCAAATATATATTTTATAAACAGATGTGATAGAGGGTCTGGGACTCTGTTTATGTGACTTGAAGTAGAACAACAATGACTTTATTTTTTTATTGCAATAATAAATACTACACCTGTATGTGTTAAAAGAGACAGAAAGGAGCATATAAAGAAACTAAAAATGGCTTCATTTAAATCCTCTTTGCTGTGCGTAATTGTAAAAACCAGATTTTTGTGACCTAATCCTGCTGATTTTTTTCTCTTAAATATTCTACCTTTCTTTTGAATGAGAGGCAGATATGGGACATCTGCTCTCAGCAGCTGAAAGAAATGGTGCCATAGATGTTGAATGAATTCATGTTCCCAACACAGATGTCATGTCTTGAACACTCCCACATATTTCAGACTGTTATAATTTATGTTGTTCTTTCATATTTATTGAGGGCTCAGAGACTTAGAATGATGGAGACTATCAGTTTTAACAGTGGTGTAAGTTTGAGACACTGCTACCAGTTGAGCCACAGGGCCTCTTTGCTAGTCACACTTGGTAGATTTTTACATTCCATTTATGTGTGCATGGAAGAAAACAGCAGTAGATTCTTGCACACTACTGCTAACATGCAGGTGAATAGAGAACTTGAGAAAATGGGATTGGGCTATTTACTGGCATTGTATCTCAGCCTTCATGTAATGGGTTTAAGCAAAATCTTACCATAAATGGTGCATTCATTTGCTTGTTTTAATATCAGGAATACATATAAAATAGAGTTAAAACACAACTGCCTTTAGTTTTTAAAGTTACATTGAAAGTTTATCTACTGTTGTATCTATTTATTCCCTGTTCAACTATGATTCAGGAACATTTTTCACTCCATTTATATCCAAGCATCATAACAGTAGAGTGAGGCAAGACAGCATGATTCTTCACTGTTGAATAATCATTCAGGCACTCTTATCTGAAAAGCATACAGAAATAAACATTTTAGGGAGATAAACTCTGGGAAAGAGGAAAGAAAAATTCCTTCTCACAAGCAAAATGCAGTTCCAGTGCCACATTGTTGTTGAGGCTTTTGTTCTAGTTCATAGTCACAATGGCCTTGGTGCCAATAACAGAGCAGAGATGGAGCAGATAGCAAGATTTTGTTTGTATTGATTAAAGAAGATCACTTCTTCTGAGAAATGATAACAATGTTGGCATAAGTCACTCCTCCCAAGTTGTCTGAGGTGAAGTAAAAAGCAAGAACATGGCAGAATCAGGCTCAACTTGCTTTGTCTGACAGCCAAAAGAGGGGTATATCTATAGAAGCAGATAAAGAAATGTATAGAATACATGAGAATGTATTTCCACATCTAAAGACAAAGTCATAGGCATTCAAAACAGAAATATATTGAAATATCTTGTTTATTTTATTATATCTATAAACTTGTTGTCAGGACTTGATTCTTCTTTGTCTTGTTCCCTGTTTTGTAGCAAGCTCCGTGGTAGCAAGCAGTTGAAGAGTACACTTTACCAGTAATCTCCATGTATGATTATTTCTGTTTTCTTTCCTGTGTCTAGCTCACCATTAATTCAATAGAATGAGGGTGTATAAACCTCCAAAATTTGCACTTCTTCAGACATGAAAATCTACCTCCTAGAGGCTGTTGTGGTTGTTGTTAGCAAAGTCCTCTTGCTGCAAAGATGAGAGTCAGGTGAGTAGATGTGAGTTATGATTAAGGCACCTGTTTAGCCTTGGGCTTGATTGAATAGGGAAGAGAAGATAAATACCCTGTGAGACTAACGCTGAGTCATCCATGAGGTTTCTGCAGCCTTTTGTGGGTGCATATGTGTAATTTTGGAACCAGGCCCAGGTAAGTGGGTAATAAGATACTTGTAAAAATATTCAGTGAAAGGGAAATTATGTTCATTATTATGTAGAGCATAAGAATGACCACGTTAGGTGAGGCCAAGTTTTTTAACCAGCAGTAGGTAAAAGTTAATGCCCAAAAAATGCTGTAAAAGCAACAAATGTTGTAATATGTTCTCTAAATGCTCTCCCAACCTCCAACACTTTTGGAGCTCAGGAGTCTTCTGAGTCAGAGTTTGCTTCACTGCATTTAGTAACTTGCAATGGGTTTGTTTTCTGTTTGTTTTGTCACTTGAAAATATGTAAATTCATAGCATGCACACCATCCATGTTTGTAAGGAACGAAGTACTGCTTTGCTGAGTTTGAGATCTTGTTGCTGGTATGTTTGGAGCTTTTGAAGTTCCTGACTTACACTGTTTTGGCTTATGTTCTTTCCAAAATGGAAGAAAATGGGAGAAAATTTGAGCCATCTTTCAACACTGCACTATCTAGATTTCTAGCTAACGTCTGGGACACAAGAGAATGTAGTGTGAAGAACTCTGCACAGCATTGCCACAAGCTGTCAACAGCAGGAGAGAAGGATTTGGCACTGATCCCACATGCTATAGCTGGAGGGCTGAATGTTCAAAACCTATTAAGGAGTAATTCTGCATACAGTTTATATTGCCAATAACTGTATTTAGCACAGTACAAGTGAGTAATCAATTACTTTCACATTTGAAGAACTCTCACTTAGATATTTGCATTCAAATACAACGAAGCAGGGGTTGGCTGTAACAGTCAGGTTCAGGGCTGGCAGGAGCAGAACCAGCCGCCACACCTTCCCTTCTTTATTGCAAACAAAATGAAAGTCTTCACAATGTTTTTCACAAAAATTTTTGATGTAGGTTTCCTGAATTATAAGAGAGTCTAATGTTTATGGTGTGTAGAAATCTGGACCAGAAAGTGTTAAAGAAGAATTGCTGATACACTGTTAAATGTCCTAGACTGTAAAATAAGAGTAATAATAAAACATGGTAGAGAGTATAAAACAGATGAGAGAAAAATGTTGGGAATCTTACTGAATTGGTAGAACATTAAAATCTCATAGAATTTTATAAAAGATTGTTTATACAGGTATTGTTTCCACTGTTAATGACAAAAACTTAATTTCAAGGTAGCATTTTGTAAGATTTATCAAAATGAATATGGGAAACAATAGACCAACAGCATGAAGCACAGATGAAACAAGAGCTTCTTTTGTTGGAGCCTCTGAAGAGTGTGTAATCACAGCTCAAGTCTATGACACTTGAAAAGAAAAACTGTCAGTTCTGAACCATAAGATTAACATCCTTGCCTGTACTTAAAAGATGAATACCTCTTTTCAGTTATCTTTCCTGCAGTTGAACTGTCAAGAACAGACATCTTGAAAGCATTGTTTTTTGAGTGTCTTAAAAGGGCTATCCTTGGGATGGAAAGAGACAGAAGTCTGCAGTCTAGATAAAGGAATGTGGTACCTTGTGTCTTCTAGGTCACTCTGAGATTATGGCTCAAACACAAGATGTACTAAGAAGCACCTTAAATTTCATTTAATATGCTTGGTCAATTTAATTCTTGATAATTTGATTTTGTAGCTTGCAAGAGGTCACAATTAGATTGAATTAAAAGCATGACTTTTTGGAGAATACACTGATGGCAGATTTAAAAACCAAAATATGAGAAATTTTGTGGCTAATGTAGGCCTACTTTTCTGTCCTGTTTAATCTGTGTTGCAACTTGAAGTTTGTAGTCTGCAGGTATGTCTACATACTGTTGCTAGGTAACAACATGCATCTTAGAAGGCGAAAGTGTATTTCTGGACTGGTGGTAGCCTTTCGATATCCCTCCTCTTATCAGGGGTTAGAGAGAACACAGAGCCAGTCTCTTCTCAGAGGTGTACGGTGAAAAGACAAGGGGATATGAACAAAACATGTGAGAAGGGAAGTTCCAATTGTACATGAGCAACAAATACATGGTGAGGATGGTCCAGCAATCAAAACAGGTTGTTCAGCAGCTGTAAAACCTGTACCCCTGAGTTTTTTTGCAATTCAGCCTGAGAAGACCATGATCAATCTAATCTAGCTGTAAAGTTCACCTTGCTTTGAGTGGGACACTGGACTTGATCTCCTGTGATCATGCCTGACTAAATTTTTCTGTAAGTATGCATGACAGAGGCTTCCACAAGATACTGTTGCATTTTTATAAGGAACAATGTAATTCCCATACAAGATCAAATGAAAAATATTCAAACAGTTCAGCACACTGGTCTTTGGCAATAAGCAACAACCAAAGTTTCACAGGAAGATGTAAGAAATATCCCTGAAGGCAGATATAGGACCAGCTACTTCTACAGTACTAAACTTTTTTTTCCTATCTGGTATAGATTGCTTAAATGTAAGTCTGCAGGCATAAGACTCAGTCTATATTCCCAATCAGTGGCATTAGTCATAAGTCTTAAAGTCTGGTCATTTCATGACTCCTTTTAAAGTGCTGTCCCAAATTACTTCCCGTGGAAAAGAATTGCATAGTTTAATTAGACACTTTGTAAAAATTATTTCCTTTGAGTGTCCTTTTTGTCCATTTGCTTCTGAATAATGTGTCACCCTCTCCAAAACTAGCACAATGTCACCTTTCATAAACAGTGATTAGTCTGGTATTTTCTGTTCCAAATGAAGGTCCATCAATTACCTTCCTGGATTATTCTCTGTGTCACTCCTTGCGGAGTGTAATATTTTTGGGATATTGCTGCCTTAAGCTGACAAGGTCTGGCTGATAGCAAAAGAAGATATGTCATAGTTTCCAATCCCAATCACCTGTAGTAGGGCAAAAGGAGAGTCTGCTCCTTACAGAAAACTAATTTCTCATCCACCCCTCCCTTTTTTTTATTGCTGGGTTAATTTTTGACTGAATCAGGTCCTGAATCCAGGGGAGGGTCTTACACATATTTAGGCTAGTGCAACCAAGCTAGAGGTGGTGATCATCAACATGATGACAGAGCCATCTCTCCCACTCTTGGACCGGTTGAAAGTGTCTGTGAGAACAGTTACCGCTGCAAGCTGACCTTTGTTTAACCATAGATGCACACTTGACAGAGACTTTTACTGAGCTTAGGAGAGTGATTTTTTAATTGCCTATTTATTAATAACTTCATTTAAATGTCATTGTTCAACATGTCACACAGCAAAAATTTCCTGTAGGAAGTGGAAAGCAGTTGGATTTTATCTGGAAGTCTTTGATATTTGTAAAGCCTGACCTGGATTTTTCCAACTAAGTTGACTGAAAAACATTTTCCATTTCCCTGGATTTGATAACCGCATTTAGGACTTCCTCTAGAGTATCCTTGATTGAAAAGCTTATTCAAGTAAATCTTTTTTCCCAGAAAGACTTTAAGGTTGCCTTAACATTCTTTTAAATGTGAAGACCTGTACTGTAGAGATAAATGAGACTTGTCAGAGATTACACAGGATACAGAAAAAGATGTGATGATGGCCTATATCTCTCCTGCCATCACCCTGTGGTGCTTTGTGGCCATATCCCTTTCCTTTTCAGATTATTGCAAATGGCATTTAGGATCAGCCATCCATAAATCACCAACATCATCAGAAGCCTATGAAAATATAGATTTGCTCCCTGTGAAAAGTCCCAAGAAGTTTTGGTTCAGGGCAAGGTCAGCATATTCTGTTTTTAATTAATAAGCATTGAGTAAAAGAGAAGTTTTCACTTCTTGTTCAGTATTAATTATAGAAAACACCTCTTTGGCTCCTTTCCTGTTTGAAAGTTCTCATTTGTACATCTGTTCTGGATTACCTGTCTTATGACCACATCAGTCACATCCCAGGTGCAGCCATAAACTCCAGTATGTATTTCCTTGTGTTACTGAGGTGACACCTCTTCAGTGTCTTCCACCTCAGCAACTGCATTAACCCAGAGTCAAGCTGGGTGAAACAATAGGACACTCAGGGTTGTGAGCTGCATCGTGATGGTTCAGTATTCACTGGCCCTGGAGAAAGCTGGCAGTCTGGATCCAGATGCTTTTCCTAAGGAGCCCAGTGAGCAGATCCAACAGTGTAGATGAATGTTTGCTCTGAGTTGCTTTCAGCAGTTTTGCTGTACAAGTGATACATTGGTATGTCAGCAACTTCCCAGCATTGTTTTGAAACAGCAAGTTGGTTAAGAACACATTCTGTTCCTGTCGTCCTGTATTATCACTCACTTGCTCAACAACAACAAAAAAACCCACCAAAACCCCCCAAACTTTGTGTCAAAATCCATGAGTCAAGAGCATAAATCTACAAATAGCTGCTCTTTGTCTTCCTCCTCTCTTATCATAAATTGCTTAGGAAATAATTTTTCCATGATAATCTAGTGTCAGCTGGTTTGTACACATATCTGCGTAACATCAAAATTCATGTCAACCAACAGCAGTGCCTTTTTAGAGGAGCATAACTACAGTGTGATCTGCCAGCCATCCTTGCAGCTGTTTAATCCCCTGACCTAAATTTGGATGTTTGTCACCACCACCATCACTACTACTATTTGCTTCTATGATTAAAGGGAGAAATAATGCCTCTATCTGTACACAGCTGTAAAGCTGTGCCAGAGTAGGTTTTGCTCTGTTTGTTACTTCTGCTTGGGCAGAAAAGTGCTCTTCCTCATATGGTGTTAGTTTGACTGCAGGGTAGATAAAGCAAATGTAGAAGTAAAATCTTGGAACAGAGACTATTCTAAAATTTGAATGAGTTTTCTTTAATGTGTTTTATTTCTGGGCTTTTTGTGGATGTTGCATATCTTGGCTTAATTGAAGGTCAGTCTCATTTATATGTGAGAAAAACCAGTCTTATTCTTTTCCTGGATGAAGTTGAGAAACCTCAGGAATCTCATGCAAGTAATTCTGTGAAATATCCATCACAGCTTTACAGCAGTTTGGATGCAGTCTTAGGCATACTCTGAACAATGCTCTGTCACATAAACAAGGAGTACTAAAAGAAAAACATCCTTCTTTCAAAGACGTCTGTTGTCTATGAGCCAATAACTTGTTATTTTACCAAGGACTGAAAGGTAATGGCAAGACCTCACTGTCTCCAGGTATACAGTGGGGATCCATTTTTGCTAGAATGGTATTTGACTTTGTTTTTTAGCTTACTTGAGCCAGAACTCCCAGATAATCCATGCTGCCTACACATTAAATCTCACTTTGTCTAAGTTGTTTGAGCCAAGGACTTGCCAGGAGGAGTGACTCAGGCATGGGGATAGCCAAGTTCCCATGAAAGTCTATCCCTCTGGGCTCTGTGGGTGCAGATGGCTCCGGGAACTTCATGATAAGCTCAGGCTCAGCTGCAGCACTGAATGCATGAGCTTAATGTGCCTCAGCTTCACGTGGTTTAAATAACAAATTTTCTTGATGCAAAAAACCCCAACCAAACTCTGCTGGAGGATGTGTCTCTATTCATGCTGAAATAATGTGAATCCCATATTCCCATATTTCTTCTATTTCGTAAGATCTCATGAAGCACCATTCCTGCAGCTGCCTCTGCAGGCAGAGGCTGGTGGTGCATTCATGGGAACTGAGCCTCTGTCCCTTTAGGCTGTAGGAGGGGCTTACACAGATGTCCTTGAATGCTTTCTGCATCTCCAATTGTTGTAGTTTTCAGGAAGCAAAATGGTTTTGCAAGGTCCAAGGTTAGCTGGAGCCAGACTGTACTAATTCTGTAGTTTATCAATACTGTGATATTGTAATGCTTCTCTAAGTAGATGTGAATGTGAGAACAGGGGTGAAAAGGGAAATGTGAAGTTGGAGAGAGGGTGAGGAAATGCACATAAAGCAGGAAAGAAATGAACTTGAAAGCAGAACATAGAAAATAAAAATAGAAGCAGAAAAGGAAATTTGAAAAAAACCAAGAAGTAAAAAAGACATTAAAAAAAACCCCAAACCTTGATTCTCTTTGTCATAAGTACTTGGCTTAACTGCAACTGAGTCTGCAAGATGGAGATGCTGATAGTGTGCAGTGGGCATTGCTCACTTCTGCACAGATTCAAATGCTACTGCCAGGGATACAAAGAGTGAATAGTGACCAGGAAGAGCGAGAATGAGAAAGAAAGCAAAAGAAAGTCTTAGATCAATAGGGTGATTTAAACCTGCTCCGTATCAGAGATTTTGTAATATGTCGTGACATACTGTGGAAAAATATGCACTTTTTGTTGAGGTTTTCTTATTTTCTTCTGCTGAATTTTGACCTTATTTCCCTTACTCATACTACTGACATGTCCAGGGGAGTAGTGGCTCCTGGAAACAGTAAAGTTGGAGAGAGGGAGAGGAAATCATTAACTGGAAATTTGAATTTCATGCAGATATGTGTGGGAGAAGAAGCTTTAAGGAAAAATGGTTAGACTGTGGTGGCTGGCTCTGAGACTCAAATTCCTGGACAGTGGGAGCTCCCAGGCTCACTGTGCAGCCCATGAGGAGTGGAGCAGGGAACCATCCGAATTCTTGGTGATTGCTGCTGAGACCTAAGCGGTACATGGGTATGTTTGAAACTCAGGTCCTCCTGCAGGAATATCATTCCACCTGTTTGTGATCTTGTTGTGTGAGGGACCAACAGCCTTTTCATCAGAAAGCCATGGGAACAATCAGGACAAGAGGTGATAGAGTTTCCTTCTTTTCACAATACGTGAATTAAAGCATCTCCCAGGAAGTAAGAGATCCACGTTTAACTTCTTCCTTTCCCAGAAAGGATTTAAATAGCTTTCCCTCCAAGTTGCAGCAACCAATAGCTGTCCAATTTACTGTGGGAAAGAGACTCTCATTTTTTCTGCAGGATAACCAGAGTGGCTGGTGTGTTCATATGGAAGAAGGTTTCATTGGTTCTGTTTCAGGATCATTAAATAATCATTGGATAAACCACTTAAATTCTGTCTAACTGTGGGTTTGGGCTGGACTCTTGATTGAGTGGCAAAGCATTTGAATTTTGCTTATTTTACAGAGCACATATTAAAAAATAAACAGGATGCAGGAATCTGGCTTGCAGTCAGAGGACATAAATCTTGTCCTGGAGGTCACAAATCTTGTCCTGGAGGTCACCATCCTATAAGACGGAAGCAAACAAATCTATCTAACAGCACAGTTTCAATACTTTTTTTGCTGACTGACAAAATTATGTTAAAAGGAAGTTAGTTCAACATCACATTGAGCTTTTCTCTGTGACGATGGCTATCATTGATTCAGTTGCCTTAATTTCTTTCAACAAGCACAAAGGGTTAATATATAAAGTATTTTGATTTAGTATATGGCTTTTGTTAACCCATTAAATAGTCTATTTCATTGTTACTAATCAAATCTGTCTTCAGCTGTGCAGGTTTTACAAGTGACTAAAAAAAGAAAATAAACAAAACTTAAATATGTCTTCAGTTTCAGAGGAGCTGAGCACACTGCAACAATTATAAACTTCGTTGGGAGTACAAGAAGTCACTTCTGGAAACAAAACTTCATACAGGTATCTCAGTATTCTCAACTTTACTTGGGAGCAGGCCCTGTCCTATAGAAAGATATAAGCTTCTAAACCAGTTAGTTGTTTTTAAGGTTTTCCTCCAGCACTCCATCAAGTTTGAAAATTTAGTTCCAGTTATAATTAAGACAATGAAGGAAATCAGCACATTTCAATGTTTTCATCAAATAGCTGCATAGGTCTTTTCTTTGCCCTCCAGCAAAATCAGCAGCTTAGATAGATATTTTTGGATTTTTTGAAATAGTTTCTTTTTTAGCTCTGAAAAACAGATAAAGAAAAAATACAGAATTAAGAGTTATTTGTTGAGACCAGAGACTCCTACATTTTGCAATGGAAAGAGAAAAAAACCAGTAGTAGTACTATTATGAATGTTTCAGCTGAGAACTCAATAGTGTGTAGCAAAATCACTGCTAAAGCTAAGGAGCTGAAGTTCAAAGCACACATCTATAATGTGGGGAATAATAAAAAGATGAAAGGTTTGAATGGATAGAAGGCTCAAGATTTGTTGGTCTTTATGGAATGTAATTAATTTTTAAGTCCTCTTTTGACTTCATACACAGTTCAGCTTAACTCACAGTCATCCTTTACAGTTTTACATCTGATAATTTGATTATGAAAATGAACTCTCCCACATAGCAGGGAATGCTAGCAATCTTGTTCTGATAAGAGATATTTATACAGCACTACCAAATGACTTAAACATAAAGGGGCCATGTGCTTATCCTCATTTCTGATGACGAGTTCACTGTAGCTATCTAAAATTTGTCACCACATGTTCGTTTGGGGCCAGTGCTTTCCAGTGCTGTTTCAGAGCAACAACTTTAACTTGGATGTTCTGTGAATTTAGTTGCTGTGAATTGAGATTCTTTCTTTATGCTTGCATCTTGAAATGGTGTCAATAGTGGACCTAACTTTTAACCTATCCTTGATCAGGGAGAAAGATCTAAGGAATCTTGGGAAGGGGAGCAAGGGAAGAAAGGACTAATTTTTGTAAAAAGCAATGTAATTGGTAAATTTGCATAGCTGAGAGGTGAGTGAGCAGAATACATTTGCTGTAAAGTACTCCTTAGCAAGCCATGACAGCAAAGTAGGATTCAAAATCATAGTCATCTGTGGTTAAGTTTGGGGAGATGATGGTAGAATAAATGTGATGAAAATTATGTTTAGACTCACTGCTTACTGTCTCCTCTTTTCTTTGCCAAATGATGTAATCCGATAATCTTTTTCATTTATGCCCATAGCACAAATTCTGTCTTCAGTTACACAAATATAAATTCCCATAGTCATAGTTTTTATCATATTAAAAGCAAATGTTTGCTGTTATATTACAGTGAAGTCTAGACTGCTGTTTCTAAAACACAGTATACTGTAACGTGTCAGTCTGCACAGATATTTTGTATAAGACCCCTTTCTGTTAAAAAGTGAATGCTTTATTCATCACGTTTTTTTACTGGAGTGTAATACCAGTATATGAAAGAAGTAACACAAGCCTGACTTTGTTCCTATGCTGCAAACATTAATAGCTGAGAAAACATATGATCTACTAGTGCATTTCTGGGTTCCAACAGTTGTATAAACTTCAGGTCAGCTAGAGTTGTATAAACTAGAAAAGTGCAGTGCACATAAGATTTTATTTATAGAGAGGTTTCTGTGTGGAAAGGTCATTAAATCCTGTCACAAACTGTCTTTTTATACAGGAATCATTTATCTGGTAATGAAAGTCTTAAGTGGCTAGGCAAGTATCTTTGGAAAAAGAGAAAGAAAAAATAATTCTAGATGTTTTCTGAGCTAATATTTGTTCTTTTTATGGATCCTTGAAAACTTGTATGGTGTGGCAGAAAATTTGTCTAAAATTTAATCCTAAAGCACTTGTATGTGAAGAAAAAGACTCAGTTATTATTTGAAAGTGTGATTTTTCAAATCTGGGTTCCTTGTTCTAGCAGATATCCTATAGTTACAGGATCTCAAATACTTTGGATTTGGAAAGCATTGGGCAGAAAGCTTCCTAGGCAGTGGAGAGACTATGAAACACCCAAGAGACGGCTGGGTGGGACAAAAACTCAGTCACACAGTTTGTAGTGTGATTTTCTCCATATGTGTACTCCATAAGAGCTTTCAGCTTTTAAGTGCACTTATCAGTAGGCTTCCTAAGCCCTGAACTTTGGTCTTCAATCAACTGGTAAATCTGGGATTAAATGAAAAATTCTGATTCTGCCTAAGTTTACACAGGACTGTGTTCTCACTTGTTTTTTCTTCAGTCTTTACAGATTTTCTGCAGTCAAATATTAGGGAAACACTTTCTAGTTGATCATCTTACTTGATTTTTAAATACTGATATTAATTCCTATTCTCTCCAGTCACCAACAGATTTGATGTCTGTGTTTGCAGTCACTTGTTTTGAATTCAAGATGTAGCTCTAGTTCTAAAAAAAACCTCCTTCTTCATTGTTCCTATTAAAAATAATCTAATTTGGCATTTTTTCCTTATATGCACCATTATTCAGTATAGTATTTTGTTTAACCTATGGCTGATTTAACATTGTCAGTTATAGATCACCTGTGCTGGAATATTTTAGAGGATTCTTCCATAGTATGTTTGGATGATCATTAGTTGTCAGAGAGGAATTTTGGTATCAGGATAATTGAGGTGGGAAGGGACCACAGGAGGGCTCTGGTCCAAGCTGCTGCACTATGCAGGGTCAGCCACAAGCTCAAGCTGGGGTTGGTCAGGGCTTTGGCCAGCCTCAGCATTTCTCGTTTCAGCTTCTTGTCCTCTGCAACGCACCATGGGTCTGACTCCATCTCCTCCAGAACCTCTGTGCAGGCACTGGCAGGTCCCTGGTAGGTGCCTGAATCCACCCGCTCCGAGGGTGAGCAAGTCCCCTTCCCTCAGCCTTTCCTTACAGGGCTCCAGCCCCAGACCAACTAAACCATTGGTGTCCATCTTGTATGGAGGGGCCCAAAACTGGACACAGTATTCTCAACGTGGTCTAGAAAATAGTAAAATAATAAATAGAAAATTGTAAATGTTCTACTGACATTTTAGTGACCAGAATGAGACACGTGGGCTCAGAAGAGGAACAGTCATCAGTTGATCTAAGGGCATGAGAGGAGAAAAGGTTCAAAAATACCCTTTCTGAGAGTAACAAAGTTCAGTCAGCACCAGAGTTCAGTATTTCCTGGAGAACTTTCTGTAACTGGCTGCATATAATTATTTGTCTTGTGACTTCAGTCCCCACATATCTCAGTGCAATGCCTTTCTCTAATCATTGCATTCATCCATACACAATTCTCTCTCATGGAAGTACACTGAAGACACACAGTTTGAGAGGATTGATCCCATTTCCTCAGTACACAGAACTTGTGAGTCATTGCCACTACTTGTTTGAGCAGTATTACATGTAAGCATCTTAGTTGTATCTAAACACCCACACTGAAGTTTTTATGTAAGATTCAAATGTGCCTGATTAGCATAAGAAAACCCAGTGCATATTTGTAGAGCAGGTGCAAGCAATGTCTCATCTCTTCCTGAACAAAAGGTTAATACATTCCCACAAGTGACTTAATCCAACCTTATCGTTAAAAATTATATGATTGTAAATGGATACAAAGGAAAGTTAAAAAGCTTCAAGTAATGCACTGTAATTATTAGTTAATATTCAAAAAGGGCAGGACGTTAAAAAAAAAGACTAACTACCAACAACTAATTCACACACATTGCATTAATTTTAAGAATTTATTATGCTGTAAAATTTAAGCTTAAGTACATACAGCACGTGCAATGTAGGAGTGTGATGTAACAAGATCTGCAGCTCATGTTTTGACTTGTAGATTTAAAACCTAAGTGAATTGAAAGTAAATGTAAACCTGGAGGTTTTAAGTTTTATGATGCGGAACCCCACTGAAAAGGGAAAGTAGGAACTTGGTAGAATATGAATGATAGTAGTAGTCCCAAATTCATTTTATGATTTTTGTCACCTCGGTTAAAAACTGTTCAAGTATATATGCAATGAAGCATATTTAATTACTATATACAGAAAAAGAGAGGAAATATGATAAACATTTCCTGATAAGAGGTCACAATGAGGTGACAGGATGTGAATTGGGCCTGGGTAATAAAATTTGTGTGTGTGAATGTGTACAGCAGGGAGTAAAAATTACCTGGGGAATTTAGTCCTATTGAAGAGTAAAATCTATTGTGGATGACTCCCATCTAGAGATTTTCTAACCCTGGAGGAGAAAAAGGCATGTAAAGCCTGATTAGATCAGCTCCAAGTTCTTACAACCCAGGAAGCACTGCAGGGATGGCATTAGGGGACAGCCCTCTCAATGACAAAGGTGAGCAAGGACAGGCCAGCTCTCCAGCCTCTCCTCTGCCCGGGGCTGGCCCCAGAGGTCAGGTCACAAGGAGAGAGGGCTGGACACTGGAACGGGCCTGCAAGGAAGCTCCCAAGGACTGCCAGCTATTAATGACCATTAATGCTCTTTTTAACAGGCTTATGGAGAACAGGGAGGTGCAGCAATGGTTGTCTGGATTGCTGAGCTGCTATTTATTGTATATTTACTAAGAGGAGGTTTTCTTCTGGTAACCTGAGTTTTGTTAATCTTCGTTAAATGTGTTGGCTGAGCATTTATATGCTTTTTCTATGTTTGTTTGGAAGACAGAAATTGCACTTCAGTTTTTCAATGGGATTTTTTTGTTCAACTGAATTTTGTTTTGAGACTTTTTTTGTTTTGCCCTTTTTATTTTTTTTTAATTTTCCTTAGAAACAAAATCTGCACGTTTTAAAATTCTTTCCAAATGAAATTTTCAGTTAGATAGACCTGGCTTCAGGAAGTGTTGGGTAAAGCTAGAAATTCTAATGTGAGATAATTCTCTCAAAGTTTCGCTAGCCCTTCTTTTTTGCTGCAATTGTTCCACGAGAGTTTTGTACATTTGTGAATGTGGGAAAAAATGTTTGTGGCTCTGCAGACAACATCTCAGGTGTACAGACTGGCAGAGTTTTTCAGAAGCAAAGAAAAGCTATGAAAAGGCACTCTGGCCAGCCTTTGAGACCAGATATAAAATCATGCTCAAGCTTATCCTACTTTTCATGCATAATGCAGTTTTTCTATGTGCACAAATATATAAAAGTCTGCCTAAATGTAAAAGATTTAATTTAACTGTGCTTCTATTCATAAGGTTTTCTTAACATGACAGGAGCTAGTTATGCTGATTTATTTAGTCTTTAAACCATCTAGGCATTAACATCTAAGTATGCTTACAGTCCACAAAGAATCTGTTGGGAAGGGAAGTGGGTCATTCTTACTTGATTTCTAAAGTGAACCAGTGATTACAGGGCAAGAAGGCCATGTGTGCACGGTGCTCACTGGAGATTTTAAAACCTAAAGGGAAGGCACTAGTTCTGGATTGTAATTTATAAAGATGTGCAGAATGTTGGTTAACTTTGAATAACAATACAAAGAAAGTCAATTTTATGATCTCTTGAGAAGCATAATTTCTACATATGTTGGAATTGCATAACAAAAAAGTATATTTAACTGGCTGTATTCTCTGATAGTTGCTTGATTGGGTATTGGTAACAAGATATTAAATTACAGAGAATCCAACAATTGAACTTCAAAGGTAACAAAAAGGAATCCTTTAACTACGTAGGTTACAAACTATTCAAATGCTTTTCTGTACTGATTTTCAGCAAGGATCTATAATTGTTTGTAATAGATTTGGGCTTTCATCATCTTGGTTCTAGGCCTTACTGAAGCTTCCTTATGCCAGAGCAACCTGAGTATTTCCCATATACCAAAAACCTTCTGAGTAAGGTAGAACTGATTATATCATTTTCTTCTGCCATGTTTTCCTTTGAAGAAATTGTGAAGAACTGGCATATTGCTGAGCTCACCTTCCCAATATGTTTCCTGTATCAAGAAGCAGTCCCTCAGCTTAAGAAATAAACAAACAAACCCCACAAAGACTAAGCAAACAAAAAGCCTAACCTGTTTTGCCTGCTAACATTAAATATCCGTTCTGGGAGTGGTTAAGCTCTGTTAAGAAGTTACCCAGAAAAACTGTAGAATGTCCATCTTTGAAAATTTTAAAAACTTGACTTGATGAGGTTCTAATCAACCTGATATAACTTCTAAGTTAGTGGTGCCTTGATCAGGAAGTTTAATTAAATTACACCCAGCCATCCCCTCAGCAGGAATCTCTCCATGAGAAGTTAAATCAGTCAAGTATATTAACTTATTGAATTCTGGAAACAGGATCCATTCAAATGTGGTTTAGAAGAGTTTGTTTTCTTAAGCACAGACAGCAGCTCTTTTGGGGCTTTCTTTCAAGTTTTTTTAAAAAATACATTCAGAATTTTTCCAAAAGGAAACATTGAAAACCGTTAGCAGCACAGACTAATGCAGAGAGGTGCTCTCTGAGTGCAGTGAGTGTCTGTGTCACATATGTAACTTCAGCAGGTGTCTGTTGCCCCCTTCAGACTATTCCCAGCACTAGTGAAAAATAATTAGTTGGAAATAAATAGCATTCTTTTGCACTAATTTTTGGATGAAGATAGGGGGAAAAACTCTAAGAAGAAAGATACTATTAAGAAGATAGTTGCTGAATGTTTTCAGATATTAGCAAAGGTTTTTCTTTGTGTTAGAAATGCGCAGTAATGAAATTATCTTAATCAATATGACAAATGATACTTAAGTTACATCTTCAGCTCTCAGGTTCAATAGTCACAACTGAGGAAAAAAGATCTTAGAGCAAAGGCTGCAGACTGGGCTGTGGAAACTTGGAAATCAGTTCAAGCTTCCAGGGTGCTTTTATACAGTTTTGGTTAAGTGATTCCAACTCTGTGATTCAGGTCTTCATATGCAAAACAAATTATGCCCTATTTCTCCTTTCACCTTCCTTCCACTTCAGAAAAATCTTTTGTAGCAGGATCAATGCCAGGCTGGCAGAAGGTCTTCCTTCCTGTGTCCACAGATGGGGGATTGCACAACTGGATTCTAGTTGCCTAAATATACCTGTGTGTACATGCAGTGCTCCATGTCCATACACATACATACCTGTGTCTACATATGTGTTCAGTAGCCCCCTAATCTCAGCTGAAGTGAAGTACTCCCTTTAAAAAGAACAAACCACCACCTCAGTGAAAATGTAGGCTCAGTCAGTATGACAACAAGGACAAGTGCAGCTAGAAAATACAGTCATATCATGAAGTTAAGACCTGGTGTCTGGGATGCAATGTGGTACTTTGTTTTAGCTTGCCTGAGAAGGCTTTTTAAAATAGACAAAACCAGAAGTTCTAAAGGAAGATTATCTTATGCATTGTCTTTTTTCTGTAGGGAGAGAAAACTTTTCAGGAGCATAATTTCTATTTTGTATCCATCTTCCCTGAGCATAGCCTGCTGAGATAACAGCACATATAAATAGCAGCCTTTTATAGGGTGATATTGCTTTATTATTTCCTCACACACAATTTAAGCAAAATGTCTAAGGAAGAACAGCGATACAGATTTGATGGTGCACTTCATTCCATATACCTCATAACATAAAGGTTTCTAGAAAATAAAACTTACGTTTTTCAAAAGGGAAAGAAATACTGATAGTAGTTTTTCAAAACTAAAATAGTTATTTTCTACTTTGGTGAAGCTGGATTTTCAAAGCTTCTAAGTGAAGCTCTCACATATATACAATATATTCTATTTCCTGTCCTGTTGTTACTCATTTTGCTGCTAATAGTAGAAAAAAAGTAAAGTTTTTATGTTTCACATGACAGATTCTCACCACACCAAGGAAAAGCTTGACACCATCCTTGAAGTTAAACCACTCTGATGTGACAGAAGGTTTCTCCTGTTCACACAGAGTATACATCCATTGAGATGTAGTGATGCAGATACATCACTGAGGTATGTTGAGTGTTGCCTTTGTCAGCTTGCTGCCTTTTTTGTTTAACCCTATAAGTTTGGGTTTATCATCCCCACTCCTTGGCACTCAATGATGTAGGTATCATTACTGGGATCTTCGTCTTCTGATTTTGTCACAATAAATTTGGCCTAAAAGAGGATTAGAAATATATCGCTAATTTATCACACACATAAGTTTAAATATTCAATATCTGACACCAAATCATTGTATTGCCATGTGTTTATATATATCAGAGCTTTCACAGGTTAAATTAAAAAAACATTTAAATAAAGGTAGTAAAAGCATCTAACCATTCTAAAAGCATTTAACTTTAAAGTATGTTCATTTTCTACAGGAAAACTCCCATGTAAACATTGTAGCAATAATTTTATCCGTGATTATCCTCCATGATCAAGTTCAGCTCACAATACCTGCTGAACTCTACATTGCCTAGTTAGTTACTGGATGACAACTCATAGTAAAACTTCTGAACTCTTGGACTCACCTTTGTTAGCTGCTCTGCAAAGTGTATAGCTGTTTGAGTATGAAGTGTAATTGGTCCACTTTTCACTCTAGACACTCCCTTTGCTAGAGCCATAAAAATTATCAGCTGTAAGGGAGGGAAGGGGAATTATTAAGTAATTCTTCAGATTCTAGGAACCTACTGATGTAAAAAAAAAAAAGGGAAAAAAAAGGAAAAACTTGCAAAATATCTGTAGATGTAAAAATGTGGTCTGCCATGTTTCATAAAAGTTCACGATCCTGATTTTTAAGAAGTTTGGAAATTACTACTATAACGCCTATTACCGAAGGGCTACTATTTTTCCACAGTAGATGCCCTTGAATCCTGTTACTGCATTTAACTTTACTTTCCCCCATTGTCTTCCCCAAAATTCCCCAAAGTCATGTTGGACTCCAGGTTAGTAGAATACCTATATGGAGAGAGAACCTCAGGAAGAGGTTCTTTAATTCTAACACTTCCTGATCACATATTCACCAGAGAGATACTTAAAGACATTTGATTTGATTTACAAACATCACCATGACAAGTACTCTGTAATGTGTGATACAATTCTGTGCAGTTCCATACAGACCAAAGCTGACTGTGGCTTGTTCCCACCAATGGTACTGTGCATGCTTTGAAAAAAGTAGGATGAGTCCAAGACCTAAATAGCTCCTATTACACTATCTAACAGTAATGTCTGACCAAGTGTTTACAGCTAAGAGGTAACATCATCCTATCTAAAACAGCCCAAGATTCTTATAAGACAGTGGAGGGCTTTCATGCTCAAATGAAATAAGGTAAGAAAGACAAATGGGAGCACCTCCTAGATATTCTGTTCTCTAATAACTTCACTTAGTATCATTCTTTATATGTAACCAGGGAGCTATTTTCACACCACTACCTGGAATGTCAAATTGAAGCAAATTCCTGCCTCTTTCTTCCATAAGAGTTGCAGGAAGGGAAAAATTGAGGGTGATGGTACAAAGCCAGGAGCATTTGTGGTTCCTAAGAACTGTAAGTAATTTGCTAATTCTAGTAATGTTGTGATCACACATCTCTAAGACTTCTAATTAACATCTCATTCTTTCCCTGTTCAGATTTATATTCTTTACAAGTAATACATACAGGCATGTTCTTACTACTTCAGCATCATGTAAACACATACAGGAGCCTTACCTGGTCTTGTAGAGAATCATCCACAGTTCCACCATGTTTAAGATTCTTAAGCAGCATCTCAGCTGCTTCAATGCCAACCTTGTCAGAATTCTTTCCTAATAGAGAAATACAGGATATTAGGAAGCTGACAATTACTATTTAACATTTTAAAAATACAGAAGGAAAAAAAAAAGAATTTTTGCCTTTTAAACCTTATTTTCATACTCTTGCCTCAAATGTCTGCTTTAAAAACCCTTCCCATCTTATGATGACATGTAGTTCATACTTCCTAAGCAGTGGAATGAAAGTGGCCCCATTTTTCAGAAAAACATTTGATTTAAATTGTTAAAACTCAAAATCACTTCTATTCATTTTAATCTAGATTCACTGTTGAACAAAAGCTTCAAAGGTAAACCAAAAAGTCCATGTTCCTAAAGTCCAGAAACATTTTCAGCTCAGTGATCCTTAACACTCCATTATGATAAAAGGTAAGGCTGTAGTTTTGTCATTTTTGTGAATTTCCATTTACTGTTTTAAATCTGCTCATTTCCGCTGTCCTTTATTACTAAACAACATCCATTTAAAAACGCATCAATCAAAGCATCAGATCTTTAAACAGATGATACTTCAGATTCCTATTTGTTATTAGTATATTCAGTTAAATCTCAAAAGACTTCATGGAATTCTTACCTCTCTTGCCAAGTGATGACCCAGCTAACAAACAACCTGTTGAAGTCTCTGCAACAATGCTAAGCACAAAAAACAGAATCAAAATTAGGAACAGAATCACTCACACTACGCTTTATTTATCAGACGTGTAATCAAAATCTAGCTAATCAACCAGCAAGATTACAGGTATCAATAGAAAGTTTGGACTCCTCTTACATTATTCCACTTCCAGTCCCAACAGCTTGATCATCAGGTTCTCGAACAGGCTGAATGTTAATATAAAGATCTCTGATTTCTTTTCTGATGCATCTCACTGCTGCTGATGACATGTCTTTTGCCAGCTAACAAGATAAGACATAAAACCCATAATTAAATTATGTAAAAACAAAAGTACTTTTTCTTCATAAGTCTAATAGAGATAGATATGGAAACTTCAATATCAATACAAATTCAAGAACTTTTTTTTATTCTTAGGGAGAAAGATTTCAGTCCTGAGTATATCAAAACACTAGATTCTAAAAAAAACCCCAAAAACCAATTGCAAAACCCCCACAATTATTATGTACAGGATACATTCTATAAGAGATAATACTAAAAAATAACAATTTTAAATCACAAGCAAGTGGGGACAGATGAAGCTTATCCCATCCTTGTGATCTAATCATAGCTAATATTCATAGGTTTGGGGATTTTAAGACCAAAACCAGCAATCCACAGCTCTTCAAAAACTAACTCAATTCCTCCTCTTCCTTCCTCTAATAATTCCTAGCTTGTGTGTGAGAAGGAACCTTAAGGAGGTTCCACCACTCAGAACAGGAAGGGGGTACAAAGGAGCACATTTCTCTCCCATTTTATTTTTGGCTAAACTTACCCTTAACTTGTTCTAATACTCTTAGCAATGGTTGAAAAATTTGATGTTTTCTGACCTCTGCCTATTACAGTGCACCATAGCTTACCCATAAATCTATGAACAAGAGCCATAATTCCAGATTTAAAATAATCCACATAAATATGAATGATATATAAATCAGATATAAGATACCCCTCAATACATGCTAAAGACTTTTGAATAGTCATATGAAGGATAGTGAGGATAGTGTTCTCGTTTCCTGTTTTAGCTATATATTGCTATGCAAGAAATGCATTTTAGAAATGCCCAATATACTGTTTTACAGCCTTAATAATTGAAACCATTTAATAAGGCTACTACTGAGTTTGTATGGGAAAGACTGCAGAATACTGGAACAGTAGAGGAATGTTAAGCAGATTACATGCAATTTTACATAGATATATGAAGTTGGATACTACCAGAACTATTATCAGCACTTACTTTGATAGGCAGTGCTCCAGCAACAAATGCTCTTCCATATATCTTTGTCACTGTGCCACGTTCTGTTAAGTTTATTGGGCTCAACTCTTTGACCGGAGACATCCGGACCACAACTTCACCACCTCCCTGAGGATAGTAGCCCCTATTCAGAAACAGTAATCAGATATAATTAAACACAAAGGTCTCAATGAAACCAAGAAAAGGGCCAGAAGGCTCTTCATATATTGCATTATATATTTTTATGTTCTCTGTTACTGTACATATGAATTTTCTTGATGTGTGGGTTAGAAATCTTTATAATGGAATTATGTTCTCTTACAGTATTACTTTGTAATGTACATCTCATTAACTACCTCACACCAACCTAACTGGCACCTCAGGAGAAGCTCAGTAGTGTGCTGCCTGTTCAGCATGCGCTGCCCTCAGGGGCAGCCAACAGGAGACATTACAGAGCAGCTGTAGCATCAGCAATGAAAAACAGACAGGGAAGAACCATCTCACATTCATCATAAGGTGACAGTACACACAGGGACAGCTAATGCAGATTAGTTCATGTATTATAAATTCATCCCTCAGTTTGATTGAGAGCACCTTGTGTGTGTCTCTGTGCTCACACACAGGTTCTGTGAGGCCTGCCTCTGCCACATGACTCCACAACTCACCTCTTTTTTATCTCACAGTTAAATGTGAAGTTGAACTTTTCAATTATTGGCTTAAAAACCTGAAAACCAAACACATATAAAAACACAGAGGGTATTTATTTTGCATTGATAATTTCCCAGTATTTTATGCAGTCTTCAAAAAAAAAAAAAAAGAAAAAGGCAAGACAAAAATTTCAGTTACATTATTGAAAAGAAAAAAAGATAGCCAGTCTCATGCATACAGCTTATTTGACATTCCTTATACTTCACTCTGAATGCCACTTTGTGTAAAAGGATTTTCTTAAGGAAAAAGGAAGAGCAAATTGCAGCCCTTTTAGAATAAAGAATATATTTTAAATGAAAATTTCTTTAGTAATTAAAACCAAACCGACTATTTGCTGTTTCAGGAAATTCCATGAAATGTTGGTTGCTCTCTACATACAGTACACTAATAGTGTTATATTCCCATGCCTAATTCCATAATCACAAATACACTTGCAGTAAGAGCAACAGAAGTACAGCAGTTACTTTGCACGCATATTCATGAAAGATGCACCAAGCCAAAGGAATTTTTCCCTACCATGACTGTGTAGTCTATCTGAGGAGCCATCTCAGCATTAGTCCCACCTTTTAAATGAAGCTCTGATGGGGAAGCAGCAAACAGCACACAGGGCATTGCTACCTGCATCAGTAGACACACGCTCCTAAAAGAAATTATAAGATACGCAGATGTCATACAGTCATAACCCATAGAATTCCATAGAATCATTACATATCACAGGCTTTCCAGAGCATTTACATATGTATTTTATCTTTAAAATTATCTATAAACTTGTTAGTCTTAAAAAATATTAATTTAAAACTTCATGTCCTTAGCAAGCCTAAATATGAAGGCTTTTATTTCACAATAATTGTATCTTTAATAGTCCTGTTTGAAATAAAAGTAATGTATCTTATCTAGTATACTGATGGGACTGTGAAAACTGTGGGTTTAGCTAGCAGATGATAAAAGCAGACAATAACATTTTAATACTTATTTAATAACAAAATAGTAAGAAAAATATAAAATTGCTTAGAAGCTGGTCAGCATCCCACACAAGAGAATTCAGGAGCATAGAAAATATTAAGGTATTAGATACAAGATTCCCCTATCACTGAATCTCTCCACATTTCACAGAGATAAAAATGCTTCCAAAGTAAGTTTTCCAAAAGTAAGTAGAAGTTTGTTTTGGCAAAACAAAACAGTTATCTCACAGGGGTTTTGAACATAATTTTGAATTGTAAAAACAGTAGTCACCATAGACCTGAAAAACATGGGTTTGTTTTTCTGAAATAACTCCCAAATGTTTGTGAACCATAGTGTTTCTCTTTTTTTCTTGTGCTTAATTACCAATTCTGCTGCATTGTGGCTTACTCAAACTTTTCTATGTTAAGTTAAAGGCATCAGCTTGGTTGTTTATACTATTGCAGCTCAGAAACATATTTCTCTTAACTTAAAGGGAATTTTAACTTATGCCTGCTCTGGCTTATGCTTCCAAACAACTGTTCACACCAGCCTTCCATAGCTAAACCCATTTACTCAGTTTTGCAACAGATTCCAAGAACAAAGGACCCAACACATGAATACAGAAGAAACACAGACACAAGAACTGTTGATAGAATATGTTCCCAGTTCCAAAAGACCAGTATCCCATCATGTACCACTATGTGTGTAAGTAAACTCTCAAAATTTACTTTACTAGGTAATGATTATTTCAGACTTCATGGATTTGAGATACTTATCTAATTTAATGCATTTGATCTGATATGTAACATACTAATGTGAGAAAATAACAGCTGAAGTTTTAAAGACATGAGCAGATGTTTTTTGCTTAACATGAATCAAGTTTTATATCAATTATAATTTTAAAACTATTATACTTGCATGTATGTTATTCATGCATATCCTTCCTATACTACAGGTTCTTTGGTAACATAAATCTGACTCAGGCAGCACATATTCTGGGTCATTATCCATGTACAGATGTTCTTTTTCCCCCCACAGTCTTCTGTTGTAATATTTAAGTTACCAGAAGCCATGTACAAAGACATACCCTGCTGTTTTTGTATCTGCTATGTGGGTTCCACCTTTGATCTTCCCAGGAGTGAAGGTTATTTCTGTTGAGCCAATTTCTCCACCATTCAGCTTCCCATCACACAGATCCCGAACGATCTCCAATCCAGACAGATGCTGAGGCCTTGGAGTGACAATACAAAGTTAAAGATACATGCAAGTAGACTGCATACTCATGTTACATTAAAAGAACTACTATACACCAACTAATAGAAACTACAATTGCAAATTTCTGATCAGTCAAGGACTAGAAATTCGCTCTGGTTGCTACAGTACTTCTCCTGAGATCACAGGAGCCAAAGGAGCAGCATTCAGGCCATTCTGGAGTATGCAGGATTCTGGTATCTTTTCCATTAGAATAAGTCCAGACAGACAGATGAGATGCAGGAGTAGTCGCTTGTCCTAATGTGATAAGCGCTTGGACAGAAATGGAATGGATAAGGACGGCAATACTGGCCGAGCTAGAACCGGCTGTAGTGCGACAGGAGAGCTAACACGTTTGCTATGGATGTGTCTTCTTGTGCTTGCGCTTCCACTTGTTTGGGTAACTTACATAGGAAATACACTAGCTGTTCTTAACACTGTATGCTCCGTGAGCCACGTTTCGCTGAGGCATTATATGACTGTATTTCGTGTTTCATTCCGCGTTTTAGCACCTCTGGAATCATTCCGAGGCGGCAGCCGGGCCGCGCCCTCACCTGCCCCGGCAGCGGGCGACGGGACCGAGCCCGGTTCATCTCTCGCGCGCACTCCTCGAGAGCCACAGACGGCATTTGCTGCTAACAAGGCTTTCTCAAAGCAATGGAAACACCAGTGTTTCAGACGAGAGCAGCCGAGGCTCTTTTCGCGGCCCCCGGAGGGCCCCACACGCCGTAAGTGACCGGCCGAGCGCCCCAGGGCCGCCCGGGGCGAGTCTCACCTGAGGCCGGGCTGGTTCCGCCCGGCGCGGATCCGGCGCACCCGCAGCGGCAGCCCCAGCAGGCAGCTCAGCGCCGTGGACACCCGCAGGATCTGCCCGCCCTGCTCAAAGAAACGGCGCTCGTCAGGCGCTGCGGCACCGCCCGGCCGGGACCGCAGCCCGGGGCCAGGTAAGCCCGGGGCCCGCCGCTGGCGCTCACCCCCTCCATGATCCCTCCGTCTATGTCCACCCTGTCCCCGTCCATGGCTGTCGGCGAGCGGTGTCCCTCGCAGAGGCCGCGCCGATGGGGTCCCGGCGGGGCCCTGCACAGGGCGAGCCCCCGGCGAAGCAGCCCCGGGGCCGAGAGCGGCAGAGGCACGTCCGGGATGCTGCGGTGCCGGTGCCGGGGCGGGCGGCGGCGCGAGCAGGCGCAGAGCGGAGGCGCCTCCCGCCCGCCCTGCGTTGGTCGAGGGAGGAGCAGCCGCCGGGTCCCGTTGCCCGAGCAGCGGGAGGGAGCAGCTCCCGCCTCCTCGCGGTACCGGCCGCGGCCCGGCACAGGCGGGGCTGCAGCGGCTCGGAGTCTTGCGGGAGGCAGTGCCTTTCCCCTGTCTCGGCCAAGGGCCAGAGCGGTGACAACCGCGGCATCTGGCAGGTCAGCGCCGGGGGACAGCGGCCGGACTGCTGCCCGCACGGTTACGAGCGAGTTTTCCTCAGAATCAGAGAATCAATTACATTGGAAAAGACCTTTGAGATCATGGCGGTCAACCTATGACCGACCACCCTCTCAACCAGACCATGGTACTAGATACCATGCCCAGTCTTTCCTTAAACACCTCCAGGGGCGGTGACTCCACCACCTCCCTGGGCAGCGCATTCCGATGTCTAATCACCCTTTCTGTGAAGAAATTCTTCCTAGTGTCCGACCTAAACCTCACCTGGCGCAGCTTAAGACTATGTCCCCTCGTTCTGTCGCCAGTTGTCTGGAGAAGAGGCCTCCATTCAGGTAGAAGCACAGATATGGGGGTGTTGGTCAGGCAAGCACACTCGGGACTTTATTACACGTGTATCGGGAACGGCAGGGCCCTTGGAGCTGCCCCTCCCGCTACTCAGGGAAGCCACACGCCCTGCCCCGCCGCCAGCGGCTGTGCTGTACCGGGGCCGCGTCGCGCCCGTTCCCGCGGGCGTGTGCGGGACCCGCGCGCCGCCTGCGCTGCCCCGGCCCCGCTGGCCCCGCCCGGCCCGC